>NC_052143.2:44017984-44617984 GCF_016086655.4 Lepeophtheirus salmonis | reverse complement strand
TAGCAGTTCCTACAGTTTTTTCTTCAAAAAGAAAAAAAGAAACTATATCTATTATATTTACATGTGAATTATCTCTAAAATATATAAGTTTATATGATTTGATAGAAAATTAGACTGTGTTACATACAAAAAAAACAAAAAAACATGCGTATTTCCTTTTTTAGAAGGTTTCATAATATTTTGTATATTTCTATAATTAAAATTTTCTGAATGAGGCTCTAAAATTGTTTATAATATATTACTCCCTTCATTGACGACTATAAGGTTACATCCATCCCCTTAATCAGCTGAAAAAAGGGAGAATGTTGGCTTTGGAAGCCTATTGGTCGTCTTAGGAACACTCTTTGGATTCTCAAACATGGGTCAATATCACAATTTGGCAAGTTATTGCACATATTACGATATTTCTCTTGGACCTACTGTCTATTTGTCATAATTATATCATTAATGAACTTGCAAACAAAAACTGAGGACTATATTATGTTACAGTTTTTCATATTTTATTCAGGAAGCACTCTAATTGATCGTCTTTACGTCATATCTCCGTGTGCGATTGAAAAAATGATGACTGGCTTCAGTTGTCGGAGTATATTGTTCTTACCTAAAGGAATCCCTTGAGTCCTTAAGGCTTATCTTCTCAATCATCATTTTTATAATAAGTTTGGGTAAAAGTAATTTCGTATTTTTTGCTTTATAAGAAGTGATACCATCATCCGATTTCAGACAAATATTCTGTTCGATAACTTGTTACAAACGAGGATCCAGCTTCATACTTTCTTTCTTGTAGAAGCCCTTCTCCTTATTGGCTCAAAACTCGGACAACCCATTTTCACAGGCCCCTATTGAAGCCAAATTTGTACTCCCAAGCGCGTAGACCATAGACAGGAGGAGGTGGTAGTCTCTAGTCACTTGATGCTAGGACCGGACTGTAGGATGGATAAATAATTGTTCACATTGAACCACTGTTGCGCAACACGGGCAAAAAGAGTATCTCCCCACTTACATCACAAAATGTCCGGGTCGCTTTGACGCGTTATTCCCTTTCAGGTATTAAAAATGTAAAATATGCAGAATTTCTTCCTTTGAGATCTCCATACTCGACGCACGATAATTCAAGGCTGAACGTCCCAAGTGTACAAAAAGCGTTTGTAGTAATCGTTCACACCTTTAAAACTCCTTATCGTATGATCAAATCTGACCAATAATGAACAAGATATACTTACAGATGTCCAAAAATTGATAATGGTTTTTTAAAAAAATCATGAAATAACATAAATCGTGGATTTCTTTTGGGGAAAAACTTTATTTACTTCCTAATAGGACGACCTTTAAGCTTAATGCATTTTTTTATGCGTTTTGGCATCCCTTCATACAGATTATTCAAAGTATCTGCATTATTTTTTTTCCAAAGCTTCTGTCAGTTTTTTTTTTTTTTAATTCGTCCTCTGAAGTTGCTGGTGCATTTTAATTGAGTTCCCTCTGCACCAAGGCTCACAAATTTTCAATGGGAGACAAATCAGGACTGTTGGCAGGACATGTGACTGTGCCCCAGAAAGAATCCAAGTTGTCTGAACACCACTTTTGTGCCTTTTTGGAGTGGTGAGGAGGGGCACCATCCTGCTCGAAAATGATTTTTTATGTGTTAGACAACATTTTCCTCTTCAAAGGAGGTCCAGTGTCTTCAGTACGAGACAAAGCTGACATCAGAGACTTGCTCAGGATCTCCGTTATGTAGTACTCGGGCGTCACAGTTTGGTTTCGTAGAATCAAATAAAGATTTGACACTGCCTGGTGCCTGATAACAGCCCAACCCTGAATTTTTAGATGAAATTTCACAGTTGGAGTGGATTTTACATCTCCCTTATCTCTTGCCCAAATCCGATCTTTTTGGGAAATTGGCGCATGAAATAGCTCAAATGGACTTTTATCACTGAAGAGGATACATTTCCAGTCATCTGCAGTCCAGTTTTTCTGCTCACGACAAAATTGAAGCCGGGCCTTCCTTTGGTTGTCTGAAAGTTTGGGGTGCAGATTAGGTTTGTATGGCAAAGCATTTAAAGAGTGCCTCAGGCAGTTGTGGACAGATGACTTGGATAGCCCTTTGAAGTCAATCTTGCTCCAAGTTTCCTTGTGGATTCCCTCTTTTTGGTCAAAGATATTGAAATATCCAGTTTGTGAACTTTTCTAATTTTTTTCTTCCTTCCTCGACCCTTCTGATTTGCTAGGATTTGTCCATCCTTCCTTTTCTTACACCAATTCTCAATGGTCCTGAGAGGAATCTGCAACCTATGAGCAGCGTCTCTATGGCTTGATCCACCCTCTATCATGCCAACAGCCTTGGCCCTGGTCTCTTTAGAGTGCTCTCTCGCCATTTCGGATATAGAATTTCAACCAATATCCTGTAGTGTTTTCTGAGCACTTTTATACTGATGTATGATGCAATCATCCAGAATTATTGCATGAGAAAAATTCAATATTACCTAATGACTCTATGAGCCAAATTTCATTTTATTCCAACCAAAAATAATTTTTTCTGACTATAAAACGGATATTTTTAATACCACCATCAATTTTTGGACATACTGTAGTTAAAAAAAAGGTGGGAATAATGAAATTACTTTTTTCCCCAACCTAATGTTATTGTACAGAATGATTTTTTTAGAGCCCGCTGGTACGGTTTTTTTAAATTCAGAAAGTATTTATTAAATACTCAATCCGACTCGCGGGCTAAAAGTTAACTTTTGCATCACTAGAATTCATGTAACTATTTTTATAAAAATATGAGATATCTGCAATATCACATCTCATACTGTTTCGAAAACACTTATTATATTCCAAATACGGACACTATTTATATATATCATTATACATACAGTTGAGTTCAGAGGAAATCATGCACTAAGAATTGCTTTAAACTTGGGGTAAATTTAAGTACAACTTCTGCAATTATATATATGATGCATTAATACAATTTGTTGCCTTTGGTATAACCTTTCACTGTTTGAAATATAATTTTGGTACATTTTATACTTTTAAGATATTTGCACTTAGATTCATTTTGTATAGATTGCATATTCAATTTTTATGGGATGTACTATTTAAAGTAACTTTTTTTACCAAAGACTCGAATCTGACTCGATAAAAATCTTGAAAAACTTATATTTAACTTGGACTTGTGAACAAATACTTGCGAATCGACTTAAACTTGCAATATAAGGACATTTTCCCATACATGTTCGAGGGTAGATTGATAAGTCAGGTAGAGTTGAATGAAACAATAATGCTAGAACTGAGTACTTAACATGTTTGGATTGGGCATTGCTTAGTTGGAAGCTACAGAAAAGGCATGTACAAAATAGTGCGGATTTGACAGCTGTTCAAACGGGACAAGTCGTTCCTTCTTTTGAAATGTAAATAACTGAATTTCAAGCCATTTTTTAAATAGGAAACAATCACTAGGAATCAGATAAGGAGAATATGAGGAGCGTCCACGGGGGTGGACTGGAGGGACTGTGTCCCATCCTAATCGGTACATTTAAAAAAATTTAAATTGAAAAAAAAAAAAAACCAAAAACCAAAACCTTTTTTCAATCTTTTTTTTTTTTTTTTTTAAATGTTCATTCGGTCAAATTTAGTTTCTTTCAAAAAAATTTAATCATACAATTTCTCAAAAAGTGTTTTGTCTCATCTAAAATTAAAAAAATGCATCAGGAGTTATGTGTATAAAATCACACAAGATGATACTTTGTGTTTCCCTGAAAACAATGTAATCAATTAATTTGCCTGCTGATGGAGTGGTATAGGATTTCTTTGAAGCACTTTTAACGCCTTTTACGCAACGTTGTTTAGTTCTTGATGTATAAAACTGGATACATATTTCATCTTTGTACAATGATAAATTGGCACAAAAACTTATTTGTATTTCGTTTTAACTGACCAATTATCAAAAAACGCAGCAGCCATCTTACTGAAAGCTTTTTCATATGCAAATGTTCACGCAACTTTTTCATATTAAATGCTCACAGTGTTTGTTATTTCCCATAGCTTTACTCATCTATGTCCATAACACGATATCGTAGACATTTGTGACCATAATTGAGGGGTACTTCAATGGAACGTCCTAAGTGAGGCACATTTCCAGTGCTTATTTTGCCACAACAAAACTATTTGAACCGTCTTACGTAACGGAAAAAAATTCATCAAAATCATCTCAAGCGATTTTTTCGTTTCTGTTATTGTTTTCTTCCGTAAAAAAGAATGAACGACGTGTTCAATTCGTACAGCTGTCAAATAAACCCTAATGAAAACATCCATATGAAATTTTCTGTAAATTATGTTCAAACATGTTAAGTTCCATGTTGTTCTGTTTTATTGCTTCAATAAATTTTACCTGACTTATCAATCTACCCTCGAATGAATAGGAAAATATGTTTATTTTCCTTCATCGGGGATACTTTTATTTTTCAACTAATCACGCAGAATCATCATGCATTTTCCTTCTAAAAAGTTGAATCTTGAACCATTTTTTAAATTTAGATTTAAGTTAAGCTAAGTTTATCTGGATGTGGTATGCTCTCCGTAGAGTTATTTTTGAGTGTATTTTAGGATAGGATAGGTAATTGATTTACAAAATAACAATGCCATTCAGTTTGCACGTCATATTAAAAAAGAAAAAAAAGGGAACACCATTATGGAAAATAAAAAATAATGAATGTAACTTTAGATTAGGTTTAGCAACGAACTTGTCTACGTTCAGGGCCTCATATTAAAAAAGAAAAGAAGAGTACTTGCCTTTAAATCCAAAATAATTTTTACAGCGGGAGTTTTTTGTTGTCGGTAAGCTGTTTTTTATTTTTCGAGCTGTTGGAATTATTATTTTATTCTGTAGGAGAGAAAATATTGACTAATTACATGTGAGTTTGCTCATGAAAACCTAGAGTAGCACAAAGAATTTCTTGGGAGCTATCTTCTATATCAATCAAGGGTGATTCCTAATGAAATCAATGAAAAAAGGACATTTTTCAGAGCACCATTTTCGATTTTTTTTTCCCCTCAAATTTGGCTCATATTTAAATATTAGTTACAACCTCCAAAATCCAAAATTATAGCCTTTTTTGTCCTCCAGTTTAGGATTTATACGTTTCTTAAGTTTCGGCCTCGACACCACATGCCTTATTTTTAAATTACTGTATTTTGAATGTTTTTGAAAATATCGATCTGCTTGAAACCCCATTTAATAGATTAATTACCCATTTATTTTTATCCTATTGTTGTATTTTATTGTAGAAGTGAACAAGGTCACGAGGTCAATATTTTGACCTCAAAAAAAAAAAAAATATGTTTAATTTCATTCAAATTTTATATGTTAATTTCTAATATATTATAAAAATATACAATAAGAAGTTTTTAGAGATGTATTCGATTCCACTTCGATATTACAGATGAAAATGTGTGCGTAGGTAGAACCAATTTCTGATTTGACTTGGAATGATCCTAAAGCAAATCTATAGTATTAACTTGAAGCCGGTATATTCGTCAACACCTAATAAATCTGGGTAATGCCGAGTACTACCGCTAGTAATAGTCTAATCATGATGAGAGTACTCTTCACAATTCAGGAGTCCTCATGATGGAATGCTCAAAATTATCAATTACTAAACGTAATTAAGGTGTTGTCAAAATACGGAAATAGATCTCCTAAGTTTTATGCATCGGAATCCGCAAGAATTTATGTTTCTTTGGACCAACCAAATTGGCTCAATGCTGCCGATTCCAGCAATACTTATTTATATACAAAGTACACCGGAAAAAAATGTTTTTCCAACTTTTTAAATGTTACTATTTGAAATAGTCAACCAATAAGAGGAGAAAAGGATCATAGTATAAGACTAGGGTCTAGAATAATTTTCTTTTAACATATAAGAAGTGCAATAATGATAGTCCTGTATAAAAAAATTCAGGTCATGACATGTCCTCGGTCTAAAATCATCTTTATTATTGTTATTGTAAGTCGTAAAACTCGAAAATGACCTTCAGATCTAGGTTTGGCCAATAAAGCCTTTATTAAAATAACATTTTTTAGATATTTTTACGATTTTGAGACTATACTCTGACGTGGAAGAACCATATAGATGGAAATCTTTTGAATGCACAAATCCCCCACAAAGAAAAATTTAAATTAGATACCTCGGTATATGTATTTAATTTGGCTCGTTAAGACTGACTCCCTCATTGAGGTTAGAAATATTTTTAGAAAAAAATTAAAATATAAAATATTTTAAGAAACAAATTTAATATTTTGAAACGATAGGATTTTTTTTTTTTTTTTTCAAATGTAAAAATATTTATGGAGAATGATTCAGACCATGATTTAGCACAATCGTACCTATGACTTTTTAAAATATATTTTATCTATTAATTGGATTTATGGACAAAGTAAATATTCATGATTTCATATTTAAATCAAGGGCTAGATATATATATTCTAATCATAATTATAATTTATGGATGCACAGGGTTCGGAAGCAAAACGTGGACTGAATGACTGATTTTAGAAAAATATCAATAGTTTTATTTTTTGATAAACAATTTTGAATTTTTTTTATTAAAACTTTGAGACACGATCTTTGTAAACATGTTCACTCAAAATGGCCGCCCTCAGCAGCAATCACAGACTCCACACAGTGATAGAAAGCCTTCCAGAAGTTGATAATGAACTTCTGGGAACTTCAGTGAGTCCCTGTTCTGGTGAGATGTCCTGTTAGTCTCCCTCTCCAAATTGCCACACACAGCAAAGTCCAACGGGTTGAAATCCAGCGAAGATGACGGCTGATGTCCTTGGGCCAAAAATCAACCATATTGTCGGCGCAGAACTTCTGCCATTTGGCCGATGTGTGTAAAGGTGCACCATCTTGGGTCCACACATAGTTGTCCTCTGTGTAGGTGGACTTCAGCCATGACCGGATGGTGAACCTCAACACCTTGTAGTAGGCCTCCTGGCCGATTTTCTCCCCAGCCTTAAAAAAGAAGGTAGGCATCTTCTTGCCTCCGGACGCCACAACTACCAGGACCATTTTTTGGACCAGATGTTTTTTACAGAACACCCCCTTGAACTCTTCTGGTGATCTCCCAAGCCAACGGTCGTTCCGACGGTTGTAGACCTGGTCGACGGTGAAAATCTTCTCGTCAGAATATTTTTACTATGGATCCATTTGCCTTGATCCACGTACGAACTTTCTTGCAACTCTGCAGTCTCTTTTCCTTCAGAGTGTCCGTCAACATGTGGCGTTGGGTCTTTATGTAAGAGGAAACCCCAAGTCCTCCTTCACAGCCCTCTTGATTGTCCCCTCATCCACGTTAACCTCGTTAGAGAGGCGATAATAAATACTAGTACTAAAACCTATCAAATGGGAGAAATTATTTTAAAAAGTCCACTTTTTAATATTTTTCCTTTGTTTTTTTTAGTATTGTTAGGACCAGGGCTGTTAACTCCCTGAAATACCCGGGCGAGTCCGAGTCCGACTTGAATTTTGAGACTGATTCCTGAGTATAACAGGAATTTCACAACCACATATGAACAATAGAAACCAAATAAATATAGTTTTGATTTTCATAAAAACGGAAGATATTAAAAACTTTAATACTAAACCTTTTCCTTTCGTTTATGTATATTTATAAATTATATATTAGAAAAAACAATTAACAATGCTCTTAAAAAAAGGATTGATTGTATTTAGTATGGAGGACCTCTGGGGACTTAAAACGAATTTCATTGCAGAGAACACGTCATCACACTCACTTGTGATGATGGCATTGACACTTATTCGTGCGCAAGGGAATGAACATCTGTGTAATACATTGACGTATCTTTGTTTAATGTGTCAAAAGCTATTTTTTTCCTCGGAGTCGAGGTCCATTCTCGAAATAAATGATTGTATCCTTCAATACAATTTATCTTTTGCGTGGATGAAATTTTTGACGAGGTCTCTCGGAACGTTTCGTGAGAATATTTAATTCCCTCTCCACGTTCAGTCCCTCTCATAGTATTTTTTTTTTCTTCAGAACTCCGATTGGATGATATACTTTCAGTGGCCTACACGGTTAATTAATGTGAAAATAAAAGATTAAATCGTAAATAAAAACGGAATATTCTGCACCAAACTGATGGGAGCCTTAATAAACTTTTATCAATTTATGATGAAATATTTTTTCACGTGCGCGGACACATTGCCGAAAGCCATTTTGCCGAACGGACTCTTTGCCAAACGGATACCTTGCCGAATAACCACTTCGACGAATAAAATAATAAATATACTTGATGATGATTCATTCTCAAATACTTTATAATTATGATTCCCATTCGTGTTACACCAATTTTAAATGATAAAAAGTTTAATTATTTGTCACAAATTGCAATAATTAATTGTTTATTAATTAATAATTGATTAATTTAATTATGAGGATGCATCAAAAGTTAGTTCGAACCGCAATTATATCGAGGGTGGATTAATCAATGACTCAATGAGTATCGATTGAGATTCAATGGACATTGTGAATGTAGAATAATTTGGATGGAAGGTGTTGGAGCTCTTATGTACCTAGTCAAGTCATGATGAACACTCCTCTATCTTGAGGTCGTCTGAGTCTCAATAATTCTCAAGATGTGTTTTTCATTGGAGTAGAATCCTACTTACACTACACAAGGAGCACAATTAATAATTAATTATTTCTCTTATCATACAAGTTGTTGTCCGTGCCTAAGCTCAGGAACAATTGAAAAGTTGGATCATCAGAAAATATATCGACTAAAGGGATATTCATATTTCCAGTCTGGTTTCCAATGCTAAATCCAACGTTTTCCTCTTTTAAATCATTATAGTCTATCCGAACTGACTCACTTCATATCTTTATAAAGTATTCATATTTATTGTGGGATAAACCTTACACATTACTCTTTTCTTGATTAATTATGTTTACTGCTCCTTAGTCCAGGGCCTCTCCAACTCTTAGTGAACCCCTAAGAAGCGTTGAGTATCCCTAGGGGAAGGGGATATTGCAATCATCAAAATTTGTATGCATTTCTAAAAAGTACCTAGTTATTCCGAGTCCGAAATTCAGCATTATTACATAGGATTCCATAAGAACCAATAGCTGTTGAAACTAAATTATGCCAACAAATGATATATTTAGATGATTTATTTCCATAACTTTTTTAAATGTAATGAAGGCAAAAAGTACTTTACAAAATATTACACTTAACCTAAATAAGGCATAACGATGAATAAATCAATTCTTAGCTATGTTTCAAATATTACATCCTTTCATCTGGATTATAATTGAGAGTCCTTTTGGAGATCCTTCTATTTATATTTGAATATTTTTTTGGATATTGGTATTATTTCACCCTGTCTAAATCACTTTTTTTTCTCTTGATAGGCTCTCTTCCTTCTTAGGAGCGTCTAATACTTTCCCTATGTTGAGATGAATACTAATAACAGAGATTTTTAAAGTGTGGTGAAATCTTTCTACACTATTATTGGTTCAAATCATTATAGCTTGAGTCCTTTCGTAATTATTCCAAATTTCAATAGGAAATGACGGGTTTTCTCTACAACCTTGTTCTACTCCAATGTAATGTGTTTCAAAGTATGAAACAAATTCTTGCGGTATATCATCGTCGTCGGTGAGTTCTATAAACCCATCATTATATCAATGACTGGGAGAAAATTCCAAGGCTGTAAAGCACTAGACTTTAATATTAAAATTTGAATCGGTTAGATATCTAACTGTTAAGGCCAGATCTACAATGTACCGATACAAATCTCTCATATGAAAAAGATAACCAGTGATGTTAAAAGTCGGGAATGTTTGAATGAATGCATTTAATATTGCTTTTTCGAAATCAACCATTAATGTTTGTGCACTCAATGTTGGGTGTAGACTCTTGGGAATGTTAAAAAACTGTTAAACACCGGCAGTAAAACGAACATACTAGTCTGGTTAATGACAATATGCAGGGTGAACGATTGATAAAAATTTTCTGGGGTACATTTGAATGTCCAATCACATCCCAGTTTTTTTACTCTTTCAATGTCGTCTAGGCCACTTTGTGTTCCAAGTACAAGACTTCTATTAACATACATTTTATTGCAGTAAATACGTACTGCAATTGACCAAATTAGATATTTACGAGAAGTGTCGAATAGATATTTTTTTTAAAGACGTTTTTATATAAATTAAAAATGATATATCTATACATTTATTCAGTAAATTAGTTAACTGATGGAATTTAAAAATATCATTATATATGATTACCTTAATCTTAACCACTAAGTGGGGCTTACATATTAAAAAACTTTAATCACTGATTATTAGAGGTCATACTTATGATAGAAGCATGGTTGCAGGAAATTTAAGAACAAAAGTATTCAGGATTTCTTCAAGAGTTCTATATTCCATTAAAAAATGTATTTATGTTAATTACTTCCTTCAACTTTAATTCAAATAAATCAAATTTGTATCAAAAAAATAATTCAAAAATCCATAGCTATTCACAAAAAATTAAATTATTTGGGGAAAAAAATTGAAAATTAAATTTTTTGGTCAGCTGCATAATTTGCCTCCTTCAGCCCACTCCCTGCGGACGCCTCTGAAAATTTATATTTCATAACGCGAAAAAAACACAATTTAAATGGTCATCTGCCGCTATGTTAAAAAAGCCTAAAATTAACTTAGTTGTTCTGTCTAAAGCTATAAAAATGGTGAAATAAAGACCACGTGAGCAATATTTATTCAAATAAGTTGACGATGCGATTACTTTTTGTCCGCTTGGTGAGTCAAGTATACTTGAATATTACCGTGTGCTGACTAAATGTAGAGTGGACACAAATTGTTGAAAATACATTTCTAGGAATACATTCATACGAGAGAATATACATTATACACACAAATAATTATAGAAACTTGATCATTCTTAAATTCAGTTTATATTCTTATAAAAATATTCTTCACTATTAGAAAGTTTGTTTTTTTAAACATCACAAAAATATGTTTTATAAAAAAATACAATTGAAAAATATATATGTTTATATATTAAATTTCTACATAATATATGTAGGTATATATATTTACATAGTGAGGACCCAAAACTTGCAATATGATGACTAAATTACGAAAAACGGGATTTTTAAGGAATCAAGAAAAGACAAAGTAAAAAAACAAAATTTGTGCTATGTTTAAATACTATATTTTTTAAATCCAATTCAGACGCAATAGCAGCCTCGATATTCCTTCTAACAGATAGGTAGCTCTTGACGATGAAGGACGTGTTCATGGCGTACCACGTGCAGTTCGGAGCGAATCCAAGTTTGGATAGAAGGTGCGGTTATTAATTGTCACTATCAGGTGCCTGTTACAGGTGTGCGCGTCTAAAACTGAACCCTCCTTTTAATTTTACGCCATGCACATATTCGTGATTTTATAGAGTTGAAACCGGTTTATACTTCGAGGCAAGGGTCTTGACTAGTTAACAACAAAACTCCAGCAAAATCTAAGTAGGAACAGTGAAACAAGAGCCGATAATATGGAGAGATCTCGAGTCGCAATTTTGGAACTTTCCGCGTGGGGAAAAACTCCCACTGAAATTGACAAGGTTCAGAACTGCAACCGCATCACCGTTTGCAGCGTGGTAGCCAAAGGGACTCCTGAGGCAACCATTAGATCTAAGTCAAGGCCTCGAAGGTCGGACGAAATGGTTGCTGCTGTGAAAAAGTCTGTCGAGAGCAAGAGAGGCAAGGTCACCGTCAGCGGCCTCTCCAGGGAGTTTAGACGTGCATACCTATATATGGGGGGGGGGAGGAGAAAAAAATGAATTACTGTTATAACGCTTTAAAGCAAGGATGAACAACTTCCAAGATAAAGAGGACTAAATTTTTTTCAGCACTATCATAGGAGGGCTACATGACCACGCACTTCAAATAACTGACTATGACAGACGCTACAAGTGACTCTCAATAAGAACACATAATATATGTACGCTGCTAGTGGCCATTGCTCTTAATGTTTTTCTTCTCTAATGCAAGAGGTAGCTCGGGCCCCGCTATTGTTTGCGTACGGCGCCCTCTATCGTTGAACTGAATAATTACAAGTTTTTATTTTTTGTTTTTTAAAATTATTATTGATCTAAAGGCTGCATTGAGTGAGAACGAGGGCCAGTTGCCCATCCCTGCTATAAAGAATAGAACCTTCTATATTTAAAATAGCATTATTCTAGGGAAAATATCATAATTATACAGGGTGCGACAACTTAACTTCCTTTTTTTCAAAAGAAAATCAAACAAGTTTCAAAAGCACAAAAGTTTCATTTTTCTTTCACTATGATGGTACTCATTTAAAGTTTTGTTAGACTCAGATTTGAAAATCATTTCCGATAGTTAACGTCCCCCATTATTGAATACACCTAACTTTGGTATTCTAACACCCCGTGATTTCTTCATTTTTGTTTCTCTATAAATAGTTATTCCATGAAGAGGTTCTAGAGGGTCAGTTATTTTATACGAAATAATGAAAAACGTAACTTAACACATACCTTTTGTTTAAAATTGTGGATGATTTGTTGATTAGATAATAATTAGTCACTGAATGGGATTTTACCAAGGTCTTAAAAATGTTGACTTTTCCAGAATAAGTCCACTTCCAATTACCCAATTTAGACAAAAAAAATTAAAATTATTGCATAGCACCTGATCTAATTGCACCAAATTTAGCTCTCTAACATCCGAGGAGTTATTTGCGTTCAAATAATTTTTCAAGTAAGTTGCTAATTATTATTATAAATGGAATCAATTAACTGATTTTCTTCAATTGCACCAATAGAAACGATTACAACATGACGACCAATGAAATGATGAACAAAAAAGACGAAAGAACACACACAGCAACCTTTTTTCCTTTTCAAATTTTCAAAGGGGTTTTTTTCATTACAAAGATGACATCCTTATCGTATATGTCTGCTGTAGAGCAAGAAATAATGTAGTATTAAGTACACAGTGTTCAATAAATCCGTACCATAAATTATATTATCTAATAATAAAAAAAGGATTGTGTCCATTAAAATACTATTAACACTATTATTGTAATTGGCAATATAGGGAGATATTAAAATAAATATTTGCTTTATAGTCTATACAAATCCAGGAATTGGGATTTAAGGTCTATAAAATCTACTTTTGGGGGATATTTTAATATTACGCATTTTATGCATAAATGTTTTTTAAATAAATAGTATATTTTCTATTTTTTATACAACTTGGCCAAAATATTTTTCTACAAAAAACAACACAAAATATACAAACTTTTTATTGAAAATTGACGAGCATATAGGTATAGAATATTTTCATTCATTTATAATCACCGTTGGCATCAATAACAGCCTCAATACGGCCTCTTAACCGGCTGCAGGATCTCAGCCCATGTTGCCAATACTTGATGGAGTCCATCTTGGCCTTATGCTATGGGGGTTCTGTTGGTATGTTCGACATATAGTCCAAAGGATTAAGCTCGGGAGAGTAGGAGGCCACAAATCCTTGGTTACGACGTCATAACAGTTCTCGGTTAACCACTCCATGGAGATTTTGGACATATGGCAAATTGTTTTTCATGGCAGACCAGATCCCTCGCCATCATGGACCTTGTTCATCCTCAACCATTTTCTTCACCTTTCGACAAAGTCGGTATGACATCTTTAGAATCAACAGTTTTAAGGTTAAAAACTTGATTATGACATGACTATTTTCTATTTTTATATACATATTGAATGATGCTAACTGAACTACGTATCGTCAGCTGACAAGAATATTTCCTATTTGGTAACCGGGTTTTTATTTGATAATGTCGTCTTCAAGTTATCAAGGTTTCAACTAAGCAACAATTTGATCCCCGCTCCCTGTATATTAATGGACAGACAATACGTTGCGTAGCACTATTTCTTATTTTATTCAAATTGAATAATGTTTCTAATCTCTTTAAATGACATCAGAATCACGTATATCATAGAAACTATGATCTATGGACTACAATCTACATTACGGATTACTTCCTTGGTCATTACCAAAAAAAATATATTGTTTAAAAAAATAGAAAATGATCAAACTGTCGTTAGATATTCATATCTTTAAAAAAGAATTGCAATAAAAGTTTCTTTAAACTCATTAACATTTGTTTCTTTACAAATTTATTATCTGTGATGATCTCGTCTTGATCTGGACTCATTTAAATCTTGCTTTGGAATCCTTGGAGGTCTTGGTATGAAGAGCCAAACTAAATTAAATAGAATTTTTTTCTCTTGATCTCGCTCCTTAGGTGAAAGTTTTGATCTTCCCAAGACCAAAACTCTGCCGGTTATATAATCATTCATAAGAAACGTCAGACTAGGCTATGAGTTCTCTAAATATCTGGAGTTGAACCAGCTCATACATCCCCCTTCCGTCCTTATACCCCCTAGGATTTCACTCCCGAGTCGTCTATTCCAACCCTACCCTTTCTTATTGTTATTATTGAAAAGTACATCTAGTAAACGATAGAGGACTAAAGTCATTAATAAATGTTATATTTTGGTGCTCTTTGGATAGCCTACAGTCCACCTGTTACAGTTGACCCACAGAGACAAGCTTTTCTATGCTAAAATAGATTAAAAAATACTTAACCCTTATATTTTTTTGGGCTGAAAAAAAAATGTTATCAAGTGAAAAACGTTTCATAGGTAAATATAAAAAAGAAAAAATGGTATGACTTGGATTGGAGGTTTTCCAAGTCCCAGATGAAGTTGTAATAAAGTTTAAATAAATGGCAGTGAATAGTGATGATGTCAAAAGAAGACGGACAACACAAATAATACCTACGTTATTAAGGTAAATTAATAGTTAGTTTGAATGGTTGTTAAAAGATTGAATGTTTGCTTATACTACCTCTATTTATTATAATAGGGGGGTAGAAGTATCAGGGACTGAAATCCTGGGAGATTAAAGAGCAAGGGATAGCCGTTCAGGGGTTAGGAAACATAGAATCCATAGATATTGTTGGTCAGTCCTTAGGATTGATTGCCTAATCTGTCTTCTCCCTCTTTCAGTCTTTTTTTTTATTTGTGCATTTTTTTACCATTCAACCGATGATAACTCGGTCCTTCAGTACTACGTTCCTAACTATCTTTATAGCAATTCTTCACTCATAGTTAAGATTGAATAATATCAAAATACAAAAAATAATTAATGATAGCTAAAACGTATAATAAGTTCGAACGACGCATCTCATACTTTAAACTTCAGCTATCTTGTCTCTTGAAAGAGGTTATGTTGAACAGCTGAAAATAAATAGTTGGTAACTACGTCATTTAGGCGGTTTTAGTTACCATGAAAGGCCAATAAGGACTGGTTTTTTGACTGACAAATGACCATAGACAAGGAATTCTATAACTAAAGGACTCTAGGCAAAGAGTGGACACTCAAGGCAAGGAAGGTAGGATTTAGTAGTTCTCAATTCTGATTGGCTTAAAATTAGAAGCTGCTACATGTTCCTACAGGCACGCAGCCAGTTTGAACAGGCCGTCTCCCCTAGTGAAAAGAGAAGATCAAACAAGGACGACTACGACACAACAATAACACGATATTATAGGTACGTGTTAGGAACATAGTCTTCCTTGTCTTTTGATTGAATTGTTTATATTTCCCTTAACCCCTCTTTCCCCTGGAGTCCTTTAACTATAACTACTAGAAAGGAAAGAAAAATATAGCACTCACACGAAGAGGCTGACACTATCTATTCCTCTAACGGAAAAGCTGAAAAGTTTATCGACAATTTTAGAAATATAGGAGAGATAAAGTGACCAGATTTTCAATTTTTTGATGGTATTTCACTGGATATTGGAAAACATACAAGGTAAATACTCAATTACTGTTGGCTATCAAACTATCAAAATACCCTCAACAAAAATTAAGGTAATTCTAGAATATTACACCATTTAGTGTAAACAGATCTGTCGCCGTAAAAATAATCCCTGATCATTGCTAAAAGACTTGAACAGATCTTACTTCCACATAAGTTTCTTTCATTTATGAACAAAGTTCATTTCTTGTTGACGGTATCGTTATAACTTTTGATAACTGAAGGTAGTTGAATATATACTATTAATATTTTACTTAATTTAACGTCATAGTATAGTTTTATATTTTGAGAGATGTACAGACATAGCAATTTTTTTCATAATGGTTGTAATATATATCCGAGAATGTAAATACTATTCCTTGCTGGTGTTGAAGATCCTCTAGAGGAAGTTATATAGGGAGAAATTTCGCCGTAATATTCTCAATTTACATATAATATTGATCTACTTTCAGGGGAAATATTTTAGAAATTATTCTTTTTTTCGGCTTTGTATGGATCGACTTGAACGAGTTGAATTCTATCAAATAAGGAAACTATTATCGTTTAAGCAGTATGCTATTGATTTTTGTTAAATAAAAAGTTTTTCACTGGAGTTCAGCTAAGTATATTCACTAAATTCAACTTGTTGGTATGGACATCACAGATTGATTTAACGATGAAGAATTCGCATATTGTTTTTTTTTTTTTCCTTTTTCCCAATAACTATAATAATTTTATTATTTTAGAGGCAGATACCTTCAATTGATGCATGTACTATGAAAACTATTTCTTGGTAACTACAGGCCATTTTTGATATCGTAAATCATACACCCGTTTTAAAAGTTCGTCTTTTATTTCCGTAGAGTTTTCTGTTCGAGTATTAACGATGATCGTGATAAATATCCGGGAACACAGAATACTATTCCTTGCTCTTGTTGAAAATCCTGGAAAAAAGATTTATAGTTAAAAGATTTTTCATAATAGTCTGAAATGACCTACAATTTTGATCTACTTTTAAAGATAATATTTTAGATATTCCCATTTTTTCGGTTTTGGGATGATGGACTTGAATGAGGTGTCAAATAAGGAAACAATTTATTTTTAAGCAGTATCAATTTGGAATATCTGTTAAATACAAAGTTTTTAATTATTTTACAACTTGGTGCATTCAATTTCCTATTGTTAGTTAAGAAATCACATATTGATACGACGAGAATAATTCACTTTTAGTCTATTCTTTTTTGCACTAGCTAGAATCATTTTGCTATTTAATAGGCAGATATCTTAAATTGATTTATGTACGAGGCAAACTTTTTTTTCGTAACTACAAACCATTCCTTTTATTGTCAATCATAAAACTATTTTATAAGTTTGATTTTGTGAACTGACATTGTACAAATCAAATTCAAGGGGTAAGGAGCACAGAAGAATATATTTTACTGATTTTATTTATGAATTCCGTGACGGGAGTTATTTTTAGTGACTCTTTACTAAAAAAATTATAATTCATTTATTCATTTTTTCGAGTAAATCAACAAATTAGCATTTTTGGCGTTTCATAAGTATTCATACCCAAAGAGCAAAATGACTTTAAAATTTGTGACATGGCCTCTGGCTTTCTTCAAATATTGAATAAGCGTTGGATAAGTCCTTACCAAATTGAGCCAAACCCTGGGATCGATTTTGGCTCAATCTTCTTGACATAATCTCCAAAGGTCATCGAAATTTGTTGGATGTCTTTTTTTTAAATATCCTCCATAGATTCTTAACAGGGGTAAGGTCAGGATTTTGGGCTGGCCAATCTATGACCATGAACGTATGCCTATTGAGCCATTCTTGAACTTTTTTGGATGTGTGCTTTGGGTCAAGCTGAAGCATCTTTGCTGATTGATGCAGATGCATTTCAAGAATCTCGATGTAGTCTTCCTTTTTCATGGTGCCATCTATTTTGTGAAGTTCTCCAGTTCCATTGGAAGCAAATTAGTCCAAATCATGATGGTTCCACCACCGTGTTTCACTGTTGGAATAGTGTTTTTGGGATTGAAGGCTTGGACCTTCAATTACTAAGAAAACATAGAAATATTACAAAAAAATTACTAGAAAGAAAATTAAAAACAATTGTTCAATATTTCCAAATTAGATATGGCAAATTTAGAAAGGTTACAAATACATTTGAGCTCAACTGTATAAGCTGGAACACTTACATTTCTCAAATAACTCCCCAGAAACCACTCTTTCTTACTCTACGTCTTTGATTAACATACACACATTACTTTGAACTAAGATGTTCTGTCTTCAAAAATTAATAATAACAGCATTGAAAGATAAAAAACTTGTTTATATTGCCAACTAGAAAAAAACACTTTTACTTTCTAGATGACATATTTTAAACACCTCTGAGCACGATATACAACTTTAGTAATAAGTAAGTTGACACAATTTGACTGAATTGAGTCTATTCTCTGCAAAAAAAAAATTGCAATTTGTCAAAAAAGTCTGCAAAAAGTCTTTAAAAAGTAATAGTGATTCAACTTAAGAGCCATCTAGCGTTTAAAAAATAAATATGTATGTATGCAATCTATACAGTAAACAATATAAACTATAACAATGTAGTCATATTAATGAATGAAATATCGCAGTGTTTTGTATGAAACATCGAGCGTGTGCTTCATATTAAAAGAAAGTACATATTATGTACAATGGAGTGGTATGAAAACGGTATGTAAAAATGAATGAAATCTTCCAGACATTTAGGTCACCTTATATTTTATTCAAGATCAATGCTATAAATATAGTTGTCATGTTTGTAATGATAAACCCATCTTTAAAAAATATTAAAAAGAAAAAAACGGTTGTTACGTGTGCACTTTCTTATTTTTTGTTGTTCATTATTTGATAAGTGGTAGTGTTTGTTAACTTATCCCCAGGAAGTTAGCTTTGTCTTCTATTTTTTGTGTAAATTGTTTTAAAAATGCCTAATAAAATAAATATGTATGAATTTAAATACATTTAAAACTAAAGTAGATAAAATATGATTCTATTTTAGCCAAAATTATCAAGAATTATGATACACAACTCATTAAATGACAAAAACAGGTGCTTAAATGGTCACAACAACGGGAGTAGTAGCCTTGGAGGGTTCGCAACTAGTTTGTCTGACATTAGTTTCTTCACTAAAAGACTTGGGTAGGATCACTAGGTTTTCCAATATTACATAGTCAATTAATATTACTTTTTTATCACTTAAGGATTAGCTATGGCTGATAAGCCCCAAGAAATGGTGTTCAAAAAACTAATAAAAGGCAAAAACAACTGCTTAAATGGTCACAACTACGGGGGTAGTTACATTGGATGTAGCATTATAATTAGCAATTGTGCGTATCCTTCATGATATTAGTATGCTGTTATACAAGCATAAATAACGGGGGAAATATCTTTTTTGATACCTTTAATAAGGAGTAATATCGCCAGACATTACTACATAATTAGCTTTTGCACTAAATCTTTATATGATGGATTTAATTCTAACATTTTTTTTATTAGTAAATTTATTGTCTAATTTTATGATTTAGACATTTACTTTAATATTAATAATTATTTAGATCTCATCCGTTGAGATATATCTATCATGTGCACAATTGTATATAGCAACTTCCAAATTAGGAAAAAGGGGGATAATCTTTTTTTATTAAACTCCACGTCTGGATTTTGTTTAGCAACCTAAAGTTATGACATATTTAACTAGATTCCGATGTCAGAACAAGAAAATATTATTTGGATCAATCTATTATTTCAATATTCTGTATTTATAATTTATTGTTATTGTTTGTTATATGATTCCAATTATTTAATTTTGTATATTTAACATAAATGTATGATGGTAGATTTTTTAGTATGTAGATTATATTTAATTTAAGCCTTCTTTTTAAACTTGGAACTTCAAATATATTTCGAAATACTCTACTTTGTCGTTTCATTAGTTATTATTCTGAGAATATGCTTCATAATGAATTACAATTTCATGGAGTGTGACGTTTTCAAATCTACTGTAACGGATAAAAAACGTCTAAGTAGTATATCTTCATTAAACATTTTGCTAATAAATACTTTCGTTATACCCTCAAAAATCATAATATAGCAGGCAGATGATAATCACATCAGTATTTTAAACAATGATACCATAAGTCTTTCTCCCCCCTTCTCCTTGCACGCGTTTTGCTCTACAGAATTATCAACTTTGGCTCTAATACACCCAAGCCCACGGGTTGTATTAGTGCACTGCTGTGCCAGAGTTAAATTTAAATTATCTGCCGTCGCTTCCCTGAGCATCTAGAAACCCTCCTAATATCCTAAAATGCACCCCGGACCTCAGGTTGTACAGGTGAAGTACTGGGCCTCAAGGCAGTTTAAACTCTACCTCCTCTGCATTTCTATGCACCAATAACCCCTTCCAATTTTCTAGAATACACCCTCTCTTAAGTCAAATTTATCCACCGCCCATCCCTAAGCACCAAGAAACCTTCATAATATCCCAAAATATACCCTGGCCCTCAGGTTGTACTGGTTAAGTACTGGGTGAATTTGAATTTAGATGCGGTCTACCAAAAAGAGTATATAGCTATGGTTGATAATTTTTGTAAGAATACAAAAACGTGCGAGGAGAAAAGAAGAAATACTTATGGCATCATTGATTAAATAATGTGCATCTTCTTCTATCAAGAACGTTATCATTCCCGCCTTTATTATTCAATATTAATACAATATTAGATGCTGATAGTCGCTAGAGAACTGAATAAAATGCCTAAAATTACGTCGCCTTCTGTCTGGATTTCTGAAAATGGAGGCTCAGGAATTTGGAAAATACTTACCGGATGAGAAGCATATGGCTTGTCGGATTTATCGAAATAAATGTGCCTTTAGTTCCCTGTCTAGAATTACACGCCACTCATTATCCTCATCTCATAACAAGAGTATGGATATTCATGTATAAATTTAAGTTAACGATGAATACATCAAGTCAGACTTTAACTTTGATCTCACAAAGATGTTTATTGCATATAATATAACCTTATCCATTGCTAATCATCCTACGTTCAAAAAATTTATGGAGAAATACAGGGATAAATTCTTCCCTTCCCGAGGAACCATAATTAATTCATGGTGGATATTGGTAATGATGTCATTTATAGAAATACCCCCATTGTAAATTGTGAAGTTAAGATAACTTTCAGCATGTTTAGAGTCATCCACACCAAATTACGAAATGGAACTCTGAGTTTTGTACCATCTAACAGTAAGTATTCATTTTTTTTTTAAATCTAATCATAAAATATGATTCTATTTTAGCCAAAATTATCAAGAATTATGATACACAACTCATTAAATGACAAAAACAAGTGCTTAAATGGTCACAACAACGGGAGTAGTAGCTTTGGATGGCTTGCAACTAGTTTATCTGACATTAGTTTCTTCACTTAAAGACTTGGGTATGATCATTAGGTTTTCCAATATTACCTATTCAATGAAACACAATTTGCCGAATACCATTTCGCCGAACGACAATTTGCCGAAGAACAATTTGCCAAAGGACCATTTGGGACATTTGACCGAAATTTTCTTATTAAATTTATTGATATATACGATTGCATATTTTGATTCAATTTAACATTATATTATAATAAATTGGCATTGTTCATATACAATATACATATGTCATATAAGTACATTAATGAGTGGCATTTTGCAGATAAATATTCTTATATTAACTAATGATCATTTTATAAACACAAGAGAGTAGTAATTCACTGTAAAAGGATTATAGTAAAAAGGTTGCAGACAAAATGTTTGTTTGGTAAAAATGTTGTGTACATTATAATGGTGAGCCAAAGTTGTTTTAGGTAATATCATCGTGAAGCAACATCACTGTAAGCAATATAATTGTGATTAATTTAATTGCAAGACATAATTATTGTGTACAATTTCGATGCAATTTATATTATATTCGGATGAAAAAATTATTGAATGATGAAGAAACTTGCCATTTAACATCCCCAGCCCATAGGTTGTACAGGTAAAAGTTGAGCCCCGGTGTAATTTAAACTCCTCCACCGCCGCGTTTATCATTATTTATGACCATTTTATAATATGATATACTACACTCAGAACCACAGGTTGAGCACGTGAACGGATGGGCTCCGAGTTAGGCCAAATTCTATCGTTGCAGATTATCTAAGCATCAAATAACCCTTTTAATATCTAAAAAAACACCCCGTCCCTCACCTTATACAGTTGAAGTACGGGGTATCAATGCTGTTTAAACTCCATACCCGCTGCGTTTCTAAGCATCAATGATCCCTTCCGTTATGCTAGAATATGCCCAGGCCCACAGATTGTGTAGATAAACTCCTGGGCCCAAGGTAGGTTAAATTCTTCAGCCGCTGAGAATCACGAAATCCTTCTAATATTCAAAAATACACCTCAACCCTCAGCTTGTACAGGTGAAATGCTTCGGGGAACAACAGCTCATGTATACAACATGTGGGTCAGGATGTATTATAGTATATTAGAAGGAGTCCTCGGTGCTTAATAACACATAAATTTAATATAATTTTTCGGCAAAAAGTCCTAAATTGTCGTTCGGCGAAATTTCCGTTCGGCAAATTATCCTGCGCCAAAAATGTTTTCACCAATTGTCCTAGAACCTTGGTAAATCACATTTTAAGAAAAAAATTAAGTGGCAAATTCGTAGCCGATATATACAATTTAATATCAAAATTAATTTCAGCAATATTTTGTTCCTTCTTTAGTAATAAGTTGCGTGACTTAATGTATAATCACCCAATCATCAAAAAATTTAATTATAAAATAAGAACTTTTTTCAATTAAACTAATACTTAACTGATTGTTTGGAACAATTAATTAAAGATTTCTACATAATCCCATGACAAAAAATTGGCAAAACAATGTTTTTTGGTAGGTTATTCTTCTAAAAGAGGAATTTAATGATGGATTTTTAAGGGAGTATGTAGGTGGTGTTATAATAAACTATAGATTACTTTCCATGATGTTAAGTAATCCATGGATGGACATATCAGAAGGGATTTTTAAATAACCCTTAAATACGGAGAAATAGAGTCATGAAATACTTTAATAATGTCTTATTTATATATATCTTAGTTTATCATTGAAAACCAAACATAACGTTCTAAATCCGCTCAAAGTAATATCAGCGGCATAATTGTGATTGAAAGTTTAAAATACTACATGTCATTCATATTTCTCCAATATATTGAAACTTTAGATTATGAGTATTATACGAAACGGATAACGTAGAAAGTTCAACTTTGTACTCTACATAATTATTATCTGTGAAGGACCAATTTTATAAGAAAGTATTGATGTTTTTTGATACTTAAAAAACTGTAGCTCTTTTCTGCAAACAAATTAATGTACGTCTCAAACATTTTTTTATTATGACACCAACCATTTTAATTAAAAACTATTAAATTATGCCTTCAAATCATTTTGACTTAGTATTACTCATTTACGGGTGACTAAAATGTAGACATTTTCTAATATGGCACATAAATTGTGAGTCCATAACTTGACGTGTTGCACTTTCTTTAAAGAGATTTCTCCTTACTTGTTCTATCGACAAGTATGGCTTTTTAAAAAGTGCGGAGCGTCAAATTATGAGCCCCCTTATTTCATTCTACTCGATTTGTTACTTTCAAGAAAAGGTAAAAATTACATCCTTCAAATATTGATTATCTCATTCAAATTAAATCATTGCATAGTTGTACCTGTCCCAATGTCAGTAATTTTTGTATTTAAAATTCTATTTTTTTGGGTTTAACTTGCGTTCAATATGCCCCAGAATGAAGGGGCAACAAGTAACTAACGGTAAGAAGTGAAATTATTAGCTAAAATGTAACTTGGTTATGAATTCCTTGAATTTGAAAATTTCGTCGATATCTCAACACGATAATTTTACACTTATGCTCTGACAATTAATTAGACATGGAAAGAAAACAATTAAGGAAGATTATAACAACGATGACATAAAAAAATATAGCAAAGAATTATACAGATATATATATTTTATTTGGAAACAAGTTTTTTATAAATATAATACAACATAAAACTTATAATATTATAACTTTTTTATTTTTTAAATTATGAAAATTATTTACAAAATTGTGGAATATTAACTCTTTGTCTTTTTGCCTTGTTCATTTTTTCAAAGAAACTTTTGATATCTTCTGGTGTTACAACTTTACCCCCCTCAGCAAAAGTTTTCAAATAGTCCATCAAGTCAGTTTTCATTGAGTTGTAGGAAGAAAGTGCTTCAACTTGTTTAACTCTATCCCAGGATGATAAGGCTTTCAGACCTTCTTCATACGAATCGCTTACTTTATCCGTGGATTTGGACTCAAAGTGAGAAATACTATCCTCAACATCAATTAAAAATTTTAAATTATATTTAGAGTAAAAATCTTCACAGTCTGTGCATTTGCAAAGTTCTGATCGCCATCCTGGTAAAAAGAACAATGCTTTACATTTAAATTGTTCATCTATTGAGTCCTGAGTTTTAAGTCTTGGACACTTTTTAGACTCTTCTCCTTCAGTATAAGACTCTTCTTCACTCTTTTCTTGAGAAGATCTCTTTAAAAAGTCAGTATAAAAACACCAAAAATCTTTCCATCGTTCTGTTGAACAATTCTGACAAACCAAGTCATCGTAGTCTCCATTGGAAGGAAGAGATACATTAAGAGGCAAATCTAAGTGTCGCCCATGATACCAATCTTCACAAATGGCGCATTGGATCATTTCATCAGGTATTTTATCCTCGGGATCTGGATATGGGCGACCACAAGTGCAATAAGAGCCTTTGTAGTTTTGATTATACCTATGATATAAATAGCATTATAGTACTACTTTGAGACGAAATTTCAAATTTACTTATTGCGACTATTGAGAGCTTCCTTTCCATCATAGAGTTTACATTTTCCGTCTTTGAACTTTTCGTTACCACAATCACATCTGACATTTCTCTTTGTATAGAGCTCAATGATTTCATGACCCTCATGGCAATGATAGCTACATGCTAAGCAAACTCCAGCAAATGTTCCTGTTTCAGGATCAGACGGATTTGTACAAGTAACACATGCATAGAGAGCCTGTCTTTTCGAATAACCTAAGAGTATATGAAAAATTTATGAGATGACAGAGAGGCTACAGAAATATATATGTAGAAACTCATGAACCTCAATTACGATGGAAATTTGAAAGACTAAATAGAATTTCCCAATTTGGGAAAGACAAGAGGCTTATAATATTTGTCATTAAAATTATAATTTGATAGGATGAGACATGGATCACGGGGCCAGATTTATGAGAAACAATGTAAATACTAAATAGTATTCAAAACCTTCTGAGAGATAAGTGCAGTTTTTATCATCAGCTCCTCCAAGGACTCGATTTGCATTGTCTTCTAACTCCTTCGACTCCTTCAGAACTTCAACCATGGTCACAGCCTCATCATCTTGTTCTTCATCATTGTCATGAGACCTTTTCAAAGATGTCTGCTCATCATTGGAAGATGCCATAGTCGTGTGTCTCCAGGCTCAATCTATATTATAGAAAAATAGCAGGAACGGTTACAGTTTGAGTTGGACTGAAGAGAAAAAAATTAAAAGGCAAGAAATATTATAAATGAGAAGTTGAACATAAAGGAAAAAGGCCGCTTCGGCAGCACGCATCATTCACACCATTCTAAAAAAGCCGCCAAAGTCGGATAAATCAAATTACCTAACCTCAAATGATTATTTTATTAATAATTTGCATAGGATAGATGTAAAAATAACCCTTGTTTCAATTAGTATTGGTACAAATATCAAATATAACTAATATTACTCATATTTTTTTATAGAAACCTCAGAGATTATAATCATAGTATTGATAGTTGAGTAAAAAATACTATTAATATTAAAGTATTGTTGAATTTCAGCCATGTAATTTGCTCACCTAAAAATGGCATTGCATCTTAACCTTTTTATTAATTAATTATTATTTGTATTTGTTTAATTTAATAGGAAGTGAGACAACTGCGCAATTTAACACATTTTGTTAAGTACAGTATAGTATCAGGTTTGGAATGATATTTATATTCTTGTTGATGAGGTTTAAATCTTCATTCTCATATTTATAATAATAATATAATTCTCATAATATCTAAATATCGCTGCGTATCGTCAAAATTTTTTGTGACAATCACAAATCTAATAATTTTTTATAGTATTTCTAATTTCTATGTAGTTACGAGTTCTTAAGGTATAGATGGATAAACAATACAATGATTAACAGTTATTCGGTACTTATTCATTGTAAGAATGAATGGCATTTATATGAACATCATGTATTCTATGGTTTTAGATATTTTATTTTATCTAACATCAGTGATATTCCATTCGTTATTGTTCTTTTGTAAAAAAAAAACAAAAAACATTGGATTTCTTTTTCAAAAATTCTACAGTTATTCAAAGTTGTTAAAATGATTTGCTTTTTGACTGTACGTGAAATAAATTTTCTCATCTCAGATACCTTATTATCAGTAAAATTACTGTTAATTCTAATTAGTAAATATGTAATATTATTATTAATATTAAATATTGGAATAAAATGACGTCAAAGAAATGGACAAGAAAAGAAAAGATTTTGAACCAATGAAAGCACGCCTATTGTTGAAAAAAGAAAAGAAAATAATACTAGCTATTATTAGGGATGTGTAAATGATAAAAAACTTCTTGAGCAAAAAGTATATGTTGGTAACCTACAGGATTATTTGTAATAATAATTAATCAAGGAGCACTCTATATTTCATAGTAATCTAGCCAGCAGATATTATGTCCAATTAAATTTGCCAAGATATCCTTTTCTTTTTTATTTATACTCAGGAGGATTTATACAATTTTATATTCCTAGTATTGATAGAAAGATGATGATGAGTACTCATCAATCTCAATTATGAGTGATACGTTAAAAAGTTGCTGTTTTTGCTTTTAGGGCCTATGTACTGAATAGTGTTGAATCGGCGATCCAACACTAATCTGTCTAAAAAGACTACAGTCCTATCAGTCCGGTCCTGATTAATTTTTTCATTCCTTCAACCGGTCTTTCATGGTAACTACGCAAAACGTATGGAGATAAATATAAAATAACATTGTATATAACGAGTAACTACGTCATTTCAGCTGTTGTAGTTAGTATAAAAGTCCAATAAGGACCGGACTAATAGGACTGCAGTCTTTTTAGACTGACAACTAGTGACGTAAACTGCATGATATGTTATTTTAATTCTTACTGCGGTGTTTGCCTTGGCTTATCGACTTTGAAGCTGTAAATATTACAGAAGGAGTAAATTATACATTAAATTAAAAACAACTACATACAAGTTACAACTTACAAGGGAAAAGAAAAAGTGTAGAAAAACTTCCACTTGAAGCCATCATCCATTGGCAATTGGTGTTATTTAATTGATCATTCATAAATATTAAATAAGGTTGTCAAAAGTAATATTGATGATCTAAGGGCTAAATCTGGAGCCAAGAAAGGAAAAGAAGCCCAAAGAGAAATGAGTGATCAGAGTGATTGTGAGTATAATTGACAATTGACATTCATTGCTTCAAATTAGAATTCTAAACAGAATTCCCAATTGGTTCCTTGTCGTAGTTACTTCTAGTTATATCGTATATGTTAAGAGTTAGTTCTGACTTGACACTCTTTCGCCAATCTCTAATTACTCTTAATACTTAATTCATTTGGAGGCGTTTTTTATTCTTGTTTTTTTCTTTTCTTTTCTTTTACATAAATTTCACAAATTTTCTACATAATTTGTACTTAATTTTTATCACTAAGAGATGATGATGAGGATGTCCTCACACAATCAATCATAATTTATGTATTGGGCATTTATTATATTAATTAATTAATAAATAATGTAATTTGGAAGAAAATTCAAAATAGTATTTTATCACAGAAATGGTTGAACATGAGCATTTTCACTAAAAGTCAATTATATGTTGATTTTTGAACGTATTTTTAAAGGTACTTCGACATGCCTCAGAACAGAAATGTAATGAGCAATGCCCTTCTTCCAACTGCCGATCCAACTCCTTTTTAAAAGTGACTCTAAGCAAACTTAGGCTCATTTCATTGAAGAGTGGAAGGCAGCAATGGACACAAATGGACCTCCAATTCCTTAGTTTATCCTTGAGACTCTTTGGCACACAAACATCAATTGAGTTATTTTCAGAAAGGGAGACAACGTTGTAGGCTCTATAATCCTGCCCATAGTACTCAATAAATCTTTTTTCGTGAGGATGAGTGATTACATATGAAATACGTAGGCTTAGTTCTAAGAGAGTTGGAATTGAATTTTCTTTTTCTAAAATATGAATTTCTGCAGGGAATTTAAAAATATGTGTTTGGCCATTTCTTGAAATCATCATGCTATTGCTCATATCTGATGATTTTAAAATGTCACCTTCGTGTAATGGTAAGAAGCAACCTCTGTTCGCAAATCGAAATGTTCCATTGCAGATTGGATTCATTTTTGAAATAGGATACGCCATGTTGATTTGACAAGCTACAATGGTTAAAAAAATCATGATTTAATCAGTGTTGAGACCATAATATCAAATTAATATTTTTAATCACCTAAAATAAAGCTTAAATGATGAAGTCTCGGATTCTCGTGGAAAGATACTTTTGGTGCTATAGAATGAAAAATTCTACTTGGTAAATACTCCAAATTATTATTATTTAAGTTTAATGTTTCTAATTTCTGTAATTTTATAGTAAGGATTTCAGGTATCCTTGTCAGCTTGTTGTCATTGAAATAGAGATCCCTCAATTCATGGCACTCCGCTAATTCTATTGGTATTTTGGTTATTTCATTTAATCCACCATAGAGAGCTACAAGATTTTGACAATTTTTTATAGTTTTGGGGATCTCTTTGATGTGATTTCCCACAATGTAAAAATATTCTAATTTTTCCAAAGATCCTATTGTTGTTGGAATTGATTTTAATTTATTAGAGCTTAAGTCTAAGTTTTTAAGGGATGAAAGATAGCCTATTTCAGGAGGTAGTTCCAGGAGTTTGTTGCGACTGAGATCAAGAGTTGTCAAGCTTTTCATATTCCCTATAACACATTATCATTTCTATAGTTTTAAATAAGTAAAATTAAGATTAATATTAGATAATACCGATGGAAGGATGAATTTGAGTCAACTCATTTGAATATAAATACAAATTTGTTAGATTTGGGCATCTCAAAGGAAGTTCCTCGGGAATATCTTTTAATCCATTTTCCTTGAGATATAGCTCTTCTATATGGCCTCCATAGTCTAGTAGCTCCATTGGAATTTTTTCGTAGGATCTATAGTTCCAATGAAGAATATATCTATTTTGTATTTCTGATAGCAAACGAGTCGAGTTCTTCCTGAACTCCTCTTTGATTACTGATTCCATTATCCTGTTGCTGTTTAATTTTTGAAAAAAAAAATAAAAAATGTTATCAGTTTTCCGGTACAAAATCGGCATAATGTAATTCGAAATGAATTTGCGAAAATAACATTTTAATGATTTTTATCTTTATTGTATTATATCAATGCAGATTAAAATGATTACGATTATTTGTGAATGAAATTTGATCTTTTTAAAATCTTTTTTGATCGAGTTTTTATGAATGTAAATAATTATCAGCAGAGCATTACTCTTTTTCTATTAATACAAAAATATTTTGTAATATATTTCTACTTTAGAAGATGTTACACATGCTATTAATGAAAAAAGTGGCTATTAAGACTTACCAAACTACGTTTGCTTGTAGTTACATTTAAAATATTACTGTAAAATATGAAAGAACTAGATGAATGTCCTTCCAAGGCATATAATAAAAGTGGGAATTATGCCAGCAAAAATATATTTAAACAAATAAAAACATTTCTCTAACTCTAAAAAGAATAATGTCTACAACAATTGCATCAAAGGAAATCAAAATCAAAAAATTTACCATAAATTAACTCAGAAGTTTCATATTACAAGTGAATAGAAAAATAACGGGAAAAAAAGGAGCTGTGATGTCCTTCTAGTTACAAATAATAAAATGAAGTATATATATTTAGGTCTCTTTTTTTTCTCTGCCTTGTTGGTTGAAGATGTTAATTCTGATAGCTAAGGCTTTCTAAATTTTCTTTCTTTTTTATTCATACAATACAATAATTGTATATTCCTATGGAGAGTAGAATAAATTCAAAGAGTCGCTGTAAACGACAAGACGTTTTTATTAACTCATTAAGAAATTATAAAAGACGTCACATACTGTTGTTATACACTTATAATTTTGAATGTCCACGAAAAAAAAAACTGAAAATAACTCATTAAATCTGACAAATATATATGATGTTACTACTTATTTAATTTCCCGATAAAATGTTTTTATTTATGAAATTTGCCATGGATTACTTAGCATCTGGATAAACTATTCACTTTTAAAATAACACAACCTCTCCATTTTCCCTTTTTTGAATCGATGAACCATTTTATTTTATCTTTTAGGTGAAACATGAATTACATGATTACTTAATATAAAGTAATATATAGATAAAAAAAGGCTCATCAAGAGACACTCTTCTCCAATAAAAGCGAAATATGATGAACTACGAAGGAACTGACAGTATGATAACCATGTCAAGGAGACTTTTTCAAAAACTAGTCTCTTTCTTCGACGCAATTGAATCATTCTTGGTAATTGCTTTTGGAGCACTCTTACAAGTTCTTACCAAAAAAAAAAAAAAAAAAAAAAAAAAAAAATGAAATTTTCCGACAATATCTTTCACCTTTCCATAGCTTCATGATTAATTACTTAAATCACAAATGAGGGGTTTCAATGGGACAATGGTGTTCATGAATCATCACAAAAATTAATTATTCTCTCTTACAATTGTTATATAATGGAAGAATTATTTATTTGCAATGCTCTCTTAACGAGGCTTCGTGTCTAGTGTCAATCCAGATGTTAAACTATCTATGGGTTTACCTAATTCAGCCCCCTCCCAAAAGATGAAAGTTAGTAGCACCCCTCTGTTTAGGGTATCTAGTTTTATTCGCTGATAGTATAATTGATTTGTTATTTAATTATTATTATTTTCAGTCAGCGGAGGTTCTGGGGGCGGAGGCAATGATCAAAAGCACAAAAAAGATCGAAAAAAAGTTAAAGAAAGGCCATATGCTCATCTTGGAGAGGATTTGAGTTCTGCAGATGACGACGGGGGGAATAATGAGACCAAGTAATGTATTGTTACACTATATATATATATTTTTATGAATATCTTGGATGCAATCAAACTTTCTTACCATTTTTTCGCTTTGCCAAATTGAAATCTCCATATTGACGACGATAAATTGAATTTTTTGATTAGATGACATTTTTACAAAAAGCTTTTTTTGTAAAAGCTTATAAACCATTGCATTTCCAAACATTTTAATTGACTGTTTGCTTTGTAACTTGACTGAGGAAAGGACAAATTATTCCTGCTTTTTAATTTTACATATTTTTTTCTTACCTTCGATTGTCTACTTTAGGAGCCCAATCAAATTGAAAAAGTCCAAAGCCTTCATGTTTGGCTCAGCTAAAAAGGATAAAAAGAAGGAAGGTAAAGGAGAATCATCTTCGGGACTAGCGGGAGGTGTATCAGATTCAATCGGAAATGAAAGTAAAAAGAAAGATAAGCACAAACTTAAACTGAAAAAATCCTCGAAGCATAGCGATAAACAAGGGATTGATGAAGCAGGTTTGTTGCAATGTATTTCTTCTGATGAATTTATCTTATAATGGGTAATGATGAGAAATGCTTCGATACGAGGGATACATACCAGGCAAATTACACTTGAATTGTGTTGGCTCTAGAATGATTAAAATAAGCTGATATTGTAATCCAAATCGATTATTTTCACTTCCACACTTATTTGGTTTCTTTCTTCTTTTTTCCCCCATTTCTTAATTCATTGTTTGGAGAGGTGATTTTAGTGTTCAAGTATTTACATTAGCTATTATTACATTAATAATATATTTACTGTTCCAATAATATTTATTTGCTATTGAATTAATACGGTTACTACTATCTAGGATGAGAAAAAGTATTAGTTTCCCTTTTTTTAATTTAATTAATTATGATATTTTATCCCTGTAACAGTTGACGAAGAACCTGCACCAATATTTGGAGTTCCTTTGAATGTTGCTGCACAAAGACATAAATGCCACGATGAAATCAAACTTCCTCTCATCGTTCGAGAATGTATCGATTTTATTGAACATGGAGGTGGAATTGAGAGTGAGGGGATTTATCGTTCTTCAGGAGTTAAATCTAAAGTTAATAAACTTAAAGCCATCTATGACTCTCCTTCTAAAAGAAACTTTTCCTTGAGTCTATTACATAGTTATGATTTTACAGTTGTAGCATCAGTTCTAAAACTTTTTTTAAGAGAATTACCCGAGCCTGTATTAACTAAAAGTCTCACTCCTCGATTCGAAGTAGTCTCATCCTATACTGATCCAAGAAGCCGAATAGAAGGCATCAAAAATTTAATGTTGGAACTCCCTGAATGCAATCGAGTACTCATTCAGTGGGTATTTGTTCATATGACACATGTGATAGAAAGGGTATTTTCTTAAACAATCAAACTTAATGCTATCATATTTAAACGTATGTTCTTTTTTTAGGAAAGATTTAATAAAATGTCACTTCAAAATGTGAGCATAGTTTTGAGTCCAACGTTGAAAATTTCACATCGAGTTTTAAATTGTTTCTTTGAAAATTCCCATGTTCTGTTTGGTGGCATTAAGTTAAAACGGTATATTCCACCCTTAACTGCAGAAACTTTGAATTCTTTAGGCCTACCTGAATGCCCTGAAGAAATAGAAGAAGAAATAAGAAAGCAAGATTCACTGTTGGGAGATCTTCATCTTCAAATATCTTCTGGTGCTGCTTCAAAAAAAGACGGAAGAACAAATATGGGAGCAACAAAGAATTGTCACACAGTTAAAGCGGAAACTTAGAACTGAAAAAAAGAAAGTTGATCAAGAAGTTGATGTAACCGTTGAAAAAACTATAATTGATCCAAAACCTAAGTATGAACCCATTGACTATGATGAAATAATTGACTTCACGTTACGAGAACTACCGATTGTTGAAGAAAAAGTCCAAAAAGTCCAAGCAGAAGCCGCCCCTGTTGTTAAAAATGATTCAAAAACATCTGGGGAGGGATCTAAATTAGTGAAAGAGTCAGAAACGAACAGAGAATCTTCAGAATCTGCTTCCTTTTCGACAGGAAGTATAATATCTCATTCTGAAAATAAAGAACATGTAATAGTTGAAAATGTGGAAGCTCCAATAGAAACGGCGGAATCAGTTGTTGTTCAAAATGAGATATCAAATACAAGTGATCAGATTAAATGTCCATCTATACCTTTAAATGAGGAATCCAAGGTTTTAAATAACGAAATTAAAGCTATTCCGGAATCACAGGAATCTATGCAAACAAAAAATGTTGAATCAAAGTTTAAAGCTATTCCGGAATCACAGGAATCTATGCAAACAACAAATGTTGAATCAAAGTTTAAAGCTGAAAATGTCACTGTCATTCGACTGGGAAGTAACGAAGATGAGCAAGATAGTATTCATTCTACTGGTCCTAAAGTTGCCTTTAAATTACCTTCTTCCACTAATGCAAATAGTTTCATTTATATTCCTCCTTCACCAGGCTTCCCTTTACTCCCTCCACCACCAGGGAAATCTGGTAATAATCGACATCAACGTGTATTACAGCCTGTGCCAGCCTTTCCTCCAAAATCTAAAAGCCTTCCAAGGGAGTTTTCATTGGCTCCTTCAAAAATTTATGACTTTTTTGAAAATGAAGAAATGGAACAAGCATCTCCTATTCAAAATGAATCGAAAACGACCCTTGCAGGTGGTGAGTATAATTTTAATTTATAACTGGGGAAAATATATAATTAATATAATTTTTTTAAATATTAGAAAACCTTTTAGAAGTATTTAAACTAGAATTTGAATATGATGAGCTAAAAGTTCTAGAATCAGAACTGATGCGGCGAAAAGAAATAGAAAAGAAGGAGATATTAGAGTTGAAAGAAGAAATTGCTTCTATGCAAACTCTATATCAATATAGGTCCGTATATCCATTTCAAATAACAAAACTCATTGTTTTGCTAAATATTTGTTTTTTTAGGACGTGCTCTGTGGATAGTTCGGAGAGCTCTTCAGATGAAGCATCTGATAAAGAAGATGGTATCGAAGAGTTAGCCAAGACGCTCTCTGATCTTATCAGAGAAAATAAGGAACTAGAGGTTCGTATACGTTTTTACTTTTTAGTAAATCGGATCTTATAACAAATTCATCTATCCATTAGGATACACGAATGGAACTTCAACAAAAGATACAAGATGAGAGAAGTGCTTGTATCAATCTCAGAGTTCAAATTAGAGTTGAACGGGAAAAACTACGATTAAAAGCTTAGGAATGCTATTATTTAAATAATAAATGAATTGTTTCCTTTCTTATAATATTTATTGACTCTTTTTGTTATTATTTTTGAGATGTTTACTGTTAAATATAACTTGAGTATGCTAGATTTTATAATTATTTATAGTAACTCCTTCATTTTCTTAATTTTGAATCGTTCATTAATGACATATCACTGAATTCTAATTATCCTCAAATAAATATTTATGAAAATAATATTCCGTGGACCCGAACCCGGTAAAGGCAAGTGTAGTTGATATTTCCATGATTTGAATGTATCACTATTTCCAATATATTATAAGGTTGAAGAGATGGAAATTGAATCTCAAAGTTTTGTAGAATAATATCATTATCTAAGTATAAATAATTTCCTAACATCAGGGGCCTTTCATCATCTTCTGAATCCAGTCCGTAAATAGAAAAGTTCTTTGGTGCGGAATCTATTAATTTATTTGGTGTCAAAGACTTTGAAACATGTTCAATAGACACCTCTTTCGGAAATATATAATTAGATAACTTAATTACAAGATTTCCCTGAGATCCTTTAAAAGCCCAACATTCTCCTGGATGCGTTCCATGTTGAATTGCTAACCTAGGATTATTAGAAGGATACCATACACTAAAGCCAAAGATGGTGTATAATGCCTTATGGTTTATTAAAGATTCAGTGCATCTGGTAGTAATTATTGAACCCCCAGCAGACTCCAGTGCGAAATCAAATTTTCCTGTTTTATCTGAGTCATAAATACGAATCAAATCACTCACTTTAGTTATAACAGATTCCATATGGATTCTTGAATTATTCTCACTATTGATTTTTGTGAGTATTACTTTTTCGATATCATCAGTAATCTGCATGTACTGTTCCTTGCTTATAAGATTAGTTTCGATTAAATTATATATTTCTTCCATCTGAAAAAAGTCTAAAACTCTTTGAATTTGATTGAGTTTTGAAATAGTAGGTAGCGCACAAGATGAAATGTTCCTTGAAACGTTCATTATTTGACTACTCAAATGTTCAACTTTCGAAAATATTTTATTGGAAATATTCCTGCACTCAATTCGTGAATGTTCCTTTTCTTTCAGTCTCTTAAGCTGTTTGATGCGTAAATTTATGAAGAAGTCATGATCTGTTGCTCTTTGTCTCATATATTTCTCGTAGGATTTAAGTTTATTTTTTTTAATCTCATCTATATAGAAATCCTTCAGGTCTTTATAATTTTGTTTGTTTTTTGAAAGGATATTATAAAGAGAATAATTAACTTCATTTTTCAATGTTTTTCTTCTTATAAGAGTTTTTATATAGTTGTTATTGATGATATCTTGTACAATATTATCATAATTTATTTGGACTGGAGTTTCCATGTCCAATAAGCTCTTAATAACTTCTTTACATCCAAAGTAAGAAATAGGAATAATACACCATAGAAAAACAAAGAAGAAAATTAATTTGAGAAATGAAGTTATTTTCTTCCGTGGGTTCTCAATTCTTTGGTATTTCTCAGGCTGGCTTTCGGACGAAAAAAAGGATTGAATGATGTTTGAAAAAAATACACCATCACTATTTTTTATGGATTGATCTGTAAAAAATATTAGTAAGTACTAAATGGCACTACATGCTTAATTTTAAATGTAATTTACATGTTTTTTCCCATGGTGGCTGAAGGTCATGCTTGAGGAGTAATTTTGTATCCAGAATTAGAATTAAAGCAGGCAATTCATAGAGTAATTTTCGAGTTATTGTTGAGATCCAACGTTTATATGAGGATGCAAATGCTGTCATTCTCAAACTTATAAGAAAAGAGCAAATACATATACACTTCCTATACTATTAAACAAACTAAACAAAATAAGAAGAAAAAAACACTGTTCCAAATCAAGGATGATTCCCAAAAATCCATATTTCATAAATAAAAAATCTTTTTATTTCAAGAGTTCGTTTATTATTTTTTCAAACATGGCAAGGTAGACGTTGGACGTATGTGTAAGTTCCTGTGTATGAGAATAGAGGTAGTAACTAGCAAGATTGTAGATTATTAAGTAACGTACAACTTCTAGCTCTATATAGCCTATATTATCATGCGAGTACGTTGCTGCCTATTTTATGCATATAAATTATAAAACCTAGTAGACCTCCTGAGTGTTTGTAGACAATGACGTAAGCAAGCAAGGGATTACTCAATCAAATTAACGTAATTATGCTCTGCTTTCTCCAAATAATAAAAATGTGAGCCGTGGGAGATCTGATTATAAATAATTCCCTCTTAAATCTCTATAAAAAAATACACATTCATTAATTAATGTCAAAATGATTCCATACTTATGTACAAATTAATATTATATCCATATTTTTCTGGAATATAGCTTCGTTCGGTTACTCATATTGTAAGTTTCATTTTTAAAACGGGATATGAGTAAAAAAAATAAAATATAAATTTATTTATTTTTGATAAACTTTAGATTGTAGGAGAACTCTGTTGGAGAACAAAATAATAGTAAAGTAAAAGAAGTATAATTCTTCAAAGTAAAAAAAAACAAAAACCCATCCTCATGACTAATTGTCAGTTAATATACTAAATTTAATCTCATTTTGTAATAACTAAATTATATTTAATTCGATTTTCCTTTTAGAGTAATCATAATGAATTGAGCGTGCAATTCATTTTAATAAGTCTAAAGAAAAAAAATCAATTAAGTACAAATAAAAAATCCATCTTTGGTTCTATGTACGTGTAAAAAATAGTTTAATTCATACAAATGCACTTAATTTTAGCACTGTTAAAGCATAGTTCTCGAATTCTTTGTAAAGTTTGATATCAGACAACATGGGCTTGATAGGTTCGCCAGGTGTTGATCCATATCCTAGGAGTCCAATAGCATGATCATTTTTTTCATCGTCATCGTAGTATTGTTTCCAAAGATCTTGAAACCAAGGGTTACTCTCATAAAAATAATCATTATAAAAACATAATATTTCTGTTCCTTTGGGTATAAAAGTTAAAGCCTCTACACCAGGGATCATGGATTTGTATTTAGGATGGCTCGTTAGTTTAAAATAACTATTAAAGTTTTCAAATGAATGGTTTATTTTATGGGCCAAAGTTGCTTTATACCTTGACGTATCCATGCCCAGTTCATCGGGAAGATAGATAATCTCATTTTGCTCCATTATTTTGATCCAATATTCTGGATATGTTAAAGATAAGGCTTCCCACTCGTCTATTGATATTCTATAACCCCCGTAATATGCAAATATTGTTCCCTTAGGAATATCTTCTTTAGCGAATAGCCCTTCGCCTCCAACTGAAGACAAATTAACGTAAACTAAATCATGTTCTACAATATCTTCAAGCAGTGGATACACTAATGGTTCATTATGACTCTGGCTCTCAGATTGTAAAGGCTTAAATAAGGGAATTATAAATTTGTCTTCTGTGATAAATCCTGTCATGGACACTAATATCCCCTCTAAAAGAGTATTTCCAATAAATTTTCCTTGATAACAGGTCGTGGTCAATGTGGAATTTATTAAGGCTGATGGTATGTATACTTTTTCATCGGAGGTTTCATCTCTTTTGAATATCAATGATTCACTTTTTGGAATGAAGTAATATGAAGGACCTGTTTTTTTCCCCATTCGATATTTTTCCACTCCCATTATTTCCAAATTTACATCTTCACTCCCATAATAGACCTTCCCATCCATATTATCTACTCGTTTAAATGTCCGAACAAGACCATTTATATAATTGTCTTCAGCTATAGCTTCAATTTCTGTATCATTCTTCAAAATTATTTTTAAGTTCCCATGAAAAATTCCTCGTTTCTTCAATATACCTCTAATTTCAGCAATACCACTATCATTAGATATAAATTTGAGTGTTGCATGCCCGATAAGATTTCTTGTTGAAGTTTTAAAAGTTTGATTGTGTCCATCAAAAAGATTGAAACAACTGGTTAAAAAAATTAAAGTTCATTATTATTTAGAGTAACTTTTGGAAAAAAAATCAGTAAAAACAAACAAACCTATAAATAGTCGAAGTTTCGACCTCTCCAAGATATCGTAGGTCACTTATTATTGGAACTCCATTATTTAATGACAAATCTGTGAAAATGGATTCCTTATTGAAATATGATAATGGCTTGTGCTTTAATTTATAGATAAAATCAACGACAGCGTAATTTACAATATTTGTTTTGCTACTTCTCATTATATCGAAGTCAAAAACTTCATAATTAGTTTCTTGATAAATTGGAATCAATTGTTTATTTTCTATTGTTTCAATTTTCTGGATGTTGATTTCTTTACAACGCATCAAAATGTCATAGTAATTTTCATCTTTAATGCATTTGATGGAAATATTTGAATTTAAAAATATAACATCTTTTTCGATGTTTTCACGGATAAGTATTGCCTTATTGTTTTGCAGGATTTCATAAAAATAATTATTGACTCGAAGACCCGTTAATATATCTGATCCTTGCTCGTATTCGTCAATCTCTCTTTTATAATAACTAATTGCACTATTTATAAACCCTTGAAAAAAATTGGCCTTTATATAGGTTCCATTTATAAAATATATAGTGCCTCGACCTTCTAATTGTCCATTTTTAAGTGTACCAAATATTTGTGACATTGAATCATCATATAATTTTAAACAAACTCCTGACTTTAGACCATAGTCAAACCCATTAGCGTTTACTTTGGGAGAAAGATAAATTGACATTACGTCAGCATTGAGTTTGGTAAGTTTTTTATGTTTTGGTCCAACATACTTGTACGCCCATATAGACGTTGAAGACTCGTCGCAAAAAATAGTTTCAAAATACTTGATTGTTCCTTTTGTATAATTATCCGAATTTGTTTGAATGCTTGAGGTCGTTTTGATCCATGATTCAAGTTGAATATAAGGACTTTGATCTTTTTCTTTAGAGTACCCGAAATTTATGTGAAAAATGAAAACTAAAACTAAGATCACGCCTCCAAAAGACTCCATTTCGGAAGTTAATTTCTATCAATTAATATGTAAATATTGAGTATAAGTAATTTCCACAATAACCTGAGAACGTGATCAATACTATTTTGATTACCACTGATAAGTATTTCATTGCATATTTTAACGTTGAACAATATTTGTTGAGTTAATATACAGTCGAGGAAAAATTGCTGGTACAATATACCTGACCCGCTTTTGCATGAAGTAAAAAATAACAATATTTCAGAAATAACTTATATTAACGATAATACGTAGAAATTTATTAAACATTGTTTAACTATTAATAAACAAAAGGTCTATAAGATATATGAATACTTTGGTTACTAGATTTGATATAAAATTCATCTTCTACAGCTTGGTCCATATAATAACCTAAAATTATTCTACGAACAGACGAACTCGTTACCAAAATATCCCTCAGTTGTTTTAAGTCATCAATTCTACACTCTGTTGAAAAACTATCCGAGTCAACAAAAAAAAACAATTTATTCAAGAAAGGTAAACTCATGAAAACTCGAGAAAGAGAGGTGTAATATTCAAATTGACGATTTCTGAGAGAATTAATGAATTTTGGTTGAATTTTGACGGTTTGAATCTGAAAATGGAGCATATTTAGCTCTAATATAATAAAATTTATGTTTATTTTTTTAATTACTTTAGTAAGTTTTAAGAAAAGATCTTCATAAAGATGAGGTAGATATAAATTGAAGCTTAAATCAATATATTTCAAACTATTTGAATGAATAGAATTCATTAAATATACCAAATCCTCTTCCAGAAGGCGGGTTTCGCTCAATATCAACTTTTCCAAGCCTAAAGTCATACCACCCAATAGACTTTTCAATTTTGTACCCAAATTATTAGATGAGAGATTTAGTACTTTCAAGGAAGGCAAATTACTTAATGCTCGAGATAATGCCTTTTCCAAGGAAGGATTCTTCTTGAAAATGATCCTATTTTGTTGGAGGCACAACGTACATAGATTAGAAAATGCCTCAATCCTGGTACACAATTTCCTTTCAAAAAAATCTTCATGATGGTATAAAATATAATTCATTTTCAAACACTGGAGTTCCTATCAAGAAATTAACATAGATAAAAATATATAACATGCAATATATTGTAGAATAAGATGATACCTTAGTATCTACTCGATACAAAACTTCTTCCAACTCTGAAAATTTTGTAGGCCTGAACATAAAGTATAATTATTGTTATGATTATCTAATATGCCAATGATAAATTGTGAACTTACTTACTACAAGATAATATCGTTATTCCACATAAAATCAAGCCAGGGAAACCTATGACATTATTTGCCAAATAGTTTAAATCCTCGCTTAAGCATTCCACATCAATAATAAGATGTACTGCGACAAAAAAAAAAAAATATGTAATGCAATTATGTGATATTCATTTTCTGTAATTGAACCCACCATCCTTTTTATGCCGAAATATTTTTTTGAAGAAAAATTTGATTGTTTTTAATCCTATTAAAATTCCTCTGAAATCATATTGGTTAGGATAAACAAAATTATCCTCCTGGACGAGTATTGATATACCATATAAAAGTTTTTCTACTATAGAATGCTCTTTTTCAAGAGATTGTATGTTTTTTAGTGTTAGAAGATTAAATTTTGGATAAGGCCATCTCCTTAGAAGAATTGGAATGACTTCTACTCGCTCATTCAGTTTCAGTGCGGATTCTAGTAATGTTATAGAAACCGGTGGAGGTACATTACAGAGATTGGAGATTTCTCTAAAAGCTGAAAAAGATTTTAAAAAGTCGGAAAACTCCAGAAGCATATTATTGATTGAAGAGTAGAAGAAGAGCAATATCGAATCAATTCCAAAGTGGAAGTACCGTCAAGTACCCAATAAAACTTACCGGACGAAAAGTATTTATCGGCACATAATTGCTCTAATGTTCTGAAATCATTAATATCCTCTTCAATGTCCTTCTCATCCATTACTTGGAAAAGTTTAAATCAGTCAATCAAATCCTTATACAAGGACTTAATTTATATATCAAATTTGGATGATTTAGAAACCATAATTAAAAAATGCATAATTTAATATAATATAATGGACCTTGACATACGTACGAAAGCAAAATTTCAATCTTATTAAGTACTATTATTATTTATGAACTGTCAAATACTTATAGGAACGAGCATTCTCACATATAAACATAAAACAAAGAGTTATATTCATGACGTCAAACATATTATTCTATAGATAAAATAGTATTTTTATTAGTTTATTCATATTATATATCAGTTTATATCCATGATTTTATGATATACGAAAGAAAAAAAATAAAATTATTTAAAAATATTATCTCAAATATATAAAAATTCTACCTGAAATATTATGATGTTACTTAATTACATTTCGAGGTTACGTTGTTAAAAACTTGAATGTAAATCTCCTGATTTTTATGGTAAAATAATATTATTAGGAGATTTCGCTCTACGGTCTAAAGCTTTATTTTAATGCTTTAGTATAGATGTATAAAATTAGTTATATCAATGTCTATACACTACATTATTTATAAACAAAACACATGTCCAATAAAATTTAATATTATGTTCTTCTTGAATTGAGCTGCATGTGATATTAAATAGCATGATGCATATAATATCTCTTCTAAACGTATGATCTGCGTTGCTAGTTTATTTTAGTGGAATCAAAGATATCCTTTTTATATTAAGTAACAAAACAAAATATTAAAGACTTGAAACCATTGATACAGTCAATTAATTATTAAATTAATCAACTGATGAAACCTAACAACAAAATTGTGGCTTATATTGTACAGACAAAAAAAAATCAAGTTTAAAACGCTTGTCAGTGATTTTTTTATACATAATAATTGATTATGTTGATAAAACTTGTTTTGTTCCTATCGAACAAACAACTTTAGTTAAGAGCTCTAATATTTTCTTATCATACTTTTTACTTTTGATACCCATAAAAATGGCAAAAACAATAGTTTATTGTGGTGGAATATTTCGGGATGAAGTAACAGTTGTTGAACGATTTCCTCGAGATGGAGAAACGGTATTTGCAACTGAATACTTTAGTGGTTATGGAGGGAAATCTGCTAATCAATCTGTTGCCGCATCAATGCTTCGAGAGAATAACAATGAATTTAATATTTACTTTCTTGGTCAAGTTGGTTGTGATCCTAATGGAATTGAGTATGAAAAACGATTGAAAGAGGAAATAGGAATCAACACGGATTTTCTTTTAAAAAGTTCAAACAAACCAACAGGAATAGCCTCAATTTCACTCGAGTCGTCAACTGGAGAAAATAAAATAATAGTTTACAAAGGTCACATTTTTTTAATTGGCATTGCCCATGTTTTGTTATATGCTTTTTGTTTAATACATTATATTATGCAATCTAATTACAGGTGCAAATGAATTATTTGGCAAAGAGGCAGCTATTAATGCTTTACAAACTTTGAAAAAGGTCGAAAGTATTTCTTGGGTAGTAGTTGGTACAGAAATTCTTTGGGAATCTGTTATTATAACCTTAGAACATGCTCGAACTATTGGTGCTCACACCCTACTAAACTTTGCTCCAATACCTGATAATTTTGAGGATATAGACTCAATACTCAAAAATGTATCAATTCTGTGTGTTAATCAAGTTGAAGCAAATGCATTGTCTGGAAATGTAGATATCTTTGAGGTGAATCTTGAATATTATTATAAAGATGAGTTAATTTTTTAAAGTGATACTTTGTTTTGTATATGTACAAGTCCCTAAATACACTATTGAATCTTTGCCCAATAATAATAATAACACTTGGATCAGAAGGAGCAGTGTTTAAAAGTCGTTCAACTCCAAAACCAGTTGCTATTTCCATATCAGAAAAGTACAAGCCTACAAAAATCGTTGATACAACCGGTGCTGGGGATTCATTCATTGGTTCTTTATCCTATTATTTAGGTATTCATGCTCAAAGTGAACTACCAACCGATTCTCAATTGGAAGAAATGATTCGTAGAGCGTGTATCATTGCTGCATTTTCAATCACAAAGAAGGGAACACAGTCAAGCTATTTCCCAAGAAATGATTTGCCACCTGAATTGTTTGCATACATTTAAAACAAAATAAATAAAATGCATTTTCATCTACAAAAAGTTAATTCTATGTATTTTAGATATAAGGTTTTAAAAGTTGTCCATTCAATTATGACTTAATAGTTATATAAAAGTGAATCATTTATTCATATGATTAAATATAGGATAATTAATCTTTTTATTTCTTTGTATTAATATATTCATTAGTTAAATAATAAATAGAGCTAATATAAATTAGTTTTACTTTAATTGTCGTATGGAAATAAATCCAATTATATTACTCGTATGTATTAATATAATTAATGTAAGAAAAAAATCATATATAGTTGTTATAACAAAATGCAAACTGATGCTCATTTTGTCATTTTTTACGTCATGTCTAAAAAATATATTCAATTATGTATTAATTATTATTACGTTGAGTTAGAATGATGTTCATTTTGACGTACATCATTAAATAAAAAATAATTATGGGACAGTTAACACCTAAAATTAAATGTAGCATAAATGAACAATTTGATTTACTTTTTGAGAGGTGGGTGTGATATGACAGATCAATGGAGATGTATAGAGTACTTCTGGAACAAATTAATTTTCTAGTAACCATTTACACATACATCTTCTCATTATCTATTTCATCGAGATGTCGAGATTGTTTAACAATATATTTTCCATACACGATGGAAGAAAAAGAAGGAAAAGCAAAGTTATTAGTGTTGTGCCAGACTTCAAAGTTGTGACTCTGGGGGAATCAGGCTGCGGAAAGACGTCATTGGTTCAATGGTTTCTCAAAAGAAGGAAATTGGACCAATCGGAGATTGGTGCTACCGTAACTCCAGCCTTTACTCGTTTCAAATTTATTGATGATGATAATGATTTGGGAAATGATGGATTAAGTATGGGACTTTGGGACACTGCAGGGTCGGAGCGTTTCTTATCTCTCTCAAGACTCTACTATAGAGATGCCTTTGCTGCTTTGGTATGTTCAGTATAACATTAATTAACTTATACATTTTATCAATGATATTGAATTATACATTTTAGTTGTGCTATGATGTATCAGATGAATATTCATGGAATCGATTGAGATATTGGATTAATGAATTGCAAGAAAATGAGAGTAATTGTCGAATTTATATTGTTGGATGCAAGGCGGATCTTCCTCGTCAGATATGCCCAGAAAAAGTCTCTGAGTTAGCAGACGAATACACTTCCATTCTTTACGAAACTTCAAGTGAAACTGGATTCCAAATTGAAGAGGTTTTTTACAATATATACAATGACTATAAAGACCATCTTAGAATCAAAAGGAAACTTGATGACGAAGAAATCACTAAAGTCTCAAAAATAAATCTGAGTTCCGAACCCATTGAACCAATTAAAAGAAGATGCTCATGTTGACATTTATTCAACTTTATCTTAACTTATTCGTATTTGGCGATTAAAGCTATATGCCATGCTTTGACGATAAGATTTAAAACATTAAATTAGCAATGAAAATGATGAAGAACCATTGTGCCAGTCTATTTTACACTTTAAATTTGTCAAAAGTAGAGCCCATAACTCATACAATGTATATAATTACTACATAAAAACAGTATCTTTAATTTACAAGTGTGCATTTTAAATTTCTAATACTTTTAATAACCGATTACATAAATTATAATTTATTATCATCAAAGGAAATTAGAAAGGGAAGCTCAGATTTTTCCTTTCCGATAAAGATATTTATCACATCGTTACCGTTATTGTATAGTATCACGCAACCATTCATACGAAAATAACCCAAAAAAGAAGCTCTACATCAGTTGGTAGTTATCCAATTCTTCCCAACTATGAAATTATTATTCAATAATTTGTTGAGAACTGTTAACAGCTTGATAAGAGATCATTCTAATTCAACCACCAATCAAAGTTCGGAACAATGATAAAGGGGAGGGAGCAGAAACATCGACAGCTAAAAACAAAATACGGAGTAAATTTTTCTTTTAGTGAGGTAACTCCGTGTTAAGTCATTTCTAAAGAAGTGATCTGTTTAAAGAAAAAAACTAAGTTTAACAAGTAGATAAGGGAAAACGGTTGGTGCGTGTGCTCTTTCTTCTTTTTTGTTCATTATTTAGTCAGTCGCGGGGGTGTTAACATCTTCCCTTAAAAGAAGAATTCTTCCCTACCTTGATGAAAATTGTTTTAAAAATGCATTATATAATGAATATATATGAATTTAAATTTGTTATAATATTTTCCCTCCACTAAAGCTACTTTAAATATCGAAGGTTCTCCTCAATATAGCACTAATTCATTTTAAGCCTCCAAAATCATAGTATTAACAATAGTCTTAATTCAGTAATACCATGCAGGGTGTCCACGATAAATTGGAGCTACTTTAAACTTCATCCAGATCCATAATGTGGATGTTCCGGGTTAAATCATACTAATATAAAAGGTTGCGTGAACAATACACTATAACTTCCACCACAATTGTTTTGACAACAAACAATAGTCATCATGGAACAAGCAAGGAGAGACGCCATCCTCGAGTTGGCTCGCGCGGGACACAAGCCCTCTGCTATCTACAAGTTTCTGAACTACCCCAAGACCACGGTGTACCGGGTCTTCAATGTCTGGGAGGTTGATGGGAAGGTCTCCGCAAGGCCCACAACATGAAAAGTGCCCGAATCCGCACTTCCCACTTCCTTGAAAGCCTCCGGAAGTCCATCAAGGCTTCACCGGGGACTTCCTTGTCCAGGTTGGCCAAGAACTGTGGAGTGAGCAAGCAACTGGTCTCCAAAGCTGAGAATGAGGACCTCGGATACAGGTCATACCGAATGGCCAAACAACACATCCTTACGGCATCCATGAAGACCACCAGGCTCACCAACGGTAAGCGTCTCCTCAATGACCTGAAGAGCCATGGAGGAAGAATCATCTTCTTCTCCGACGAGAAGAACTGGCTATCGAGAGAAGCTACAACGTCCAGAATGACAGGTGGCTTGCCAAGGAGAGAAAAGAGGTCCTGCGGTCTTCACCACAAAGTTCCCGGCCTCCGTGATGACCCTGGATGTCATCTGCAGCACCGATGAGGTTATGCCTCCTTTCTTCTTCAATCCCAAGGAAAGAGTTAACGCGATAAGGTACTGCGAAGTCATGGAGGAGTTTCAGGAGAATTCAGATAGACATGATGTTGTTGTTCTACTTTTGGTTGTGTGGGTAGACTATAATTTAGAGGGACCGATCATGAAATCCACCACTTCTCTCATATTTACAAAAAAAAAACATAAAAAAAAACAAAACATAAAACCCATAATTGATAATATTACTAGAAAAAATAAAAGACAAAGTCATTCTAGATCATATGTTACTCGATATAATCTCCCTTTGGCCTAGATACGCCCTCTGAAGCGGGAGCAGACATTGATGACCTCGTTGAGGACAGTTCAATGATGGTGCACACCTTCTTGATGAATTCCGCGTCCCCGACCTTCCTGAAGTCCTCTTGTGACCTTTCCAACCTCGAAACAGTCCTCCGGCGGGGATTCTTCTTCCTTACTTCCTGGATATTACGTATTATTAGCCCAGGTGTGTTATAGATGTCACGGTTGCTGATTTGTACTTGATTATTAATTAGACACAATACTACGATGTATATTCGTTCCTCCTCTGTGAACTGAATCTCTGGCAGCTCCAAATATAGTTCTTCCATAGTGAGGAAAATAGACTGAATGAATGTGCTACATGAACATTTTGCCGTACTTTTATGGGGAAAAAAGTATTCATTAGATTTAAATTGTCAAATATATAGCTTTATTTAAAAAAAATTAGGCCTTTGAAATTCCTAATTCACAGTTTTTATGAAATTAATTAATTCGAATATATAAGCTACACACAGGTCTCTTTTTTAGGTATAGACATAAACATTCAACTATTTGAATTTAATAAATGGGTGTTTTTTTCATAAAAATATGACAAATGGTCTTATGTTATGTCATTGATATTGTAGTAACTTCTCAGCTCTTCTACCTCATTTGTAGCGGGTGTGCTTGAGCCGTTGCTTACAGATTTCTAGTATTAAATGATCAGATGTGTAAATCCAGCGATTTTTTTTTGGCTGACCATTTTTTGGAATTGATAATCTGAAGAATGAATTTTCTTTTCCGTAGGATTTGTCATTATGATTTAATTCCTGAGTACTGAATAAGATCCTTTCCTAAATAGATTCAATTATATTCAAAACCTGATTGAACATTCGTGTTTGCTCATAAAAGATAAAGAGTATCCCTGAGGGTTTCTTGCGGAGTTATAATTGTAGGTACTTGTTGGAATCAAAGTAGAGTTGCGAATATATATATTGGAGTATTTTTGGACAATTTCCTTCTCCGCCTCCTCCTTGTCACAGATGATTACATCTGATCTCATGTAACACATTCCTCAAATTGTCAGGCTTACCATATTGATTTTTTTAAAGGCCCATTCTTACTGGATTTTCATCACTGTATATGATGAATGAGTTGATAGTAGAACCTATTCGTTGTATATTTGAAAATAAAAAGAAATACACACACACACAAAAAAGTTATTTTCTACAAAAAAATACATCCTGGTTTTCATAATTATTTTCATTATTAAAATTATTGAATTCCATTATTTTCAAACGAATTAAGACTGATTAAAATATTTATAACTGATTTTTTAACGTAAAAGATATCGGTCATTTTTGTGCATATTTTAAAAATTTAGAACTTATACCCACATATTACAAAGGAAATATGTAGGTTATAATATATGCATACATTAGACTGTACCGAAATGACAAAATCTTAGAATTTGGTATCGCTGAATATATATATGCATTTTATTCTTCCAAACAAGAAAATAACAATCAAATGTCAAAAATAATCCTACATGGACGCAATATGATTTGAAAATCTGTTAAATTTTGACAAAAAAAGAAGGAAATTTTGTTGTTGTTTCATTAAAACTATCGATTTGAATCGAGTTATAAAATTTTTATTTTATTAACTATTATAAATAAAACATATATTTTGCAATAAAATCTTAATAATCTTTCTCTAACTTGCCTCATGGCATGAGTATTTTCGTTCAAAACATGTTGTCAATGAAAATATATTTTCTTTCGATACCACGTATTTATTTTGATGTTTCTCTTCATTTTTATTACTAAAATCTCATTTTTGGAGAATAAAGTTATTATCAAATATTCTTTCATTGTTCCTTTATAGCAAATAAGACCCCGTTTTTTACTAATTTATAATCTTGGACTGTGAAAAGTCAATTAAAATCTGAAAAATAAGATCTTTTATTTATTATTTCTTAATTTCTAGTTTTGATTTGTTTTGATTTAATCATATTTATATTTTATATTCTATAAATTTGATATTTTTTATTTAATATGAATATTTAATTCCTTTTTTCTTTGATAACTTTTTAATAAAGAAATTAGGACTCAATGATTGCTTCTAATTATTTTTTTGTTTCATTATTAGGGAAATTTAAACACAATTTTAATATTGCTCTGAGATAGTCTCTCTTGTGCATAAATTTGAGGTTAACCGTTGGTTACTTCTTTTACTGCAACTTTACAACCTTGTGTATGCTATAGTATTTTATGAAGTCGAAGCGGGGAAGAGACAAAACTAATAAGTTGACTTTGAGGAATGACTACTGTGATAAAAGGTCCAGTGGCGTTGTTCCAATTTTGGATATTTGTAATTAAAGTAGCATCCTAATTGAGGTTAAGTGAACAGTATGGCCGTATACTGATATCTCCAAAATCACTTAATGACTATTTTCATTTTAAGAGAATCCTTTTTTTAATGCGATAAGCAGAAAATTGATCATTAGACAAATCATCAACGACAATTTCATGAATTTCACCCAGGGGGAAACTTGTACTTATTTTTCTGAATTTAAAATTAATTTTAAAGTCGTGAACGTTACCACAAATAATTTTTCCAAGGTTTCCCTATTTATAATAAATAATCGCATAATAATATTGGTATAAAGTTCAGACAAATCTATGAACAAAATGTTCTCCATTTGTTGCACTCGGAGCATGTTATATTATATTTACACTATCAAGCTCTTAGCAAGAAGATGGAAAATTCAGGATATCAAAAATAAGAGAAATAAGAGATGGAAGGGATTTGAGATATATATCAGCGTACGGCCAAACTGTTCACTTAACCCCAATCCGGATGATACTTTAATTATTAATATCAAGGATTTGAACAACGCCACTGAACGTTTGATTAAAGTAGCCAATCCTCAAAGTCAATTGATCAGTTTTGTCGTGTTACCAACTGTTAAATGATAATCTTATCAAAGAATGAGAATGAAATGATACAACTTATTAAAGGATGCCCTTGATTTATATAAATTAATGAAACAATTCCAAATTCTACGTAGTACCTTTCTGAGTTCATATGATGTAGTGTTAGCTTCTTTTAATAATACAATAAAGGGTTTTACTGACGTCATAAATTTGATGATATTTGAAAGAAACGCCAATTTGTAGCTCAAAGTTGATATTTTTACAACATAAAAGTTATACATTTCCAATAAGACTTTGTTAAATTTCTTTAAGAGTAAATAAAAAAGACTTAATAAAGGCATTGAATACTACATGATGCCAATGATAAACTGATATTTGAATGAAATTAAAGTAATATGTACTAAAAATCTCGTAAAAATGGCTAAATTGATGAAGAAATCTGCTTGTACTCTCTGTTCTTTATGAACACACTCACACGTGGATGTTCTCTACTAATACGACGTGCTGAGTTTTAGCTGCACATGTTCATTGATAAATTGATATTTCTTAGATCACGTAGTTCTAAGATATTAAGACCACACTCATAATTTTTTCTTTCATTCCCAGTAATTTTAGTAATCTAGGGTCGGTATAATATAATAGGGGGAAGGGGGCTGGGGGTGTCTAACAGAAAGGGGATGTAAAAAGATTTTTCCAACAAAAATACAAAACCCGAAATTTGTAATGTTGGGGCGGTATATTAATAGTAAGGGATGGGATTGCTGCAGAGAAAAACACTGTTTACAGATTAGAAAAACATACTTAATTCATAGTATTATATATATATTTAAATATTACTATACCATTTTTTCTGCTTTAATGCTAATTTAAATGTATTTATAACAGTAATTATTTTTCTACCTCCAAAATCATATAAAATTCCAAGGTTAGTAGAAATACAAGGTTAGACCATCACTTAATCGGGCTTGCTAGAATTTATCAATCTGATGTATTGTACCGACTACTGGGCAAGACAGGAAGATTTGGACTAAACACGCAACCACTCATATGACGTCATTATTGCTAAAACTTTCAATTTAATGTATCGTACTGATTGCCCGGCAAGAAAACAGATTTTGACAAAACACGCAACCACTCATATACTATGACGTCAATATTAAAAGCGTGGTAGAAGTCAAACATCAGTTGTACACAAGTTATGGTATAACCTTGTATTTCTATTAACCTTGACAAAAGCCAGCAAATGTTAAGAAGGGTCTTAATTCACAACTATCACAAGTATCCCTCCCACTTTTTCCTCGCACTCAACAAAAATCTCATCCCTAATAATATATAATGAAAGGGTGCGGAATAAAAACAAAAAATGCAAGATCCGAAATTTTCCTTCAAAACATATTCTTATATTTATAATATAAAAGGGTATCAACTCTAGAATAAGGAATGGTAAAATTTACCTAAGGCCTCTCTTTGGTAAAACTACGCCACTGGTTCCGAGTCTTTAAAAAAGTAGGAACTCGAGTAGTGGAGACCAGAGACACCCTTGCTCTGACTAACAATATGATATCAATGAAGCTTAAATATATAAAATAAAAAAGAGGGATATACAATACGAGGAAAATTGCAGTAGTTGTTGCAACTGACCCCTTTCAACTGAGAACTACAATATCTCAAATTTGAACTAAATGAGTGAGTTTTGAATGTTTGGGGCAAAATTATATTTACTGATAGCAAAATAAATCAATAATCTACTATATACACCGAGGTCGGTCTGAAAAGCTTCCGATCTAACAAAGATACAAGACATTTTTTCAGAATTTTTTATTTTATTTTTCAACATAGTCTCCTTGTAACTCTATACACTTCTCCCAGCGATTATTCTATCTCTTTAATCCGTCCAAATAGTACGTGCCGTTTTTCTCTGCAAAATCATTGTTCAATAGAATTTTTTTGTTTTTGGCTCAATTACGCCGAGTTGGGTTGACTTGGTGCGTCAAGTTTTAACTAAACAATCCTTTAAATGTCTGATATTGTTTGGACCTATTTAAAAGTTACATTTTTAATATAAATATTTAACGACAGCTCGATACTCGATTTTGACCATTTGCACAAAACACTCCCATCAACTCACTCAAACGACTGTTAAATAACAACTGCGTGTCCAAAATTGCTAAAACTTTGATAAGTAACTGCCACAGATGCTATATAGATGGGACTAGCTTTTATTTACGAGTCCTACTATCTGTACGATGGAGGTTGGAAACTTTTCAGAGCACCCTCGTAATCAATAGAATATGTGGAAGATTTTACAAATCTTATTACGTATCTTTGCATAGACCTGATTAGAAAAGTGATCACCAAGACTAAGGATTCAAGTTCCTTTATACATTTTTCATGAGTCTTTCTAATAAAAGGGGTATCTGAGACCGGAGTCAAAGGATTTGGCCTTCACATGAAAATATTTATTCATAATTTTTGCATCACGTAATGAGTATTAACTTTAATATGTATATGTATTGACTTAATTAGAGTGACTAGTTGTCATATTTTTACCGGACATCTTCTATTTTTACATCTGTTCCCGAGACTTTTTTATAAATTTGTTAAATTAATGCTGCAATTTAATAAAGTACAAATGAAACATGTTAAAATTGGCTTAAATTTAAAATAATTTTCTTCATTAATGAAAGAGAAAAATCCAAAATATTGCTTTGAAAAACAAAAATGTTAAATCCAAAATATCTTTTGGAAAAAAGTAAGATTCAAAATATTTTAACTTAAAATAATACAAACAAGACTCCAAAAGTATTAATTTAAAATATTAACTCCTTCCCTACTAATTGTAAAGGTTAAATTAGTAATATATCTATCTTTAATTCAATTCAAAATAAAAATATTTTAAAACTATGTAGCAAATTATTTGCAGTCGAGGATTTTATGTTAAACATGTTATGTTGAAAAGTTATAAAAATATCAGAGTAAGATTTTGTGATACAACCTTTAGACGGGCCAGATAGATGTTTTAAAAATTTAATTGAAATTATAAGCACATTGACCTAGGTAATGATAGGACTAGGGACAACAAATGTAATACAAATTGGGGACATTGATGGACTTTAAAATAAACCCATTTCGTTATGATATTTTTTATAAGCAGCTCTCAGCCTCCATCTTCTCTGCTTATATGTTAACATATGAAATATAAATGTCAAACATAGAGATAAAAATACATTGAGTGATGATGTGAAGAAGAAGTTGAAGGCGTCGAAGAAACGAAGGAGTTACCCAAAAAATTTAAATTGTAGTAGTATTAACTAATACGTAATAAATACTATTTGATTATTCTCGTAGTCTTAGATAGTTTTTAAAAGAAAATGTCGTAGGAGATGGAAAAATTGATCTTACTCTGTCCATATGAAATTAAAGTATGTATTTTTGGTACTTTCTGCCTTACCATTCTTCAGAGTTGGGAACATAGAATCGACTTGAACGACTTAAATGCATATTTTGACTTTTTATGGAGTTTTTCCATTTTTATAGAAGTATAAAATGATTTAACACAAGGTCTAGAGTGATTGACCGAAAAATAACTATATGTTATCCTTTTTTACTTATTTGCTTTGTTTTGTAGCTTGATATTCTAGGTCCATGCCATTCCTTGCAACTTGATGTTCGGGAATCTGGACTTTTTCCAAGAGTTTCTTAATCTCACTTTCTGGATCTTATCTCCTTTAATGAAAGGATTATATCCCTTGTGAATTTTGTGTATCTTTAGTTCATTTCAAATTCATAATTTGTAATATTAGCTCAATAGTGTTAAGGGTTTCCTAGAGTTCACAATACTAGCTTTTGAGTCCAAGTCAAGTTGAGAGTCTTTGATTGTGAGATCAAGTCTAGTCGCAAGTACACTATAACTTCCACCACAATTGTTTTGACAACAAACAATAGTCCTCATGGAACAAGCAAGGAGAGACGCCATCCTCGAATTGGCTCGCGCGGGACACAATCCCTCTGCTATCTACAAGCTTCTTAACTACCACAAGACCACGGTGTACCGGGTCTTCAATGCCTGGGAGGTTGAGGGGAAGGTCTGCCGCAAGGCCCACAAAATGAGAAGTGACCGAATCCGCACTCCCCGCTTCCTTGAAGGCCTCCAGAAGTCCTACCAAATGGCCAAACAACACATCCTTACGGCATCCATGAAGGCCACCAGGCTCGCCATCGGTAAGCGTCTCCTCAATGACCTGAAGAGCCATGGAGGAAGAATCATATAATGGATGGATGTGAAATAAATTAAAACAAACTTATGAAAGGAGAGTATTTTAATTATCAAATGCTTTAAATTGTAGCTTTAATTTGAAGAAAATTGTTGGAGTTATGGGGATAAACAACTATAATTTCCATTGTTTTGGACTTTTAACTTTTTTCTCTCTTGTCAGTTGCATTGGTTTTAAAAGTTTCCGTGGCTATGACCTGGGATATATATTTTGTGTCTCTGATTTCAAAAAATACAATTTTCTTATCCTAATAATTATTGATTATACAACAAGATAACTTTCTTTTTCCAAAAAACAATAAAATAAGTTATATAAATCAGAATTATATATATATATATTTTGTTTCAAGATGATATTGCACATTTAAAGTTCTTTTTTAATATAGTTTTAAAAACCCTATCAGATAAGTGATGTTCCCCATTTTTTAACATTCGTTTTACCAATGTGGAATCCACGTATTAACACAACACATTGTCAGAAAAGTACTTGGCTAAACAAAGAAAACACACTTTTTTTTCCGTTCAATTTTTTTTTTTTAAACTATTATTATTATTTATTTGCTGTACGGAGCAGAGTCTCCCGAACACATTTCAAGCCATTGTTTAGCTTCACCAGTATTTATACCATCAAAAATCACCGCAAAATTAAAAATAGGACATTGTTTTTGATCCATTGTTTTGGACAAGCATCACACTTTAACCAATAACTCACAAAATTTGTATGAAATTTTGACAGCTGTCTTTTGAAGGTTGATACAAACTCAAAATAAGGTGAATTAAAAAAACAAAAACTGTTCTATCTAATTGTGAAGCCTAGGACTTTTCAGCTCATATACGATTTGTGACATTTCTCCTATTAACATAGTTTGAGAATCATTGATGTCATGTACAATGAAATACTTTAGAGTATTAAGAAACGTTATTTATAAATCCATTGAGATCCCCTTCCTATTTTATTTTTTGACCATTTTAGCCATTATGGTATTACATAATTTATAAGTAATTATGGATATATCATAAGGATTCATTCCCATTTCCTAATGATTAATCAAATGTGTAAAGCTTATAGTTAAACATCTATTTTTGTATAAATAATATTCTTCTAAGCATGTACTCCAAACAACAAAACTCAAACGTACTTTCTCACTCAAAAAGTAGAGTAATGGAGAGCATGGAACCTCAAGAGCGAGAGAAAGAGAGCAAAAATAAAAGCACACAATCTACATAGTAAAGTCAGCATCTAGTAACAGCGTAAACCTTTCTCCGCCAAAATTACAAATCGTAGTCAGTCGTTTTACACATACATAGAAGAAGAAGAATCAGTTGAGTGCTCTTTCATCGACTCTTTACTCGTAAAAACAGGAGAAGCAACAAGTGCACAAAAACAACACAAACAATTCTGGAAAACATAATGATCAACTAACCTTATGGATTTTATACTTCCCCAAGGACTGAATGTCACTCAAGTAGTTTCAAAATTTCTAATGCATCCCTATGAGTCCAGAAGAATGGTTGTTGCTGAGGGGATTCAGGCATCAAAAGATATTGAGGATTGTATAAACACGACTCTTTTTGAAAAGTTTATTCAAAGTGTTGTCACAAATACAACCATAATTTCAAACAAGAAAAGAAGGGAGATTGAAGGAGATCCCATGATTTACATCATCACCGTCCTCACTTTCTACTCTTGCGGAATCATCATTCTAATGTATAATTATATGAAAAAGGTAAGCTTTTACATATCTCTCAAGCCTCACACACTAATCCTCTCTTACTTCTCTTGTGTATTTATTCACCTCAAAATACTGACATATCCTTCTAATATTATCTGTATATCGTATTTTTGGCCCATGTAGTATCCCGCATTGCCAGGAGTCGACTAACAGACAAATTTTGCTTTAATAATATAGAAGATCACTCCACAAGAAATCCTTATTTCATTTACACTGAGACTTACACACATAACTACTCAATACTTATTTTAATTCCTATGACATGTTCTGTCCTCAAGAATGAAAGTGAATAATAAGACTTTGAAAATAAATATATATATAAAGGGATGACTGATGACTACTTTAGTCTCTCGAGCGCTCACTAACAAAAACAAACCAACCAGTGTTTCTTCTATACTATGTACATGTAAGACGCCTGCGAGAGTTAATTCTTTTTTACATACCAGGATTTATATTTTGTTCAAATCTTAACATACACTGAAAATACATATGAATTATGATATATATACATTAGATACCAATAAAAAAACAAAACCAGAAACAGTGCTGGATATTCGATCCTATGTGCAAATGCCTGCAATACAGGGTGTCCACGATAAATTGGAACTATCTTAAAATTCAACCTGCTTGATAAAAATGGAATTTGGAGTGTATTTGTTAATATGAAAAAGTTAGACATGATATTAAACAATAAATTTATTCAACATGTCCTCCCTCAGCATCCACCATCTTCTCCATCCTGCCCCTAAAGGATTTGCATGCCCTGATGACTTCCGCGGAATCGACAGCATTCCACTCTCTCGTAATGGAGACCTTCAGGGCCGCGATGCTCTTGTGGCTGACCTTGCACACCTCCCTCTCCAACTTCCCCTACCAGTAGTAATCACACGGATTGAGGTCGGGTGAGTTGGAGGGCCAGGTGTTGCGATCCCAGAAAGTGATGTCGTGGGAGTTGAAGAGGTTAGTGGTCCTCATGGTGATGTGTGCTGGCGCTGAGTCTTGTTGGAATATGAACTTCCTCCCAGCGGCCGTATCCTTCATCCAGGGGATGACAAACTCCTCCATGACTTCGCAGTACCTTATTGCGTTAACCCCTTCCTTGGGATTGACGAAGAAAGGAGGCATCACCTCACCGGTGCTACAGATGACACCCAGGGGCATCACAGAGGCCAGTAACTTTGTGGTAAAGACCGCAGGGACCTCTTCTCTCTCCTTGGCAAGCCACCTGTCATTCTGGATGTTGTAGCTTCTTTCGACAGTCCAGTTCTTCTCGTCAGAGAAGAAGATGATTCTTCCTCCATGGCTCTTCAGGTCATTGAGGAGACGCTTACCGTTGGCGAGCCTGGTGGCCTTCATGGATACCGTGAGGATGTGTTGTTTGGCCATTCGGTATGACCTGTACCCGAGGTCCTCATTCACAGCCTTGGAGACCAGCTGCTTGCTCACTCCACGGTTCTTGGCCAACCTGGACAAGGAAGTCCCTGGCAAAGCCTTGATGGACTTCCGGAGGCCTTCAAGGAAGTGGGGAGTGCGGATTCGGTCACTTCTCATGTTGTGGGCCTTGCGGCAGACCTTCCCCTCAACCTCCCAGGCATTGAAGATCCGGTACACCGTGGTCTTGGGGTAGTTAAGAAGCTTGTAGATAGCAGAGGGCTTGTGTCCCGCGCGAGCCAATTCGAGGATGGCGTCTCTCCTTGCTTGTTCCATGATGACTATTATTTGTTGTCAAAACAATTGTGGTGGAAGTTATAGTGTATTGTTCACGCAACCTTTTATATTAGTATGATTTAACCCCAAATATCCACATTATGGATCTGGATGAAGTTTAAAGTAGTTTTAATTGATCGTGGACACCCTGTATTTCATTAATAAGACATTATTGTTGTTTTTTTGATGAACGATATGTATGTGAAATACATCAGAGATCATGAACCATGGATACACGTTCGATGCACCATGCACACGCCTGCAATAGTTCATTAATAAGATTGTTATTTCTCAGATCAAAACATATTTATGATATCCAGGGGACTATATATAGTGAACCCCAGGATTTTTTTTCATACTAGCCGACACAATTTGCTTTATTAATATAGATATAATTACTCTGTTCATTCTTTTTTTTCGGGAGGATACTTCAACTTCATTAGTTTTTGAGCTATTAACAAATACTGCAATTAATTATCCTGATAATAAATAATGTTTTTATGTGTTCTTAAAAAAAACTAATAAACTATACATTGGATGTTGCTTGCGTGAGTCAATAATCAGATTCAAAAATGTTCGAGTTATAGGATTATAATTTGAGTTAATAGTAATTGATAATGATCCTCTTATAAAAACATTAGATTTGACATTTTACCTGAACTATATTGCTAAGACTCTCGATCGTTTACGACTCGTATCAATCATATGATACTTGAATAAATACAACAACTCAATAATTTTCCTAGAAACTCGGACTTGTTTCGTTCTCGTAAGAAATGAGTCGTGAACACCCTTCTGCATATCGATCCATTTCTAATAGAAACCTTTTCTCATTTTACTTGCAACGTAATTATAGTAATTTACTAATTTGGTTATATATATATATATGAAAGTTATCCTAATTTATATAAAATTTTTATTAAAATTAATCATAAACATATTATGTACATATACCCGTTATTTCCATACTAATGAAATGATATACCTTTTGAAGGACTTGATTGCTTTGTTATAAGTTTTCTTAAGACATAATTCTTTTTATTTATTTATTTCATATTTATATCTTTTGATGATAAACTTCGAAATGAAATGATGCAATCAATTTCTTTGAATTTTTCCTTTAATAAAAATGAATAAATTGATTGCTATCCTAATCTACACAAATAGTTAGAGCAGATACCTACATTTGGCCAAATCGAACATAGAGATATATTTAAAATTTAAATATTTATAAGACTATTAATTAACATATTCGAGGGTGGTCTGAAAAGTTTCTGACCTCTACATAAAGATGACAGCACTCAAAAATAAAGGGTAGTAACATCGATACAAAATTATTCATACTTCTCCCAGCAAAGTTACATACGGAATGGGTCACTGAAGCATCGTTTGGAGAAGTATGGAGAGTTAAAAGGAGATTATGACGGTGGAAAAATAAAAAAATCAGTATCTATTTTATCACAAAAACACTCATATTAACTCACTCAAACGACTACTATGGTGATAGGGAGGTACACACAAATTTAAAACTGTATTATCCTAAATTGATATTGAATTAAGTATTTATAGCATCATTCCGTAATTACAACATTGAGTTTTTAATGACGTTACCCCAAAATTTCTTAATTAAAATCAAAAACAAAATGTGCTTTTTAAAGAACAATAATACAAAATGTATTTTATTGAAAAAAAGTCTTACAAATTCTGAACTCATTCTGAACTCAAGATCATTATCTTGCAAACCTCCGTGGAAGTGCACATGAATTATCATCATTTATGTGATATTTGATTAAGAATATTCTGGAAAAGTATCGAAATACTTATACCAATTTTGCTAACAGTAAGAAAATATTGGTATCCTGTTCATAATAACTTATATAGTTAGCGGTAGTACCCAGTATTGTCCAGAGTTTTTAGACGTGAACAAATAAACAAACTTTGCTTTAAATGATAATTCTTCAACAAATCATCTTTGATACTCTCCGTGTGTCATGGGCACACTCAGACAAAATTCGGGGAAAAAGTAATTTTTGTATTTCCCGCCATTTTTTAAACTTTGTATATCTTGGTCATTATGGGATCAAACAACAAAATGTTGTAAAGGTGCGAGTGTATACTAAAACGGGGTTCGGATATTATTTCGCTTGCCCGGTTCAGTATTGAATTATCCTACGTTGAGTATTGAGCTATAAAAGGAAGAAATTCGCTATATTTTACATTTTTTCTGCCTGAAAGGAATAAACGCGTCTGCTGGGACTAAGAAAATTTGGAATGTATAATGGGCTAATACTCTTTTGGTTCGTGTTGTAGTGGAAGTGAATGATGCACCAAGCACTGGCAGGCCTTTTGTTGATAAAATCATAGAAAATATCGTGATAAACCATCATGTTAGTAGTCATAGCATCGCCCAGGAGCTGAACATCGATCTTACCATTATTTGTAGAAGGGTAGAAACAAAAAAACAAAAAAAAAAACTCGAATAGGGGAGGAATCGTATTTCATCAAGACAACGCCAGACAGCGCATACAGGGAGCGGGGATCAAATTGTCGCCTAATTTAAACCTTGATAACTTGAAGACGGTATAATCAAATAAAAACCGGTTACCAAATAGGAAAGCTATTCTCGTCAGCTGACCATACGTAGTTCAGTTAGCATCATGCCGTCATCATATGAGGAGATAAAGAGCTATAAGTGGAACGAGGAGCTTTAGAGGTCCGCCGTAGTTATGGCATTGGTTAATAATGGAGGTGAAATCTCCAGTTCATCGATTGTTTCAACCTTAGGAGTGAATTTACGGACTGTTCAGCGTATCCGTAAGAAGCTAGAGGACACCTGGGATGTTGATGCCACCATAAATAGGGTACCCAAGGAGAAAGGCGCCGACAGGAAGGTCAGGGACACCGTCTTTGTCGACAAGGTGAAGAAGATGGTTGAGAATGACCCTACCAGGTCCATGAAGGAGGGAGACAGGCCCTGGGTGTGGCAACAGGACTCAGCACCCTGCCATGTGTCCAAAATCTCTATGCAGTGGTTAACTGAGAACTATTATAACGTCGTAACCAAGGATTTGTGGCCTCCTAACTCTACCGACCTTAATCCTTTGGACTATTTTGTCTGGGGCTATGTCGAGAGACATACGAACAGACATCCCCATAGCACCAAGGCCAGCCTGATGGACTCCATCAAGGAGGTATTCGGCAACATGGACAATGAGATGGTCAGAAGAGCCTACGGCCGGTTCAGAGGCCGTATTGAGGCCGTTATTGATGCCAACGGTGATTATATCGAATGAATGGCTACTCTATACCTATATGCTCGTCATAGTTTTGATTTTCAATAAAAAAGTTAAAAAATGTATATTTTGTGTTGTTTTTTGTAGAAAAATATTTTGGCGACAATTTGATCCCCACTCCCTGTATATATGATGACGCGCCAGAAGCCCCGGGTCCTTGGATGGTAAGTTCTTATGCATCCACCCTAAAGTATGGACCTGACACTAAGTGACTACTACCTGTTCCAATCTATGGCCTACGCGCTTGAAGGTACAAACTTGGCCTCAATAGATGCTTGTGAAAATTGATTGTCCAACATTTTTGCCAATAGGGATAAGGACTTTTAAAAAGTGAGAATTTTGAGGTTGAATTCTCGTTGGCAACAAGTTATCAAACTTAATCGTCTGGTCCAGCTCAGTCCTAAAACTCGAATAAAATAAACTTTGGTCATTAGGATAACGACTGAGTCCCGTCCATATCAGTATCGGTCTGCTATCTTTTTTTAAAACCAGTTCTAGTACTAATAGCTGGAAGGACCGACGGTCTTAAAGACTGATAGGACCTGTTTTAAGACTGGGCTAGATTAAATCAAATAGATAAAGACTGAAACAATAATAGGGTGGGAAATAATATCATTGAACGGTCTAGTGAGTACTTTAGCTAGTTGCTAAACTTCATTTAAAGTCACATTCATTTTCTTTATTTACATAAAGTACTTGCCATTTTTTTAAATTTTTTAATAGGTTTAAATGCATGATTATTTCTGAGATCAAGTACCTACTATCAAAAAGACTTGCTTTATTTATATAGATAGAACAAGTCAAAAAAATTGTTCTTATTGAAAAAAACTTTTTACTTTCAAATTCAATGGAATCTGTAATGATTTTTTCGTATCAAATCTAGTTATCGATCATTTTTTATTTGAGCTTCACTGTTTTGATATGTTGAATCAAACTTTTAAAAAAGAATGATTAAGCTACATTACTATTTGCAAAACTTTTTCTTGATTTCAAACATACAATAATGTATACTTATATTTTGTATGCGATCATCCAATCCTGAGAAAAGCAATTTTAAAAGGTTCAAAAATTACCTTATTTGAAGTGTTTTGTTTGAACAGTTCTCAATTTTTTTAATTGTTTTTATGCCAAAGGATTTTATTTGAAGTGCGAATATTAAGAATTTCATTTTGAAAATAGAATTAGAATAAGGTTCATCAGCAAGCAATATTATACATTTCCATTTATAAAGAAAAAAGTCAATAAGAGTTAACTAAAACTAACCATAGAGATAAAACACATGGAGTTCTTACGCTGATAAAAAACAAGGGAAACTTTTGAAAGCCGAAAGTTAGTTGCCAAAATGATAGAAAATATAGTTATTTTTTCATCAATCACTCCAGACCTTGTGTGAAATCATCTTATACTTCTATAAAAATAGAAAAACTCCATAAAGAAAAGTATAATTAAATCTAAAATACAGTCAAAATTGAACTTAAAACATTTGTAGGGCACTCTATGCTGTTAACATACTTAATTATTACTAATACAATTTGAATGTTTTGTTCAACTACTTCTTCACATCCTCATAATGTTTAAAAGTTATTCTAAATCTATAAAACGAGTAAAAATAATCGAACAGTTCAAATCAACAGTTCTCAAGTTCTAAGTAAGATATTAATTATGACATGACTTTGTGTCAAAATCATGTTTCTAGAGGCATATAAATTGGTCTAACTTAAGATATAAACTGTGTAGTCAAAAGAAATTCTTTATTATTAATGGATTTTTCTTTAAATTTTTATCTCCTTGTCAATCAAAAATTATATGACGCCCGGACTTATAATTTCCAATATTTTATCCTCATTTTAGACAATTGGCCTTGCATCTTTGGTATCAAAATTATCAGAACAGAATCAAAAACAAAATTGCGTGGGTTTGGATGTTACAGAATTAGGGACATAAACCCTATTCACATTTTCAGCCACTTGGCTTGCAGTTTTGCCTTCATTGAATAAAAACTAAAATATGCAGTATACTCTCTTTTCTGGTGTCCATCATTGATGCTCGCTCTAACACTACTAAGTCAAACAATCATGAAATTGTTCATACAGTTGTATTTTTTTTGTACGAATTCTGATCTCTTTAAAACCATCCAGTGTAAACTGATAACACTTATAAAACGCGAGATACTCATTACTAAAGCTATCTATTGGATAAATAATGGATTTATCTTTACTACACCCTTTATATGTGCAATGCAAATAAGGGTGTTGCAGTTACTCCAAAATTATCAAAATTACTGAACTCGAATTTTGGTACTGTAGCTAGGTAAATAAAATACAAAAACTTTTTTAACAAATTTGGTAGAAATTTACATTTTGTTCATTTGCAATTTCTAAGCACGTATGAAGAAATTTTTTTTTTAATCCTTTATTTAAAAATAAAAAAAACATGTTTGAAAATAAAATATTTCTATGGTCAAATAAAGAGGATCTTGATTAATAATTTTTTTGTCACTAAAATTTCTTTGATTCATGCTAGCAATAAGTGATTGACCCTAAACCGTTTATTAAGTAAAGAGGACATAATTAAACTTTAGTTGCGAAAAGAAGAAGAAAAAAACAATAGTTTTTCGTTATTATTATTTTTTTTTTTTACTAATTATCATCTTCATCTGATAATATAAGTTTATAATTAAATTTGTAACTAATTTACACATATAAACAGATCATTTGCCAATTTTTCAATACCAATTACTTTTTTGTTGCTTTCTGTTTCTTGGATTTGGAAGGGTATATCTATCGCTCTCAACGATTTGAAGGTGATTCTCTAAGTTTTTCTTCTTTTCTAGGTTGGCTTAAAAAGTATTGCACACTATCTTCACCCTTCATGCTTCTCCATCGTTAACCACAGACAAGTTATCGATTTTCACTTTGGTTATGCAAAAACCAGGATCTGTTTACAATTTTTCAGCGGGTTTCTGCTAGATGCCTTTTGTTTAGCCTCATGACCTCAAAAAGACTAAATATATTCGCCAACAAACCGTCTTAAATCCAAGTCATCTAAAGTATCTTTTGGAATCTGTGGGAACATTGATTTTCCATATCTTGAGCCGTACCTCTTGTTGCAGAGTCGTTGTTCTAAAGTCAGTAATTTTGATACCAACTTTGTTTTGATGTCGGTTCCAACTTGATCACAAAAAATAATATTAATGATACAAGTTCTTCAGTTGGATACCATAAAGGTAAGGAGAATGCTTTACTTGCCGGATCTGTGCAAGTATTATCGATCTTCATATAACTGATTAAGTTATTGACAAGTATGAGATCATTCAAAGGTGCTCTTGAAGGAAGTGGAGGAAGTGTATTGTGTGAGGCAACTGGTCTGATGAACTGTCTGTTACTTTTATCCTTTTGCACACTTAAGAAGAGAATCATCAGCATTACAAGTTCTCTATATGATTTATTATTTTGGGGGAACTGCAACACTCTAAATATGGTTATTTTCTGTCTTTGTTAGAATATAAAAACAGTATTTATATTATAAAAGGTTAATTAGACAGAAAAAAATGGAGATAGGTTGACCTTTTTTATTTACTGAACCGAAGTTTAATAATGTCCATGATACTAAATAAATGGTCTAGGCGCAATCACTTATTGCTCTCTAGAATCAAGGAAATTAGAGACATATTTAAAAAAAACAACAACATGATAATCCTTTTTGGTTTCATAAAAATATCATATTTAAATACATGTTTTTAAAATAACCCACAACAAAAAGTTTTTCTTCATAAGTGTTTAGAAATTGCAATTATGCAAGAGGTAAATGTTCCACTTACCCGGGTCAGTAAGGGGTCAAACTTATTCTGAGAAGGATTTCTAATTTCAGGGGCAACTGTAAATAGAAGTATATTGTACCCCCTAGATCTAATACTGGATATATTATTCTTCATTAAGATATTTTACAAGTTTTTGAACTACAAATATAAATATATTTCAAATACATTTTGTTCGATCCGGCCTAACATACATATTGTAATTTGAAATGGATATATCATTATCTTTTATTTTTATTATCATTAGGTATTATTAGAATGCATTTATGCATTTCAAGAATATTGATGCAAAAATGAGTTCATGTGTTGGTTTAAATACTCAACTCGTGTTTTTGACTAATTCATATTTTAATATATTTCAATATTTTAGGGGGGTTTCCCACTCGGTAACACTATGCAACAGCATTTTCGCCCGCCAGGTTAAGCCGATATTTATTATTGTTATTTTAGCCATAGAACACTAAATGACAATTAAAATTAAAGCTTATTTTTAAAAATCAGATTTTTGATTATAATTTCGATTCAGAGCCGTATTTTGAAATGAAATAAGTAAAGAAATGAAAATTTTTGTCAATAACAATTGATAAAAGACATTTTAGCATTCAAATGATTAATTATTTATTAAGTTATCTTGAATGTAGCTCCTATAAATTGTGTTTAATAATTCAAAAAGTATTTATGGGAGCTAGTACTTTTGAATTACTTTTTTTGAATTGCTTTATATTATTGATAAAATGAAAGAATAAACATTGTTTTATAATTTCAAAAGATTTGCTTAAAAAAAACTCGAATTTCATTGATTTTTTCAGTTTAACTTTCATTTATTTTTTTTTTTGACGTTGTTATAGAAGATTTATTCTTTAGCTTTAGGTATAATACATATAATGCAATTGAAAAAAAAATTTAGGTTCTAAAAAGACCTTTCATTTTACTAGTAATTTGTATGATAAGATCCATTTTGTTGGGACTGTAATATTTTTATATTATTGTAAAGGAAGCACAAGTTGTAATGAGGAAAAAGAAATAAAATGACGTTATCTGTGATATTATAAAAAATGACATCTTATGTAGACAATAACATCACATCGTTACCTTAATAGTAATAGTAATATACTGCCACTTATATCGTATGTACTTCCAGCCTATCAATCACATAATATTTCTTCACCATTTAATTAACATATTATTTAAATATATATGCATATTATTTTAACGACGAGGGATCAACACGAAATTGTATTCCTGTTCTCTTGGAAACGGATCATTAGTATAGAATAAATCATTACTTTGTTATTTTTCAAAAAGGATACATTATGAAATACCAAGTGAGACGAGGGAATCGACAGCTGACAACAAAAAAACAAAGTATATTTTTGCATTAACGAGGTAACGCTGTGCTGTACGACCAGGAATCTACTCAAGCTAACAGTCGGTTGCCCCACTTTTTTTAAAGCTTTATCTTTCACAATCGGTTCTCTTCAAATATCCTCTGTCTTCATTTTATGTTTAGCATGTACATATCTACATAATTTGGTTAAGAATGCAAAATCAATATAAGTCAGTCTAATTAAACAATTATTTTAATTATAAGCTCCAAATTATATTACCATGTACATGGATTCTATTCAATTTAACTTTATAAAGGTAGAAAGAGAGAAATTGATTAAAATTTAAGTTACGGAGTTATTTTTGTAGCTGATTGCAATATCCATTGTCTTTCTCTAAAAAGAGAAAGGATATAGGCGTAAAATGAGTTGGTAATTAGACAACTTTTCTCATCTGTGAAACTATACTTCATTAAATAGTTTGAAAATTGGTTATAGCTTAGCAACAGGTGATTTAATTGGGTAACAACTCAACGTTTCAAAACATTTATTAATATTAAGATAAGTAGAAATATCACACTGTATATGATACTGCCTGATCTATATTATATACCAATAAAGAAAAAAAAAGTATACTATATATGATACCACGAGCACTGTGCCATCCAACAGGATTACTAAAGTGTGTGAACACTGTTACAGGTTAAAAGCTAATCTTTAAAGGGATTTAAAAGGTTGTTCTCAGAAGTTGAAAAGTTGTAATTGTCATTCTAGGCCTGTAAAATAGCCTCAATTGGAGAAAAGATGATAAAGAACTAACTTGTTTGAACTTGTATTCTGACGTTAATATAGCCAACTGAATTTATAAACAAAACAAAAAAGGGTTATAAGAAAATAATGATGAACACAGTAAGTGGACAAAGTGTAAAAGAAGAACAGAAAAGGGGCACGCAACCTCGAATAAAAGAAGAGAACTAAAATATCCAAATGGGAAAACCTCTACGTATCAAACAAGGAAAGAACCCTCAAAAATAGCTGATAATCAACAATTAAAATATATAATATATAGTTGTTCTTTGATTTTTTTTTGAAAAAAAATCAAAAAATCCAAATTTTTAGAAAAACACTTGACATAATTATCTGACATATAAACTAGAGTATATGAATATACCAGGGGTGTTCCCAAGGGGTGGGCTAGAGGAGATGCAGCCCCCCCTGTAATTAAGGAATTTTTACTTTTTACTAGAAAATTTAATCTAATCTTTCAATTTTTTTTTCCAAAAGATTTAATTTTCTGTGAGTAGCTATGGATTTTTGAAATTTTTTGTGCACAGTGTGGATTTTTGAAATTTTTTTCCAAAAAATTTCAAATTTTTGGAGAATAGCTATGGATTTTTTAAATTTTTTTCTAACATTTTATATTTTTTTCCAAAAGAATAATTTTTTATGCGCAACTGTCGATTTTGAATTTTTTTTCCAAAAAAATTAATTTTTTGAGAAGTATTTTTGAAATTTTTCTCTAAAAATTTAAATTTTTGGGTACAACTGTGGATTTTACAAAATTTTGTTTCAAAAAATTTAATTTTTTTCAATTAGCTATGAATTTTTGTAATTTTTGAGAATAGCTATGGATTTTTGTAATTTTTTTCCAAATAATTTACTACTTCATATTTAATTTTCGATATTTCTTTCCAAAAAAATTAATTTTTTGTAAACATAAATTTTTTTTCTTCAAAATTGAATATTTGAAAATTTTATTCAAAAAATTTAATATTGGAAATCTAATTTTTGATAGTGTTTTTCTATAAATTTGGATTTTTTGATTTATTTTCAAAAAAAAAAAAAAAAATCAAAAAACAAGTACCTATCCCCCCAAACAAATAAATATATCAGCCCGCAGGGGTCCTTTTATAATTTTTTTAATCAATGTGTAACGTCATTTCCATACAACTCACCCCAACCACTCACAACTGAAGATGAAAGTGTAATGCTTGGATTATAAGGCCTTCATTCAGTATTTTGTGTTCTGGGGCTATGTACAATGAACTTACGCATTATGTGTCCCATAAGGGAGAGGTGGGGGGAGTAAAGAACGTCAAAACTTGCGGTCTTACTTTATTGAATTGATTTTTTTAGTCCTTTGCCATCGACTAGGATAAAAAAGTATGTCTTATAAATCTATATACATAATAGTATCTATGTATAGGAATTATAAAATCTATTTTTTAAAGAATGAAACGTCCTTATATGTTCATGCTTAAATCATTCGTGTCAACATTTTCCTTGATAATATTTTTTTTATCCTACACTTTTCCTTAAGCTCTTGTAATAACAATGTTTCTTATATAATACGTATCACGGATTCTAAAATACGAGGATAATAATAGTTGTAATGAATATACAAAAATTTAAGTCATCTACGGAGAATAGTAAAGAATTTGGGACATTTGAATGTCAACAAATGATTAAATGATTTTACAACAATAAATCAAGTCTTTAATCAAAGAACAAGTAAATCATACCTATTTTTGAATTTCTTGGTTAAAAATAATTCAAAAGTGCAGTAATATCTCGAAAATCGAGTAACTGGTTACACGAGTGTTTTGATTATACATATAGACTTACTATAACAGAATATTAGCAAATACCCCAGCATTAAGAAAAGACAATGAAACACAAAATAGTATAATCGAAAACCCTCTTGTAATATACAAGAAATGGGTGTAAGAAATAAAAGACTGTAGCCATATACAGAGCGTGGAAAAATGTTTGGGACATGGGGTGGAGAATTGTCAAATCCCAAATAAAGAGCAGGGGAACAAGTAAAGGGAGCGGGGATCAAATTGTCGCCAAAATATTTTTCTACAAAAAACAACACAAAATATACATTTTTTAACTTTTTTATTGAAAATCAAAACTATGACGAGCATATAGGTATAGAGTAGCCATTCATTCGATATAATCACCGTTGGCATCAATAACGGCCTCAATACGGCCTCTGAACCGGCCGTAGGCTCTTCTGACCATCTCATTATCCATGTTGCCGAATACCTCCTTGATGGAGTCCATCAGGCTGGCCTTGGTGCTATGGGGATGTCTGTTCGTATGTCTCTCGACATAGCCCCAGACAAAATAGTCCAAAGGATTAAGGTCGGTAGAGTTAGGAGGCCACAAATCCTTGGTTACGACGTTATAATAGTTCTCAGTTAACCACTGCATAGAGATTTTGGACACATGGCAGGGTGCTGAGTCCTGTTGCCACACCCAGGGCCTGTCTCCCTCCTTCATGGACCTGGTAGGGTCATTCTCAACCATCTTCTTCACCTTGTCGACAAAGACGGTGTCCCTGACCTTCCTGTCGGCGCCTTTCTCCTTGGGTACCCTATTTATGGTGGCATCAATATCCCAGGTGTCCTCTAGCTTCTTACGGATACGCTGAACAGTCCGTAAATTCACTCCTAAGGTTGAAACAATCGATGAACTGGAGATTTCACCTCCATTATTAACTAATGCCATGACATCGGCGGACCTCGAAAGCTCCTCGTTCTACTTCTAGCTCTTTATCTCCTCATATGATGACGGCATGATGCTAACTGAACTACGTATCGCCAGCTGACAAGAATAGCTTTCCTATTTGGTAACCGGTTTTTTATTTGATAATGTTGTCTTCAAGTTATCAAGGTTTAAAGTAGGCGACAATTTGATCCCCGCTCCCTGTATAAGTTTGCCAGCATGCCATACTTTCTCTTTCTATCTCAAAATGGGAGACAATGACAGCGGATAGTTGAAATTCAATTATTCCAACCTTTTCATAATAAGTGAATAACTTTGCTAAGTGCAGCGAAGCAACGCTTTGTACAACTCAGCATATATTATTGGATTATAAGAAGAGTATGTCGACTCAATAGATCACAATTTCTCAAATAAGTTTTTACATAGGATTAGACAATCTTTGGAGTTTGTACTATGTCTTTTATCTTTATTGATGTATGTTTATAACAATTTTCTGCTTCACGAGTTAATGAAACTCATGACATAAAAGTTCTTCTCCGTTATACCTATTACGTTCATCCTGTAATTATAAGTAATGGATCATGGTAGATGGAAAAAGAGTAAAAGTACTTTACTCTATGAAATGTGATCTCCTCTGTCATCATCTCTCAGTCCATGAATCGACTCCGAGTCCCCCGTATCAGAATACTTCATAAGAGACAAACTCACAACTTCTTTGACATAATGAGACCTTCCATTTACTTTCATGATCCTCCAAATATCTCGAAAAAGTCGAGATCCCTCTCCCCCTAATCCAATAATATTATTATTCGATTTGAAAAGTTATTTCCTTATTATTAAAAGGTTGTGATATTTGAGTCTCAACTATCCGCTGTCTCCATTTTTGAGATAGAAAGTATGACGTGCGGGTAAACTTATACAACGTACCCAAGATTAATAAAAATACAAGGTTATACCATAACACTTTTCCCACTGATGTTTGACTTCCATCACACTTTCTAACAGTGACGTCAAATAGTATAAACGAGATGCCCTCGTCAAGCCTCACTGCTTGGGGAAGAGGAACCCAGATATTTTTAAGGCCTTAAAGGTAATGAAGATTGACAGAACCTTCATTAAACGCACCGTAGACAGATACAAGGAAACAAATAATGTCAAAGATCGTCTTCGATGTGATTTACCACTAACAACATAGACTTTAATCATTGGTTATAATCAGCCAAAGGTCCAAAAAATTCATATTGGTCGATCCTTGATAAAAATAAATTTTCAGGGTGTCTGCGAGTCATTTCTTGCCTATGATGTTACATAATCAAATCAATGTAGCTAATAAACTACAGTTAATAGAACCAAGGCTTTTTGAAAATAAAGATTGGTTCTAATAGGACTATTTTGTTTCTAATCAAATACAAAACCTGGGGTTTATTCAATTCGGAATAAAGTCCTTAAAAATAGTATTTGTTATAGCTAACCTTGATCATTTTCAAAATGGAGTACTTATAAATTAAACAAAAAACCATCATTGGAAATAAAATGTCAGTATACATACATTAAATAGGAAATGATTTGATTTTTAAGTGAATTTCTTTATTTTTTCATTCTTAAAAATTAGCTAAATATCCATATTTATTTATTTAAGTCCGTGTGTCATCATAATGAAATTTTACAGCAAAGTATTAAAATAAGTAATAGTTGACAGTTTTTGTGATGGATTTTCTAATATTTAGCAGTGTTATCAGCGGTGAATCGGTTCTTTGCAAAAAATTGCATTATCGGGATAGATCTTCGTTTTCATTCATCTAAAACACGGTATACTCAAAGTACATCGGATTAATTTGACAAATCACGAGTAAAGAAATTGCAGTTTATTTTTCTTTTATTAAATGATTCATTGTATTTTGATTTCAAAATAAGAGACCACGTTTGAGGGATTTCCCTCGGATTTTTATCTGTGCATAAGCAGAATGTGCTTATTTGAAAACATGAATATCTAATCTTTTGTAGACAAAAAAACGTACATATATGTTACCCGTTAACACAAAATCAAGTTAGAATGATATTTAACAACAAGTGTCGATTACATTTGTTTTTTTTTTTCCAACTACTATTTTCGTTAATTTCTATAACCTAAATAAATTATACTTACTAGGAAAATTTCACTTTAAAATAGTAAAAATTTCATAGCTACAATTATTATTATTTTTTTGAAAAGAATCAAGTTTGATTCTTGTATATTTTGATCCTTGTCTTTTTTTGAATATTTGTCTTTCCTTATTTTTAATTTAACTTTTATTTCAAGTTGAATAAAAAACCCGTATTTATATAAAGATGTAAAAAGAGAAAATGTCCCCAGAAAAGAAGACGGTTGACCATTTAAAATTGCTATCTTGTTCAAATAAATAATAAAAAAACTCATTTATTTATAGAGTTTAAAGAAACTCCCCAAAAATATTAGAGTAAAGTTGTTAAACATCATTACCATTCATCATTATAAAAAAATAAGTAATATGTAAATTGTATAAAAATTATGAGAGTATAATAATATATCATTTCATCTTATTCAAACATCAATATTTGGTAAAATAGATTGCATTTTTACTTGTATCTTACATTTGTACATAGTGATCATTTTGTATCATTACCCTGATGCAATATACTTTTACATATGTATTTTCTTCAAATATTTATTCATAATCTTATCTTTAATTATGCTTATAATTCTATATGATTCGATTCTAACGAAACTTGCAGTCTAACAGTTGTGGGAACCTAATAATTTTTCGTTATTCTGCTAAACGTTAATTTTCCTATTGCTAATTCCGCAAAGTTTATGGGTTTGCAGGTCTGCTAAGTTTAATCTGCAAACATTAAATCACCGATTAAATTATTTTAATGCAAAGGTCTTTCAAATGGCCTTGCTATTAGTTTTTTGCCCGGGTCAAAGTAAGTTTTGATGTGGAAAAAGATCAGAAAAACATTGTCTTTTTTGGGTAGGATGGATTCTTGTGTAAGAGTGTTACTCATTGAGCCTCCTTCCTCACTTGATCTGCTGGACGAGCCACTAACAAGGTGAATTAACCGAGGCTTTTAGTGAGCCCATTAAGAAAACGCTCAAAGCGTTACTGAAGCTATAGGCTTAAATATCAAATCTTCAAAAAACCAGTAGATCTCTAAGTAAGTGAGAGGTAATGATGGATTAGAGTTCCATCAATTTTGGTGTTCCACTAATAATTGATCCCCTAAATTGTCAATCTGCTACTATTTTTTCCCCCACTAATTAGTAGATAAGCGGAAGTTATTAGCAGAATACCCACCTCTGTTATGTAACAATCAATATTCTGGGGAATTACAACGTTACTTATTTATTTACCAACAATGGGTCTGTATGTAAATCAACAAATAAAAAGTTAAATAGCATATACTACAGGTAAATGGACCTCTTACTGTAACGAATAATTGATTACTTTTGCCCTTGAGTAACATATTTACTTTTTTAGACACATAACTAGTAATTGAGCACTTACTCCAAGTAACCTCTCGCCAGAGGTAAATTGAATGCACATTTTGAAGACATATGATTCTACTTGATCCACTATCAAAGACTCGTGACTTGAATTGGACTCGATAGCTAAGTCTTATAACAAAACTTTCCCTCGAAAGCTTGATCAAACTCAACTTAAGCCTTAAAACTATGAACCCTATATCATAATTATGAACAGAAAATGAGATTAAGAAATCTGAGGGCTAGAACTAGACTCGAAGAAAATATTTACAATTTTGAGGACAGATTTGAGACTTTTCCCCAATTCTTCTACACTCACTGCTCAGGAGTGAGCACGTAATCAAATCTCTTCTCCCAAAGCAATAAGCTTGGGTCTAACGAGTTAAAAATTTCTTTTTTGCTTTCGTTACTAATTGAAACGTTAGATTTGTTTCCGGGGTTTTCCCGAATCTATCTAAGCTCATACTAAATTTGAAAAGTTAAGATTCAATGTGTCTAACAACCAATTGGGACATTTGTAATTTCCTAATTCATTAGCATTTTTAGAAGTTATCCAAAAAATGAGTAATTATTATTCAAGTTATCAAAATGTTACTAGTTAGAAAAGGACTTACAACATTTAAAAAGCAAAATGAGTTTATTTGAACTGTAAAAAAAATAATTTTTCAAAAGAGTAGCATCAATATGGTTTTAATTTTTTATTACATTTTTATTAGGAAAAAATAACTCATGGTTACGAACTGATAATTTTTGTATAGTGTTACATCAATCATCTGTTATTTTTGACTCATAAATTTGTAATCAAATCAATATTGCTGCCGAGCGAAATCCTTAAGAAACATACATACTGCTTACCCCAACGAATCGTTAAGGAAACTTTGGAAAGGTTTCATTGACTTACTAAATTATTTGTATATTTTTTTCTACCTAAACAAATAACTGATTGAGCAAAACCAAAAAACAAATTTCTTCATCATAACTGTGAGTCAGCGCTTTTTGACGCAGGAATGAGTTATGGCGAGAATTTTTGCCTGGTCCCCTGCTCCAAGGCTCATTACCAAAATTGAAAACCTGTAGGACGATAAAAGTGTTGAGAGGAAGCCACAAAGTCAAAAAAAAAAGAAGAAGAACTGAAAAGTGGAATTAAGACAACTTTTCGAATTTCTGAGTCTAGTCAATGAGGCCTCCGTTCTCACCAGACTGCAACCATCTTGCCCATGGGATCCATTAAGAGGAAGGCCTGAGCCATCTCCCATGGGAATGAAGAAATCCTAAGGCTGCGGTGGAGTAAGAGTGGGCTAACAAGTTGGAAGAATACGTGAAGACGGCCTGCAAGGTCTTCAGATCTAATACTGAGCCGTGAAAGCCTAGAATAATCACATTGAGATGTAATTGATTGTATAAAGTGATTATACTTTTTGAAAATCGTGATCAAGTTGAGCTAGGGAAAATTCGTTCACGATTCTTTGGAACACACTGTATAGTGTATATACATACATATATGTTACGAATAATTGAATGACGACAACATAACGCTGATATATAGGTGTAAAAACGCTACAGGAAGCGGGGATCAAATTGTCGCCTACTTTAAACCTTGATAACTTGAAGACGACATTATCAAACAAAAACCGGTTACCAAATAGGAAAGCTATTCTCGTCAGCTGACGATACGTAGTTCAGTTAGCATCATGCCGTCATCATATGAGGAGATAAAGAGCTATAAGTGGAACGAGGAGCTTTCGAGGTCCGCCGTAGTCATGGCATTGATTAATAATGGAGGTGATTTCTCCAATTCAACGATTGCTTCAACGTAAGGAGTGAATTTACGGACTGTTCAGCGTATCCGTAAGAAGCTAGAGGACACCTGGGATGTTGATGCCACCATAAAGAGGGCACCCAAGGAGGAGGGCGCCGACAGGAAGGTCAGGGACACCGTCTTTGTCGACAAGGTAAAGAAGATGGTTTAGGATGACCATACCAGGTCCATGAAGGAGGGAGACAGGCCCTGGGTGGGGCAACAGGACTCAGCACCCTGCCATGTGTCCAAAATCTCCATGCAGTGGTTAACCGAGAACTGTTATGACGTCGTAACCAAGGATATGTGGCCTCCTAACTCTCCCGACCTTAATCCTTTGGACTATTTTGTCTGGGGCTATGTCGAGAGACATACCAACAGACATCCCCATAGCACCCAGGCCAGCCTGATGGACTCCATCAAAGAGGTATTCGGCAACATGGACAATGAGATGGTCAGAAGAGCCTGCGGCCGGTTAGAGGCCGTATTGAGGCCGTTATTGATGCCAACGGTGATTATACCGAATGAATGGCTACTCTATACCTATATGCTCGTCATAGTTTTGATTTTCAATAAAAAAGTTAAAAAATGTATATTTTGTGTTGTTTTTTGTAGAAAAATATTTTGGCGACAATTTGATCCCCGCTCCCTTCATACGAACATGCTTGTGCATAACCGACATTGTTCTGCTCTCTACTTGCATATAGTTTGTTACGTGCCATAGAAATGTTTGCTAGACTTACATGACTTACTTGTATGTCACAATCCTTGAGGCAAATTTTTCTCATGGGGAGTTTTACACTTCATAATATAATATATAGTAGCATATATTATAGAGTTACCTCAAAGATGGTGATTGGCAAGCCTCATTCGAGTATTATACATATCTATTATTATCTTTACAAATAAAAAAAAACAGTATGTACGTTATATCTTTTTGTACTTTTGAGGTCAACAGCAATGCATAACCGGCTTTGATAAGAACACAAGTTTGAATGAAGTATAGGTACAGAATGAAAGATTTGAATATTTAAATATGATAATAAAAGTTATTATATACATATTAAAATATGTTTGTTTCAGGAACAAAGAGAACAAGAAGAGGCCAATGTCTACAAACAATATTTGGATAAAGCTAGGAGTCGATATGAAGAGTTCAACAATCGAGGAAGTAGTCTGAATCGTTTAGCCCTTCAGGCCCTTAACGCTGTTAATGTCATCTCTCAGCATAATGAGTCAGGGGGAAGGGTTGCCTTTGTATAAAAGATCAAATGATTTAAAAACCATTCTCATTTTTATATGTAGATATATCTGTAAATATTATTTATATTCTATATGTGTCTAATTTTTCTTAAACTCGGCTATTTTCTTTGGTTTTTGGTAATTTATTTATTATTAATATTCTGTAATAAATTAGTTTGTATACTTATTATTGTTACATGAAATCAGACACCTAACCAATGTTTTTATACAATAAGTTCCAGCCGTAGACAACTTATACTTAAAATAATCGAGGACACTGTTGTTGCGCGTATTTATCATACTAATAAGGATGTCATTTTTTAAAAAAAAAAGGAGTAAATTTTGGCGAGTTTATGTCTATAAAAAACTCCGTTTTTTTTATCCAAAAGCAAAAAAAAGTTCCCTTTTTTGACAACTAAGCTGTCTACTTAATCAAGGGCGTCTGCAGATATTTTTGGAAAAAAAAATCCCCAGCTATTCAGAAAAAATTAAATTTTTTGGGAAAAAGTTTAAAATATTAAATGTTATATGAAAAAAAAATCAAAAAGCCGTGGCTATTCTCAAATTTTTTCTTTTTTTTGAGAAAAATTAAAAAAATCTACAGCTGTTCACAAAAAAATTAAAAAATTCCGCAGCTGTTAACAAAAATTTCAAATATTACATTAAATTTTTTAGTAAGAAGCAAAAATTCCTTAAATTGGGGTGGGTTACAGGCCCACCATTCCACCACCTGTGCACACCCCTGTTTATATATAAATAAGGATGCCATTTTTGTAAAGACAAAAAACGATCACAAAGAAAAGGCGGGAGGTGATACTTATGGTATTACTAAATTATGATCCTAATAACTATCAGGTGCCTTATATATGATTTTAGGGTGAAGGAAATGTATTACTGCAATAAAGGGGATATCCCTCGAAAATGAAAATTGCTTTAGTGCAGGGAAAATATGATATTTATATTTCAATTCACATATATAAATTTAATTAGGCATTTCCAAAACAATTTGCACCAAATATAGGTGAGAATGCTTATTTTGGGTCGAGAATTGAACACCACGACGACCTATTAAATAATGTACAAAAAATAGGAAAGAGCTCACGCAACAATTTTTTTCCTTTTCTAACTTCTAAATTCAGTTTTTTCATCACAAAAATGGGGCATTCTTTCATATTAATCAAAACCAACTACTGGCTGTTTGAAACTCGTTAATAGTATATAATTACCTAATTTTTATATAAATCTAATTGTTTTCTAACTATAAAATATTACTGTACATTTTTGTTGTTGTGATGATACCAGCAGAAACAGCGCACTTACCAGCGTATTTTTACACTTGTGTTCACAAAAAACTTGATCACTATAATATTTTTCTATTTTGAGAACATAATTTATATTATATTTTATCAAAATAAAGGTATTCATCAATTATATTGGCCAATTATGATAGTTTTGTACTTTTATGAATGTGTGTAGTTCATTGTTTATTATGTATGCAATAGTTAGATATATGTCCATAAATCCATACTTTTTTGCTGAATTTATTTAATTCTTGAAAATAAAGTATTTTTAATTGTTCTATGTTTAATAAAGTATTCGAAATAAACTTTCAAACTTTGCATACAAAAATATGAATAAATTATCAATTGGTATGAACCCAGAGCTATCCATTCTAGGTCATTCACAATATACGGGATGCAGCAATATAACTCAGGCGTGGTTTTATTCTAAAGGCGAGATTCGAAAATTTTATATCATACGATAGAGTAGTGAAGAACGTACATTTGCTGTCAAGGATATATTAGTATGTAGTAAGTATTAGTAGTTTGTTTAAACTGGTTAATTGAAACCGTCTTTATTCTGGATAACAAACATTAAGGATCCAGATTTATAAAATAACATATGTTGCAAATTAAATTTTTAATCTTTTTATGGAGAATAACTTTTCCACTTAGTCTCTCAGTGAAAAGTTATTTAAAGAGAAACCAAAATAAATAAAAAATGACTGGGTATAAAAAGTACCTTAGTTCGGTGTATGGACGTTGGGGTTGTCACCTATGCAATAGGATTTTTAAAAAAATATGTAAGAACAAAACTTTTAATGTTTTAATGAAACCAAAAAAAAAACTTTTCTGATTCATAAAACTAGTTTATTGTCGTTGGAAAAAATAAGTGATGTTGAGCCTAACCTATTTATAAATTTGTTTCTTATTTCTTTTCGAACTTTTAGGGAAAGAAAGAAAATAATGAATAACCACTCATTAATATTTGTTAAATACACTATAAAGTTCAGGAACTTTCATTCCTGAACAGAACAACCCTACATTTCCAATTTAAATATTGAGATAACATCTAAAAAAACTGAAAGCTTTGACAAGATCACGAGTGTTTTCAATCAAGGCAGCAAATATTGAATGAAAAAAGGGCTTTCTCCACAGTGTGGTTGTAAGTATCTATAGTCTATTTATTTTAAAACTCCTTGAAAAGTATAATTTTTTTTTTTCTGAAGTAAATATTCGAGGACAAAAAACCTCCCATTTTTATTATTAATAATTTTGACGTCAATTTTGAATTGGTATTCTACTGAATTTTCTTTTTGTATAAAATTTATTAAAATCTCACTAAAAGGATGTTTAAATCTTGTCATAAAGTAAAAAAAAAATATATATAAAATTGCTCAAACTTTGAATGGATGCGTTTGGACAGGGGTAATTAATTGCATCTGCCTTTCCTTGAAAATTTCCTTATCCATTTCGTGAATTTTGCAACATTGGTATAAATCCCTGGTTGATTCAATCCAGCACATTGTTCTCCCCTACTCACAACCCCAATAATAATGGCTCTTTTCTTTCCTTTTCTCTTTTTAAACCTATAAAGAGGCCCACCAGAATCGCCTTGACAGGAATCAGCATGTCCAAGGAAAAAATTCAATTGAGATGCGTTCCCAGTGATGTTTAATCGATTGATTTCAGATTTTCTTCGCTTAAAGAAAAAATTATCTTTTGTTCCTTTAATCTGAAAATGAAGTTAATTTATGTTAGTACATATTTTAAATATCTAGAAAAAGCCTTCGTATTATATTTTAGAGAAGTCAAACGCAACCTCCATGAAATGTCGACTACCAAACATCCGGTCTCAGTAAGGATGCTCGGTATTGTTTTATCTGAAGGCCTCAAAATGAAGCCAATTTGGTTCCCTTTTGATACATATTGACTGGCAAGGATTACTTGATGATTTGCAAGCAAAAGTGCTTCCTAGGCTTGCAAGATCACAAAGCAATACATTTAAAAAAAGCCGACGGAGCTCCTGCACATACAGCTAACATTGTGCAGTATTGGATGATCAAAAAATTGAAGTTCTGACCGAAGGACTTCTGACCAGGGCAGAGCCCCGACTCTGGTATTAAAATGATTTCTTATTATTTAGCACTCTAAAGACTAAAGTAATCAATAAATCATAACAATATGTTCATTTTTTTCTCCTCAAACTCTGACTAATATATTTTGTCGTTCTTAAGGACAGAACACATATGCTTTGATATAAGTATAGAATAGTTATGTGTGAGTGTGATCATGAGAAACGTAGAGTAATACGGATGATTTCTTGGGGATTTATTTGCTACATTATTAAAGCAAAATTTATCTTTTGGTCGATACCTAATTACTCCGGAAAATGCCGGGAACTACAGCTAGAATGTACATAAATGCTTCAAAGAAAATTGCTTACTAGGGATTTTCACCTTGTAACGACGATATACTCTTCGTTTAGGAAATAGGATTTTGTGCCCTGCGCAAATTTCTTTGTCTTTATCATATTGAAGTGTCTCCGAATTCGAAATGAGCAGGTTACACTCTCTTTTACGAAGAGCAACCAAGTTGATTTCCATTAGTTTGGTTGCTTCTAGCTGTATTGCTGAGCATTGCTTCGAACAAAATCCCCAATCTTGTGTAGGGGACACCTCTGTCATGGTTTCATCTTCCATTTGATAGTCATCAAAAGCAGTGCAATAACCAACTTCATTTTCTTGTGCATCTCTTCTACAAGATCCACACCAACCATGACCTTTAAACATGGAAACACGATAATGCACACACTACATACACTCTGAAAAAACATAATTTGTAGAATCAATAATTATAATTACCATTGTTTTCAAGTCTGTAACAAATTGTTTCCTTCTTCTTGGAATAAATGATTTTAATTGCATCTTTGGTTTTGAGATTATACTTGTTTCGACCAATCGCTTTTAAGAATTCTTGACATATTTTATTATTTGCAGAAGGGCTATCCGATGTCAAACAGCCATCAAATACCTGTCCATTATATGAAAAAGGTTTTCTACACCGAACATACTTAGAAGGACCATTGCTATCTGTTAAGCAAGAACCTCCAGTTACACCCCACCCAGCCGCATAAACCTTTTTGTTATGAACCTATACAAGTTCAAGTATGAGTTGAAAGAAAACACACAAATATGACCTATTTGGATATTTACTCTAGCTTTTCGTGAGGGCAAGCAAATGGGTCCTACTTTTTTGTCAATAAATTTAATCTTTCGATCAGTTTGAATAAGAGCCAAATCTGGAAGATGTGGATGCCCAGTTCCATCCCAGTTTTGGTGCATAATGACATCAACCGCATGAAATATTTGGACATCTTGTAGTTGATCCAATTGAGAGACATCCTTATTATTGACTCCAATATACATATTTATATTCTTCGAGGGGTAAAGCAATTTTTTATCCTCACAGGGAATGACGTCACTTCCATACAAACAAACGCAGTGCCCAGCCGTCAAAACAAACCTATAAATATGTAAATGTTAAAGAAAATATGTAGATAGAAGTACTCCAAAAACTCCTTGGTCTAGAACGTATATGCACCTATCGTTTATAATTGTTCCTCCGCAGGTACTCTCGTCTTTGTTAACCTTAATCAGGGCTAAGAAACTTCGGGGCGGGGGTTCGTATCCATTCACAATCCTTAATTTTTCCTCACTTTTCTTTTCGGGTCCTCCAAAGAAACGATGCCCTGCTTTCAAGTTCATTTCTAGATCTTCTCCACATTGACGTCGACAAATTAGTGATTCTAGGCCTTTAGGTAAGATAAATAGAGTCAGATTAATAAAAAAGCTCCTCATTCCTATCCGCAATTTCCCATCATGACAATAAATATTAATTCAAACAAGGGAGAGGGGAACTGGCGTATAAATCACCTTTACAAATCGTATTTATTAATATCATATTCCACACAGGAAATAAGAGTATTAAAAAAAAAACTTAATTAAGTTTCTTTAAAAAAAAAAAGTACTTAGTAGAGTCATGTATCTTCCTTATATATATATATACAGTATTAGTGATGGGTATGTTGGTTTTTTAGAGCCTTCATCAGATCTCACTTATTTCATATTATGTAACTAAAATAAATGAGATCTGTTTCGATGTTGATGGATTTATTAAGAAATAATTTGAATTTATTAAAGTTTACGGCATGATACTCTACGTTGGATCTGAAAATTCTTAGAAATTTCCTCTGGCTTGTCGAACTTTGTTCATAAATAACTTTCCTATCATCCATCAGACTCCTCAAGATATTTTTCTACTCTAAAATATATAGTTTTTTACAACCAAAGTCGAATAAGAAGAGTAGAAGACTCTCAAGATTTGGACTTTTTTGGTGATTTTAATATTTACATACATATTTTTCAAAAGTTCCATGTCCTGTATTATAGTTCTATATATCTATTTGTTTATTTTTTGTACGGTCCATTTGATGTACAAATTTTAGATAACTTTCTTATGTTGTTTTTTATTCGTATTAAAATTATATTTCTTGTATCGTTGCGATTATATTAATTAGAAATCCTCAAAAGTCCATTTTTTTAAATATTTTTATCGAGTACAATTCAAGGCCTCAGAGAGTAAAAGTTAGTTTAAAGAGTACTTTATACCGGACCGTCGATTGGATTGTGCTTTTGGGAGGGGTGCGAATTTTTTCTTCAAATTTTACATTTAACATCTCATTTTTTTCCCCGACTCTAATATGAAATGACTTTATTTTCTACAAACATATTTTTGCCTTTCATATCATCAATATTTTCTATAATATTTATGGATCGATGTTTTTTTTCTTTAAAGAATGACGTTTTTTTCTGAAAAGCTTTCTTTTATCTTTTTTAATAAATTGTGTCTATATTTAATTAAATAAAAGTTTTTAATAAGTAATATTTATTTGGTAATTTTTTTTTTCCAAATCATTACACAAATAATCCAAAAATATTGTTGGAATGTACAGGGTTTTGCAGATAAATTGGGAATTTTTCAAATTGTTATATCTCGGCTTCCACATAGAATTTCCCCTAGAAATTGCTTTGCTGTGACTGGCTGAATTCTTTCTTTCATATGAGACTTTTTTTAAAGAGAAGGTCAAGACCATAATAGGTGTTTGCTGCCCAAAGCTTTTGAACTACTTAAGCACATGGGGGATACAAAAGTTATTGTCCACCTCGATGAGAAAAAGTTTGTGGTAGACGCAGGAATTAATCGGCAAAATGCAAGAGTCATTAAGTCAATAATCCAGATTTGAACATTGTAGATTACTATTTGTGGGACACCCTTCAAGAATACGTCCACAAACGCTTCAAAACACTGTTAGCTCGCTAAATGAACTGTAGGATGATCCTAGCCGATCACATAATCAAGGCTGCACACAATTCAGGACAAGAATCACAAAGGTTATTGAAGCTGGAGGTGGGCACATCAAATGAATTAAAATATAAGATCACTAGCAACAGCTTTACAGGGTGTCCACGATAAATTGGAACTACTTTAAACTTCATCCAGATCCATAATGTGGATATTCGGGGTTAAATCATACTAATATAAAAGGTTGCGTGAACAATACACTATACCTTCCACCACAATTGTTTTGACAACAAACAATAGTCCTCATGGAACAAGCAAGGAGAGACGCCATCCTCCAATTGGCTCGCGCGGGACACAATCCCTCTGCTATCTACTAGTTTCTTTACTACCCCAAGACCACGGCGTACCGGATCTTCAATGGCTTGGAGGTTGAGGGGAAGGTCTGCCGCAAGGCCCACAACATGAGAAGTGACCGAATCCGTACTCCCCGCTTCCTTGAAGGCCTCCGGAAGTCAATCAAGGCTTCGCCGGGGACTTCCTTGTCCAGGTTGGCCAAGAACCGTAGAGTGAGCAAGCAGCTGGTCTCCAAGGCTGTGAATGATGACCTCGGGTATAGGTGATTACTACTGGTAGGGGAAGTTGGAGAGGGAGGTGTGCAAGGTCAGCCACAAGAGCATCGCGGGCCGCATGAAGGGCTCCATTACGAGGGAGTGGAATGCAGTCGATTCTGCGGAAGTCATCAGGGCATGCAAATCCTTTAGGGGCAGGATGGAGAAGATCGTGGCTGCTGAGGGAGGACATGTTGAATAAATTTATTGTTTAATATCATGTCTAACTTTTTCATATTAACAAATACACTCTAAATTCCATTTTTATCAAGCTGGTTGAATTTTAAGATAGTTCCAATTGATGGTGGACACCCTGTACATATTTCAAATAAATTTGATGAATGAATGACCATCTAAATATAATAACTTGCCGAGAACTTCAAAGCCCTGTATTTACTTACTTCCAAAGAATTACAAATGAAAAAAAGGCAAGTTTCAAATTATGCATTAAGTACTGTAAGTGTATAAAGTGCATATTAGAAGAAGAATATAATACTCAAGTGGGGATTAAAGGGGGAAGGGCGGAAATGACGTCATTAGACTTCCATGCATCTAGAATTTTATGCCCTAATGTATGAACATATAGTTGCTGTAAAAACGTAATCAATTAACCTTGATAATTAATTAATAATTTTGTATATGAAAAAAGGAGAGAATATATTCATACGTGAGTAAATAACTATTAACACCTATGTATATATGTAAATATTCTATGTACATATACAATCACATATATGACAACTACATCATAAGGTGATCCACAAAAGCGAAGTCGATCTGCTGTGTACATATTCTAACAGCTTGACATTTTATTATGTGATAAAATAATAATCTATTTATTTTCACACTAGTAGAAACTATTGCATCATTTAGCAATGAAGGAAATCCAACGTTTATGACTGTATTGCAATTTATGAATTATTTATATAAGTATAGGGTTGGCTTTTATGATGAGGCAATAAAACGGTTAGGCTTTTAAGATTAATGCATTAACAAATTTTTATTGGAAGAAATCTAAAATGTGTTATTTTACTCAGAAGTAGACAAATTTCCATTTATGCTCTTGGTACGAATTCACGAGATGATGATATTTTATAGAATGAAGCCAGTAAAATACTACAATTTATTTTGTATACATATATAGATATATAAATAAACATTCTAACACAAAGTTTACAGTTGTTTATTCTACATAAAAACACGTATATCTGTAAATATTATTTTTCATTCGAAGATAGAAAATAACAGATCTATGCTAATTGGTTAAAAAAATTCATTTTTGAAGAATGTTTTCTTTTGTTCTTACTAAATATATGAATTTAATATATGCCAATAAAATTAACATTAGGGGCTAGGTACAGGAATTGAAATTGCAAACACAAATTATAGAGAATCAGTCACTCCAATTTGAACAAACTTTGACCTCACCCAGCTCCCCTATGAGTGAATCACGGCCGAGTTTTTCCCTACTCATAACAGAGGTTATGTGACTCATAACAGAAACACAGAGAAAAATAGAAAACTAGGCCAGATAATGCAAACCTTTTTTATTCAAAACTCTGTATATTTAAAAGATCTACTAATCCTAAAACCATAATTTAAATGTAACATCAATATTACCAACTCTGGGACCATTTATGCAAGATTTACTTTTTTTGTATTAAGTAAAATAGTTACTCCGTGGGATAATTGAGGCAGTGGACCATGGAGGTCATATATAAAATTAATATGACATTTATACTATTAAATAAAACCAAAGAAATCATGATAATGTCGTTGCTCAGGATCTGGACAAGGTCAAAGTGCGTTCCAGTTATAGGGCACGACCCTATATTAAAATGTGCCAAGTGCAAATATGTGTGCAAAAACTTTCGTAAATACTTTGGACATGGTCCCATACATTTATTCATTTATTATAGTAGATAACATGTATTTAACTACTCAAAATATTTTTACCTAATATAATATAATGACAAAATATATATTACATTTCATTTCTACGAATAACTAATATAAGAGATTTCCCCAATTAACTTCATTGGAAAAAAAAATCCCTTTTGCAATGTCTATAGTGTAAATATATATGATAATTATATGAGTGACTGCTATGGGAAATGACAAATTCTTGTGCTTTGGGAGGGGGGAGTAACTACTATCGAGGGGTCTGACTAGAGTATTTTCACTTACGTCATAAATTGCATCATAAATAAAGGAGACACCCTTTTTGGGGCTCAAAGTTAATATTTTTACTTCATAAAATAAACAAATGTCCATTACATTTCCATGAAACTTCATCAAATGACATTATGAATAATAAAAGACTGAACATCCGCATTAAATACTACTTGATGCCAATGATTTACACTCATATTTGAATCTAGTCAAAGTATAATCTACTGAAAATCCCTGGATTTAAAAAAAAATCTCTGAGTCAATTAAGGAGGAGAAAAGTAAGATATTTAGAAAAAATATTGGGTTCTTTCATCGTAATAGTTAATTATTATCTACAGTATAAAATTAAGAAAGTATGTAATGAAATATTTTTAATACATTTTGGGGTCATTTATATAATAAATTCAGGCAATAGAGCAATTGATTTTTGAAAGACTGCAAGGCTCAAGTCCTATTATTTGTTGGCCCCATTTTGACATCACAATTTTTCTTAATATTAATCAAAAAAAGGGTTTCCTTGTTATACAACTTTGTTGTTAAGTCCTTATACATATACTCGAATGAGTGAATGGGATATGTTACTATAGATTATTAATATTATCTGAGATCCTCTTATTTTGTATCAAAATAATGAATTATAAATTAAAAACTGCTAAAAGTTTGATTAATAAAAAGACATTGATAAGTGCTTTATTTATTTTATATATATCATATGTAATTTGTAAAATAGAAAATAAATATTGTTATACAAAAAATAAGAGGTGATAATATATGTTACACTTCTTATCTCATGATAGAGAAGAGGGCACAAAAAGTATAGTTTGTGTATATATACTCTCAGCTATGCTTTTTGAACTTCATTCTTGTATCAAGAGACTCAGAACATATATACATCAGTATATTTGCAACCCTTTCACGTGAAACAAATAATCACTTACTACATTCAATATGGTCGCCATGGCTGGAACTTATAACTTTGTCTCTCAAGACAACTTTGACAAATATCTTTCAGCTTCAGGTAGAGCAATCTGACTCTTTTAATATTAGTCTAAAGATATATCAACATACTTTTTTTTTTCTTCTTCTTCTTCTAGGAGTTGGAACCATTCATCGTATGGCCATTACCAAAAGCAAACCAGATATTGTTGTAGAATGCTCTGGAGATAACTACACTTTCACAACGAAAACAGCATTGAAAGACATTAAGATTTCCTTTACTTTGGGCCAAGAATATGAATGTGATCCTGGAACTGGGCGTGTTGCAAAGGTAGATAAGATATATAACTATACAAATATCCAGATAATTTGACTTTTTTTTTTCTCCGGTAGTACGTCACTACCAAGGATGGAGATACATTGATTACAAAGGAAGTTTCCGATCCTGATAGTGTTGCCACAAGGAAGTTCACAGACAATGAACTTATCATGGTAAATATATTATATCCTTGATACCTATATGGGCATTCAATTACTCTTGCTTATATGTATATTTTTATTACAGACCATGACAGCTAAGGGAGTCACCGGTACCCGGACATTTAAGAGAGCTTAAGTTTCAACATTATCTCAACTTAATTTTGTCAAACATTTCGCAGTCAATATAATAAAATATTATAAAAGAATCACTCTTATTTTGATCCTATTTTGACTCTCATTTCAATGACATAATTATTTTCTCACCTTTTAGCGTCCAAGGAGCCTTCCAATTAAATACCTTTAATAAATCTAATTATAAAAATCATTTAAACAGCATATTTCTATAAAATAATATAGGATTTAAGGAATTTTTTCTAAGAAAAGAATGCTGTTTTTCTTTTACAAAAGTGAGAAGACAGAAAAAATATTACTCAGACATAAATACCATTATATGAAGTGTGTATATAAAAATGCATTGGGATGTTTGTGTAAATAAAAATTTAAAAAAACAAGAAAAGGCAAGAAGAGGAGAAGTTAAGTGTGTTTTATAGAACATGCCAGAATAAGAAAAACATTGACTTTTAGTCCGATGTCTTTGGATAGGTTTGGTTGGGATTTGTGCAGCTCAAAAATATTGATGATGTTACCGTTAGCCAAAGAAGCAATTTTTGATGTGAGGAAAGGTAATTGAGGGAGGATTCTTCTCTCGTATCCCCTTTTTTTCAAGTTTAAATTGATACTTGAGGATAGAGATTTTTTATATGAGAGGAAATAAATTACATAACTGCAAAAAGTACAATTTCTGATTATAAATTTAGTTACACAAGAACACCATTGCCTATGGATTTTACTATAATATTGCAGAATATTATATTTAAAATTAGGGTTTTTATAAAAGAATAGGTGAAAATATAATTGTACTGAGGTAAAAAAAAAAATTGTTTATCTCTGACTTGAACCTGTTCACACTTTTTGTGTTCTTTTGTTCATTTAAAAAAAAATAAAGGTAGTCATTCCTTTGTGTTTTTTCTTCTCTAATTCGTTCATTTAAATTCAGTTATTTTTTAGCAGAAAAAGTTCAATAATTTTTTCCCGTTCATCCCTCCACCCAATTATAGATGCTCGAAAATGAACTCAAATCATGAAATTCACTCACTTTCAGCTCAATCTCCATCCTGTTAATTTATACAGGACTCCATAAAGTAGTTAGACTTGAATAAGTAAATAAATAGCTCAATGAGCTCGAAACAAATCTGAGGGATCGATCAAAATATTTAATGGCTTTGACTTGACTTCAACTTGTGAGCAAATACTTGAGACTCGCTTTTAAGATTTTAGACTTTACTTTGACTTGCAATATCCTAATTTTCTCCCGTTTACGCCAATTATCCAGACTTTGTGGAGTATTACTTTTAAAAATAAATCAATAATGAAGATATGTACAGGGTCGTGCAATACCATTGGAACAAACTAGAGCCTCATCCAGATCCCGTATGGGTGGATCACGGCTAATTTCCCCCCTCCTTATACAAAAGGTTAGATGACTAATCAAATAAATATCCGTTTTTTTACGTTATTAGTCAGTTGTCCAGATAGATAAATACGATCACTCATAAAGAAGTAATTTTCTAAATTATTTGAACGCGAATAACTCCAAATTTAAGGATGCTAGATTGCTATAATTGGTCACCTGTCATTCAAGGCTTCTAAATTGCTCCAGTTGACTCAGAGGAGGTAATTGAAACCTACTTGAAGACCGTTGATGGAAGATTTAAAATACACTTTTATGAAATAAAAGTGTTACGGTCGTTTTTACTTCATAAATGAATATAAATTTAAATATGGGCATGTAAGAGTTGAAATAGGATAAAATGCAAGGAATACCAACTGTTTCGAATGGTACCATACGGGCTAATACAGTTTTAAAATTATGAATTTTTTGGATTTAGCGTCTATTCCTTGAAAAAGTGCAACACCGAGAACAATCGAATGCTAGGCTAGATAATGCAAACTAATTTTTATTCAAAAGATCTACACATGCTAAAACCAATCATTTGACTGTAAATTAATTTTATGGACTCTGGAACTGTTTATGCAACATTAATATTTTTCTTTATGAAGTAAAATTATTACTCCTTGGGAGAACGGATGTACTGATTGAGGCCCACGGATGTGATATTTCTTTTACCATCTATGTTTATAAATAAAACCAAACAATGCATTTGTTCAGCATCTGGATGAAGTCAAAGTATGTTCCAATTTTAGTGCATGACAATATAGATCAAATGTCTATCATTAATGTCCTACAAATATGAATATGAATTTAAAGTTCTCAAAAGGGACTCATTGCAAAAAGATAAATGTTGCAATCATCAGAAACGTCCCCAGGGGTGGGCTGGAGGGTCTTTACCACCCCTCAAATAAAATTTTGTTTCGTTTAAACTAAATAAATTGTTGTTTAAGAAAAAAATTTATATGTAAACAGCCTTGCAATTTTTTTTTCCATTTAAAAAAGGCCATTCTGTCAAATTTAACTCTTTCAAAAAAATTCACCTCAAAAAAAAAATTCCAATTACTTTTTTGTCTCTTCTAAAAAAATAAAAACCCAACACAAAATAAAATTCTGGAGACACCTTTGGTCATCCACAACAAACTAGAGTTTTTATCATGTTTGATATGACTCCTTATCCTATTTCTGTTTTTAAATGAATAATTGATATAAACCGTTTTGTTACTGTAGTTTATATACCTATGAATCAGCCAGATTGTACCTATGAACCCTTCAAACTTATTTTGTAGACTATCCATATGTATATTGACATAAAAAGCCTATCCACATACGCTATGGACAGTCTATCTTATCATTCATTTTTCGAAGTTTATCAATATTGATAATATAAATGTACAATGTACATATGTATTTGTGGAAAAAAAATCAGTTGATTGAGGGCAACAAAAAATTGATAATAAGATAGGATTAAAATATGCATAGAAATTGTTTCAAATATTTATACCTAACCCCACAAAATATTTGTAATATTACATGTGATACAGAATGGATATTGTGAATTAAATATCTGTAGTACTTAAATATGTGTAGAGCCTTAAGTGATTGGATACATATTTGCAAATACAATTCCAATAATAAGAGAAAGTTACATGACTTTTAGTTAACATGAACTATGAAAAAATCGACTCCATTTTTTAAGAGTCATTTTTGTATGTAGGTAAATTTATACAAATGCAATCCTACTTATTAATTCAGTGTTTCTTAAGCTTTTTAGGGTGTACAGCTCCTTCCTTTTTCATCAAAGGTTCGTGAAGAATGGGAGCAGTACCAACACTTTGTTTTTGACTCAGTTAATCGAATTTGATCGGACAAATTTAGAGCCGGCGCCAAAATTTAAGAAAACAAACCTATACTGAATCTATTAACTGGCAATCAGTAGGGCGTGGCCAAGTATGAATATGAGGTCAGCGAGGTCACTCATATTTTTGAGATGTTTTAATACCCAATTTGCCCAACTGATTAAGATATAAACAATTGAAACATTTTTGCGAAACGTATTTTGTAAATTGTGGTAAGCATCGAGAAGGACTAATGAACCTTATACACTAACCCAGAGGTGAGTACACTTCTTATCTCCAGGCCCATTTAGAGTTCATTATGTCTGAGGGCCTTAATATAGGAATATCTACTATAATATACGAATGTCGTTTGAAATTCAGTGCGAAGTCCGAGAGATGGTACTACTGGGACGTATCGAAGTTATTTTTAGTTAGTAGCATTTCTTGGAAGAACACACACCAACTTTGAGGCAGGTCAGTCTATTTATTTCTGCTTGGCATTCGTTTGAATCAAGGAATCGGTTGGAAATAATAGGCTGTTGTCCTTTTGTATTAATGGTTACGGAAAACATGAAATAAAAGTTGATCAGAATTCTGAGTTACGTACCTGAGGCTATGTTTTATTATGATCCAACTAGATTCCTGGGCTCTGGAGGGCAAGTTTGTTTTTTCACCAGTAAGTTGATTTTTTTTTTTTCATAAAACAAGATCGATTCCCTGTCTCTCAAAAAAAATTAAGGTAGTAGTTCTCGATTCGAAAATGCACTAAAAAAAATTATAAATCCAAATACAAATTATTGCACCCACGGAAAAGAGGAGAGGGTATATTGAATACAAATTAAAGGAGGGAATTGGGAAGAGGATCAGCGAGTTAGTCCTAGTATGTAGCTTCATTATCGTTGAAAGAGGAACGAACATCTTTTTAATTATAATGGTCAAAGGGATGGGAGATCATCAAATGTTTTCTAGTGACAAGCTTTACTAAATATTGGAGTTATTTACTGCATTAATAAAATAATTCGAAATAATAAATATTACGGGTACGTCCTGGTATGACATGAAATAATACTATACAAAATATTTAATTTTAATATTCATTCAAAAAAACAAGTGACTCACCTTTATCAGAAGTACGAATATTAATGAAATTTCGTTGACCCAATTCAAAACATGCTGTCTTCAAAAATGCTTGCACTGAGATATTTAACACAATGTTGAATCTCCCAGATTACACCATTAACATAATCTATTCACTAGACTGTTATAAATTGCATTTACCGAATAGTACAGATTTTAGTTGTTAAAAGCTGATAATATGGATTGCACACCATTACAGCTAATAGTTAGTTTAAAATAGTCCCAATTTATATCAATGAATGCATTACAGATGGGCTTTTTAATGCCAGTTAGCATGGTTTTGTACTGAATAGATTCATAGCACATTACAGTTAGCAAATTGTTTCTTCTGAAATATGTAAAAATATTGACTTTTGGCAAATAAAAATGCAGAATCAAACTCTCCATCCATGGTTCCCATCAAAAAGTTATTAAAATCACTTTGTATGCTTTCTCCGTTAGTACGTTTTTGTGCTGGTGTGCATTTGGTTATAATCGTTAACACCAACTTGTCAAAATTAAAGGGGTGAAGTTGGTTGTGACGATATTCTTAAACACAGTGAAGACTTGAGTCTGTGATCTGCGACTAGTTCTTTGATTTCTAATTATTTTTAGTATTGAAAAAGTCTGCTTGCAAATGTACAATGTACATAGGTCGATGCAAATATCACAGGCATTTTTTTTTTTTTTGCAAAGTTAGAAAGAGCAGGAACTGAATGAGTTCCTCCTCTATCTTCAGGACTTTTTCATTCTAGGGCGTTAATCGTTTTTTCAATTTTTTCATTAGATTTATTAGGAATTTCATCTTTATTAGGGCTTGTAAATTTTATCGAACTATCTCAAATCTGCGTTATTTAGGTATATTAGTAGAACGGATACCAATTTTCCTTCATCCGTACTATTTTTATAAGTGCAATTTCATTCAGTTTGAATAAGTTTTAACATCATTTGCTACAAGCAATAAAATAGTTGCTGACCGTATATGGAGGCGGACCTTAGTTTACTCACCTTTGGACTAACCTAAGCTAAATATGCTATACTTGAAGTTGTCCCCTTCTTACTTATGCTTTGGAAGGTCTAAAGATGCAAAACCTATCAATCAATGATCATTCTTGCCTTACATAAAATACGTGTTGAAGATTTTTCTAAGTTACCCAGTGTCAACTTACATCAATGAGAGGTCATTCTCAGCCATGAAAAGACTGAAAACATGGCTTAAATCTCCCATATTCAACGACAGATTGAAAAACTTATTGACTTTAAACGAAAGAATATACTTCCAGGGGTAGATACGTCTTCTCACTGGAGGATTCAGCTAACTTTAGATGCAAAAATTGATTTGCATAATTTAAGGTGATGTAATTTGTATTCATTTCTAATTGATCATAATTTTTATTTTAGTATATAATTAGACTAGGGTAAAAAAAAAGTATTAGTAGTATTTCCAAATTTATGAGACTTTATAAAGACTATTTAGTATTTAAGCGTGCAAGTTTATTTTCACCCTCACCCAAAAATGGTAAAAAAGCCAAATATACCTAGAGTAACAAAGCTCTTAGGAAGGATTTTCATATTGGGGAAGAGGTAGAGAATATCATTTTTATTCGATTATTCGAACAGAAAATAAGTCCTGGTCAAAGTATTTCGACCAGTTCTAGGTTTTTAATCCCTACATCTCCCATATGTGCTTGGAATAGTTCCCTTTTGAAAAATCCCCTAAAAAAAAGTCTTAATTTTTGACAGCATGGGTGCTCATATCTACAAACTCGCACTATGGATCAGTAGGGGGGCATATGTAGAGTTCATAATTTTGTAAGGGAAAAACTAAGTTCAGAAATTAGAAAAGAAAAAAAAACGGTTGTTTCTTGTACTCTTTCTTCTTCTTTTTTTTTCTTCTCATTATTTAATAGGCTATCGTGGTGTTAACTTCTCCTTCTGAAGTAAGAATTATTGCCTATCATTGGTGTAAATTGCTTTATTTATTTCGACCACCGGTGACAGTCAAAGCCTATAACGATCTACTTTTTAGTTAGTATATTAAAATGATCTTTGTTAGTGCAAGTAATAGGAATATTCAAATTTTAAAAATAACATAAAATGAAAAAAACAAAAAAAAAACTCAAATTGTAACTAATATATCTATAAATATGTCACAGAAAAAAATAATTAACTAAAATTATAATTATATATTTAAATAGCCATAATTATCTCTATATGCCAGTAATTCATTCCCCCCCAAAAAAAAAAAAAATATATATATAATAGGTAGCTGATAATAACAGTGTCTTAATGCAGTAGTACCATATGTCTTGGCCCCGTCTTCTCCTCACACTCATTTTTTCCTTACAAAAATTGCATCCATTGACATATGTAAATATTTCCATTACAAAATTTGCCGCCAGTTTCTCCTTCTTTTTTTTTAAAACAATATATATCAGATAAATTTACGTCAACCTAATTTTTACTATTTTTTCAGTGGAAAAATTCTTAATTTGTCACAGTCCGTCCTAAAATATGCCGCTCCTTGAAACAGGAGGAAGTTCCCATATGGCTTCTGTTAAACTATATATGCTTGTTAATACTAGAAAAATTTAGTTTATTGTGGGGATACGTAATTGAAAGAATTGACCTATAAATCTAGTACTGACAATTAAACATCTAACATTTTAGAACGACGTCATCCTTACTTATATAAATAATATAATATGTTGACAAAGAATTTCATTTGATACCCACTAAATTCATAGACCTACTAAATGCACTTGCATTTTTAAAACAAACACGGAGATCAGTAGATAACTTCATATTTCTTATTGCATTCTACTTTAATTATTAAGGAACTTTAGGCTACAACCAATATTAGCCTTTACTGAAATTCTTCTCTGGGATATTTAATAAAGCTTTTTTCTGCATTTTTAAATGCACTGATATTCATAGATAGAGATTTAAATAATATGAAGCTTCGGTATATTAAAAAACTCCATAAAATTAACGTGGTCACCCTAACAGATTGAAACATGTTTGGGAGGAGAACAGCTGAATCGAGAATAAAAAACAAGTAATGAAGTGAATGTTCTGCAACATGTTTTGCTTCACCTTGATCCATAACTTTAAAAGTTATTTGTTTTTGAAAGATACTCATTATTAGATTTATAAGTCCCTTTTTGTCCTTTTGATGGTTACACTATAAAAGGGCGCCAAATTTGAAAGAGGTAAATTTATTTATAACTATCTTACTCTGCTACTGAGTTTCGCCAATCAACATTTAGAACACACATTAAAGGAATGATAATTTAAAAAAATAGACGGCTGCTAAACAATACAGTGTATATTTTTTATGTTACAACTGTTTCTTTAATATGAATATAAGTTGACTACTTACCGAGATTTTATTTTAGCTCAACAAATTAAGATTCACGTGGCCTTGCGTAGGGTGCTAGGTAATTTTGTCTTTTACTATTTTGCCATAGGACATTTTCCTTAAGCCATTTCGCATTAGGACATTGTGCTTAAAAGCCATTTAGTCTCAAATATATTTCTCCTTAATATACAAGGTGAGGACTCAAAAATTAGAATCCTCTTCGAGGTTGTTCAGCCTCAATTCTAAAAGTACCACAATTTTGAATTTGGCGCCATTCGAAAGAGCTGAAAAAAGCTACAATTTGATGTTTGTCTAGTTTTTGAGGGATCTACAATGTCCGAGCAATAAGAAAAACGGTAGAGAGCGTGCGATCTCTTCCGTGAACAAGCCGATCTCCGACACGAAAATTAACAGTGGACGCTGTTCTGAACAGGAGAAATGATGGCTTCTTGGCTGAATCAAGAGCTCAGGTACCTTCAGGACCAAACATCCACCTCAGGTTATGGTCCTCGGTGTCGTGGTGTCCGACGGTAGCAAGATCCCTCCCTACTTCTTCAAGGCCAACAAGAAAGTCAATACGGACGTTTACTACAAAGGCCTCAGCTAGCATGCCTTGTCATGGTTGAAGAGCACGTTCCCCAGAGACAACCATGGGTTTACACAAGACCTCACCCCTGCACACACGTCCAAGAAGGTGTAGAATTTCTTCAGGAGCTACCTTCTGGCCGGCAGACATCTTGCTTTCGTCCTCACCCGACGTGAACCCCCTTAACTACGCTGTTTGGTGAGTCTTGGAGGGCAAGACGAACAAGACTTCTCAGCCGAATGTCGATGCCCTGAATCACAAAGGAGTGATCCCCGTGTTCAAGCCATTATTCAGAATGGAGGGGGACATATTGAATAAAAAGTTTGAAACATTGCTGAATTATCAACGTTTAATTCAAAAGTTTTCCATAAAAATGGCACATAATATAAATATGTAGAAATGAAAAAAAAAAGTAATCCCTCTGTAAACTAATGAGATTTATATGCTGTTTTTGTTATTTTTGGTTAAGACGGATGTTCCCTTGGAATTTTTTAATCAAAAAATGTCATGTGTATTACTATAAAACGCATGAAATGGTTGTTTTCTGGTGGAAAAATGATGAAATCACGCCCCAAAATGTCAATGCATATACCAACAAAATCTCATTACGTAATGAATTTGAACCAGAGACAAAATAGATAATAAATTAGTATATTAAGGAGAAGAAAAATGAATAAACACGTCAACGATGTAACGTTAGTAATTAATAATTATCATAAGACATGATAGATTAATCCTTGAAGAAAAAACTCATGGATTAACGAAAAATAATACAAAATTTGATTAAAAATTCGAGTGGAACATAAATTTCAACCAATAACGATGATGAATAAACATAATTGATTTATATATTAAGGCAACATATCCTTGATGCAATGGCTTTAAGGCAAAATATCCTGAGGTAAAATATTTAAAGCCAAAATTATTGGACACTCTTACGCAGGGAGAGGCAGGGGGTGTAAGAGGGGGGGGGGGAGAAAAATCTTTACCTCTAAAAAAAAACACAAATTGAAAGGATTATTTAATTATTCTAATTAAACATAAATTAGTAAGAGTAAGCTATACTGTAACATGTCCCTTCAGGGGCGTCCGCAGGCTAATATTTATATATATATATTTTTTTTTTTTTTTTGGGGGGCTTGGTTTTAGAATTTTTTGAAAAAAGTTACAATATTATTTTTTTTTTTTTAAATTTCAAATATTTAATTCAAAAAAAAAAAAATTCAAAAATCCACAGCTATTCAAAAAAATTCCAAAAATTAAATTTTTGGGAAAAAAATTTCAAAACAAGAGCTATATTTTTTTTGGGATAAAAATTTTCAAAATCCATAGCTATACTCCAAAATTTAAATTTTTTGGAAAAAAATCTACAGCTATTCACGAAAAATTAAATTTTTTGAAAAAAATTTAATGTATAAAATTTTTTTTCGAAAAATTTCAAATATTAAATTTTTTATGGAGAAAAATATCAAAAAAACCAAAAGTCTTTAATTTGGGGTAGGCTTAGAAGTTGTTAGTTTAGAGTTTGAATAGCAAAAAAATCAATAATTCAAATGATATAAGGGATTTATAGCAAAAACAATGAAACCCCTCAAAATCAGTTTTCAAAGTTTTAGTGCCACCCAAGTAATCACGAGCACACTCATATTTAAACCCCCCCACCCGGTTATTTATAAATCAATGATGACACTCCTTAATATTGAACACCGCTCACTATTGCTTTGATAAATGAGCACGAGGAGAAGGCATGGTATATGGTATTACTAAAGTAAGACGCTTGTGAGATGAAGGCTTCAAAAAAGGCGCTATAATTGTAATTGCTACCTGAAAATATTATTTATATTTCCATCCCTGCCAACATGATTTTTTATTCTATTCTTGAAGAGAGAACAATAAGTATAAAATAATCACTATTGTATGAAAGGCAAGGAGTATCTCTGAGGATTTGTTGGTGAGTTAATAGTGTAAGTTTTGTTGGACTCGTATTAGAATTGAGGACCGACCTTCCTGTAATTCCTGCCTATATCATTGTTAGCTACGGAGTGGGATTGTGTTTATTTCCTTCATCTCACGGCTCCTTGCAGCTGATTTAATAAAACGTCTGCTGTCAAACATTCTTCAAATTGTCAGGATGACAACAATAGTTTGAATATCTGCCTGTCACTATCAGCTATACGGGAATGATATGATTTTGGGGGAGAAAAGGAATTACTGTAATAATAAAGTATGTAGAGAGCTTTCGTCCTTGGAAAATATTATGCATATTTAAAACAATTTGCACCAAAATTAGGGAGAATGCTTACTTCAGAGGGAGAAGTTAGTTACAGAATAATGATCTATTAAATAATAAACATAGAAAGAGCATACGCAACAATTCTTTTCTTATTTCTAAGCATTGTTTTTAATTGCAAAAATAACATCCTTACCGATTCCTAGGTTAAAAAAAAGTTGTCAAAAGCTTTTAATTTGAACATCATATAGTACAATTGTAATGTAAATTATATGATATTGTTGTAGGTTTTTCCCCTTGAGCTGTCTGTTGTTCGAGATTAAGTCCTTGGTGTCTCGAACGAAATGTAATTTTCAATTATTATTTTTACATAAAGTTGCTCTCTTATACTCCATAATTTGAGAAGCACTGCATTAGCTGTAAAGCCATTGCTCTTTATGGTATTAAAAATTCTATGAAATGCATTTTAACTAACAATCTCTACATATTTGTGAAAGATGATAATGTGATTTTTTTTTTCATGTAAATAAATTAAAAATTAAAAAAAAGAAATAGAAAACTTAGGGTGCATCAGAAAATGGATTAACCTTTGATGTGCGCTTCATATCTAAATGTGGGTAATGGAATACGTAAAGTACGTCTTAAAATTAAATTTATTTTTTAATATACAGGGAGCGGGGATCAGATTGTCCCCTACTTTAAACCTTGATAACTTGAAGACGACATTATCAAATGAAAACCCGGTTACCAAATAGGAAAGCTATTCTCGTCAGCTGACGATACGTAGTTCAGTTAGCATCATGCCGTCGTCATATGAGGAGATAAAAAGCTATAAGTGGAACGAGGAGCTTTCGAGGTCCGCCGTAGTCATGGCATTGGTTAATAATGGAGGTGAAATCTCCAATTCAACGATTACTTCAACCTTAGGAGTGGATTTACGGACTGTTCAGCGTATCCGTTAGAAGCTAGAGGACACCTGGGATGTTGATGCCACCATAAAGAGGGCACCCAAGGAGGAGTGCACCGACAGGAAGGTCAGGGACACCGTCTTTGTCGACAAGGTGAAGAAGATGGTTGAGGATGAACCTACCAGGTCCATGAAGGCCATGGCGAGGGATCTGGGCTACCATGAGAAAAAAACAATAAGGGACTGTGTATCCAAAATCTCCATGCAATGGTTAACCGAGAACTGTTATGACGCCGTAACCAAGGATTTGTGGCCTCTTAACTCTCCCGACCTTAATCCTTTGGACTATTTTGTCTGGGGCTATGTCGAGAGACATACCAACAGACATCACCATAGCACTAAGGCCAGCCTGATGGACTCCATCAAGGAAGTATTCGGCAACATGGACAATGAGATGGTTAGAAGAGCCTGTGGCCGTTTAAGAGGCCGTATTGAGGCCGTTTTTGATGCCAACGGGGATTATATCGAATGAATGGCTACTCTATACCTATATGCTCGTCATAGTTTTGATTTTCAATAAAAAAGTTAAAAAATGTATACTTTGTGTTGTTTTTTGTAGAAAAATATTTTGCCGACAATTTGATCCCCACTCCCTGTATGTACAGCAGCACTCAATGCTAATTAATAATTGTTATAAAGCAAAGGCAAACGTGGTTCAGGAGATTCAATATTTATTCATTAAAGGAAATTTAAGTTAGTTAACGAGTGGTCGATTAAAATTAAATAAATCTATAAAAGGGTAAGTAAATTGTTTATATATTCTTTAATCGCTGATAGTTTATGTAAAAATATATTGAATTCGGAAGATTCTTCTAGGTTTTTGACATGCCGTTTTTTTAATCATAAGATCACAGCTTTGAATAAGTTTAAAGTAGAACAATACATTAAAAACCGAATTTACGATAGGAGTTTGGAAATGTATACAAGTTGCATAATTCATTCTAATTCGGTTATTTTCAATTTTACTTTTGCCTCTGAAATCGGAGCCCAGAACATTCCTGATACTTACTACAGAAATACCTGTAATCGTTTTATTGTCAGCTTTTGTAACATCTTCCAAATTAATGATAGAAGAATGAACCAAAAAATAACCATCCAAATGACCAACCAACATTGCAGTCATGGATCGCTGTCGAGTATCTGTAGTTTCGTCCCATACAAGAAATAAGCCCTTCATTTCAAGTTATTTTCTTTATCTTGGATAATACTTCTTTAATTTGAGACTCAAACTAACTTGGTGATGGAGAGGAGTAAATTTCCATGAACTTAATTTCTTTTAGATGATTCCCGATATGGAGTAGAATATTACAGAAGATAATTATCTTGAAATGTAATAAAATTGGAATGTTCAGAATTGGAATTAATTATGTGGCTTGTATAACGTACCAAATCCCTTTTTTTAATTTGAGTTTTACTGTCTACTTTAAACATCTGTAGGTCAATAGTTCCATAATTAAAAAGACGGCATGCTAAAAACCACGAATCATCTTCGTAACTCCATACACTTTTACTAACATTATCAGCAATCCAGGATTTCATATCAATAATCAGTACTTTATCCCAAAAGTTTATCACGATACAACTTTACACATTTCTAAAACTTATTCAATTAATTAATGAATAGTTAAAATTTATTCATTTATAAGTATATGATTATGAACTAAATGTTTTCTCCTCAAGAAAGGAAAAATAATGATAAAATTTTATATCATTGGTTTGTCGTATTATATGGATTACCAATTGCAAATTTTAGGATATATAATATGCATCTCTCCAAATATATTCCAGCGCTGCGCCGATGAGTTTAAACATTCTATGTACCAAACAATAATAACATCAGAACTTCCTTAAAAGATCATGCATAAGGAAAGTTGCAAAATGTTCTTAAGAGTTACTTGCAAATAGTGCTACATTTTATTGCAAATTCTTTTTTATTACTTTACATTTGGAAGCATGTTTTTTTTTATATTTAGAACAAGGCTTTGAATAGCCTTGTGAGAATAATATCGACTGGCTATATCAGGGGCGTCCGAAGGATATATATATAGATTTATTTATTTTTTTAAGGGGGGGGGGGTGAAATGGTCTCTTTGGAATTTTGAAATAAAAATTTTTGGGAAAAATATTTCAAAAAAAAAATTTCTGAAATTTATTTTCAAAAATCCACAACTGCACAAAAAAACAAAAACGAATAATACATTTTTAGAGAAAAATTCCAAAAATCTATAGCTATTTACAGAAAATTAAACTTTTTGTAAAAAAATTAATTTTTTTTTTTTACTGTCTTGTATCTAAACATTTACAATCTTATTATAGTTTAACAACATATACTCTAAAAAATAATTCGTAAAAACATGTAGACAACCGAAAATTAAAAAGACAATTATAGAATATGGTACAATCAAGAGTATTTAAAATAAATAATTAAATAATTTAGAAATAACATCCATTGGATGATGAACTAACAAAAATAAAAGAGTTTAAATCTTCAATAAAATATTCACATAAAGATTAGCTATATTTAAAATTAAAAATATATGGTACATATTATTTTGTTATTGCAACCTCTAGTTGGCATCTCCCATTGTAAATATAACTTTTTAACTATTTTAGTAGCACCATCACAAAAAAAAAATTAAAACGCCTTGAGTATAATGATAATACTATAAAAACATCTGAAAGTCCTAAATGCGGGCTTAGCTGAAATTCATCGTGATTTAAGATAAAGATTTCATTTAAATGAATTCTACAATAGTCGTCATATTCCCATAACTTTTTAATCTAATAGAAGCTCAGAGATTTCCATAGAAACCCAAAATCCACCATACCCGGGCCCTCAAAGTTCAATGGGGGTTTATGGACTCTTAAGTGGTTTATGTTTTTGTTTTTTTGTTCAATAATTTCAAGTAGGAATCTTATAGAGATAATATTTTCCTAGTCATACTATTGTTGAAAGGTGTAACACGGAAGAGGTACGTTACTTAAGGAATAATATAAATATTCCATGCCATCATCCTATCCCATACTTTTTAATGGAAAGAAGAGGAATAATACTTGTTTTCCTAATACTCTTACAAATCTCTTTCCCATTCATCTTGCAACAACTTCTTTCGCCTATCCAAGATCCCAAGAGTTGTACATTTGATTTCAATTTCAAATTATGGCAAGCCTTTCCAAGTAACTAGTTATAAGGACTGATATGTAATTTCAGTTTTCTCTTCATTTAACAACAAACCAGATAATTTGGAGAATGAAGATAAGATCCCAAACGTGTTTTTGATTTATTTCATTGTCTTATAAGAGCTCCCACAAAATATAGTTGGTTAGTCGTCCGCATATCATATACATTTTAAATTTGAGAGTGGCAACTGAAAGCCTTTTATTCCATCTCTATGATCTATTTCTTGTATTAGCCCATCATGGCATATAATAAAAAGTCTTGGGGACCGAGGATCTCCCTGACGAACGCCCCTGTTGTTCGGAAAATGTTTAAGTTCGTTTTTGTATTTAATCATTGTACGAGTACACGCAGTGATAAACATACGAATTATAAAATCACCAAATTCTTTTCGTTAGAGTGTTTTTATTATTATACAAAGTATCAAAGGCCTTGGCAAAATCAACTGCTACCACTATTAAGTAACTTTTATGCTCGACAAGAGACTGTAGTGTTAAAGGAATAATATCCGTGATCTTCTTTTTTACAAACCATACTGTGATCTATGTAAAATTTTGCTTAAAACTTTGTTTATACGATTAGAGACTACGAATGAAAAAACAATTTTGCATAACAAGAGGTTTTAAATTTTTAAGATATCTAGTACCTTTTTTTTGTTTTGTTGTAAAAAATTCAAATACTACATTTTTTGGAAAAAAAATTCAAAAATTAACAGCTGATCACAAAAAAAAAAAATGGATTTTTTTTTCCAAACATTAGTGATGTGCCGTAAGCTGACTTTTTCTCCATGAGTATTTTTGAGTTTCCAAAAATAATTGAGGAATTACGAGTTATACTCGTTACTCGCCTGAATACTCGTTACTCACTCTACCACTTTTTCTTCGCTAAAAAACTCGTTACTTTAAAAAATCCTATTTTTTAAAGAATTATTGAAACAATGGATAAATTTTTGGATCCCTGATCGGAATCATATCTGCCCTTCGATCAAGCATTTCTTTTCGAGTCCTAGAAAACTTTTTTTTTTTTTGACATAATCATAGACAGATAGTTCTAAACTATTATTATTGATAAAATAATTTAAAGCAACTTTATGGATGTTTTCCAAGTGGTGTTTGATTGAGGCCGTGCTGTTGTCACAAGAAACTTTTATATTTTTGTTGGATAGACAGTAAATTTCTTTAATTTTTATCCATTTAGATGTAGTAAAAAAATTGTAAACAATGCAATTTTTATCATTTTCCTTTTTCTAACTGGAAGTGAATAGAATAGATTTCCAGAATTGGAATTAAACCCTAGTATAACTGTTATAACTTATAAGATATTCAAGGTTGATAATTTCCTAATATTGTAGTTCAACTAGAGATTCGAAAAGATAAACCAGGTTGTTAGAGTCACATACTTCACCATTCAACTTCACCATTACTTTCCTCGTCATTAATATTCTTAATGACCAATTTATTACTATTATTATTTATTGAATATGAATATATATTAAAATTTAAAGGAATAAATTCATTTCAAGATATAACTAATATTTATACAAAAAAGATAATTATAATTACACAGTTAATACCCTAATCCTGAAATGCTGCAAGAGGAATGGGATTATATTTAAGGTTAAATTTCAAGGGATACATCAAACGAATTTGGGACTAGAAGAGTGAAAATCAGATTTGAACATTCGAATGTATGTTCAATAGAGGCCCCTCCCTCATTGCATTTAGAAATATTCATTATTCTATTTAATACATACAATTTTATCGTATGTCTATTGGTCTGAGGAGGACTTTTGAGCGTATACTTAATAAACTACGTAATTCCAAGCAATGATCAGTACTCCCACTATACTTAAACATTCAAACATAGATTACTTTAAAGACTAACTGGGATTAAGAGTATTTATTTAAAAAAAGTCAACATGGTGTTGCCTCTGAGAAAACATAAATTGTAAATTTAGTAGAGAAAGGAAGTCAGTCTAGAAAGTTTACATGCTATAATGGGCTCGAAAAAGAAAAAAAAAGTGAATCCTAAGTTACAAGGTTTAGTCGAGTTCAGAGTAACCCCGGTTAAAATGCAGTGGGATTACTGGCCGTGGGGAAAATAACCTTCTTTTATTTAATATTAGCCGTTGTACCCGGCATTATCCGCAGTAATTAGGCTTCGGAAAAAGACAAATTTTCCTTTAATAATACAGAAAATAAATCTGCAAAAATGCTCAGTTTTGCATTACGACACTCCCACTAAAAATTTTGTTTTATTCAAATAGAAGAGACAGAGATATCAATATTGTTACTTTCTATTCTTCACAAACACACTTACATGTAGCTACTCTATACTTAGAAGTTCTCTCTTCAAGAATGAACGAGTAATAATGAAAAATTAATATGACGTGATGAACCAGGTATTACTTTAGTCTCTAGAGTACTACCTGACAGAGTTTTAGGACGTAAAATAAAACTTATAATAAAAGAAGGCATAAAGAAATGCAACGGGGGGGGAGGCAAAAAACACATCATTTTTCAAATTGTCAATATCAAAAAAGTATATTTGAAATTTAATTTTTCAAATTTTTTTGGAAAAAATTTCAATTTTTGGATGTTTTTTTGTGAATAAATTCAAAAACCAAGCCCCCCTAAAACATAATTATTTGGACGCCCTTGATAGCAAAATTGTGTTTTTTAACTATTATTTAAATATTAAAGAATCTGAATCCCTAATTTTTACTAGAATCGGATATGGATTTTATTTATTTATCGTCCCATAACTAATTTCCTGATTAGTTTATTGTAATTTGATTTAAATATCTATAACATGGTGTGCTAATGCCAATTTGAGGGGCATATTCAGTGTGTATTAGGATAATACATGTAAACAACTTTGTGAAATGTATCCTATAGCCAAGAAAGATGATCATGGCCTCTTATAAAATCAAAGAGAATATAATGTAGTTTTTTTTTGCACTTTGAGTGTAAAGTCACATAATATAGTCATTTTCTAAGGTAAATATTCAAAAGATTATTTTATTCGGGGACACATTTAAATTACATTCAATCCAAATTACGTGTACGAACAACGTCTCCATGGTGTTAGGTATTTTCATCATTAACTATTTTGCCTCACGACATTTTCTCTTAAAAATCCCTAGTAAATGAAGTTTGTACATCGTTATTGTTTATTTTCGGTTGAAATTAATGTTTGTTTCTTTAATTTAACTAAAATAAAATACTTTAATGGTTGCTTTCTATTGGAATAATGAACCAAAATTAGAATACATACTATCAAAATTTCAACCAGAGGCTTCATAATTATGTAGTAATATAATTAATGGAGTCCAGAAATAAATAAATGAAGAAAAAATGGTTCATAAAGAAAATGACAATCTAGAAAAAATGGCACAATTCATTTAAACCAACCAAGGTTATAGGAAGACCCTTTATTTTATCGAAACATTAAGAGAATCCTGATTTATAATAAAGAGGAGCTTGGTTTATTTTTGATTTTGTATCCCTGGTTTTAGAAAAGAAAACAGTAAATAAGTTAATGCCTCTATTTGATTCGGAAGAGTAGAAATTCAATTTGACAAATTTTGTACCGTGAAGGAAAAATATTGAATCCAGCAAGAAATAATCCTGAGAGTTTTATTTCATATTAAGATCATTGATGTGTTGACGAGAAACTGACTGTATATGATATGGGTAACTGATGCATATAAAAAAATATCCTGAAATACTTGATTAATTCAATTAAAGGACTCCATGGAAAGAGGGGACACTCAGTAGAAGACTCACTGATTGGCTTAAAATTGTCAGATGCCATGATACATTGGTCTTGGAAGGGTTTTACTTATTATTTTGTAGGCTTAATTTAATTATTTGTTATAATAGACAATAATTGCAATATATTTTTCATAATGGTAATGTCAAATGAGTGTCCGGTGTATTATAAAAACAGATCAGCTACGAATAAAAAGTCTCCAACCTTTGTTTTAATAGGATGTCACTCGGCTTTATATTCTAATTTTTCGTACTTAAACTATTTCCTTAAGGGACATTTTGAGGATAATGTGCCTTAAGTAAATCTACAGAAGGATTGTGGCGTGTGGTACATAATGCAATTCCTACTTTATTTGAACATTATGTATTGATACATAGAAAAATATTATATTTTAGACTTACAAAGTATACCGGAGTAGAACAATATTTACTATAAACATACAAGCAAAACAAATTTAGTAAAATAAAGTATAAACTCAAAATGAAAAGCAACACATCAAAGCGGAATGATTTAAAAAAACCATCATATTAGAAAAAACTAATTTATTGGTGAACAAACATCATATCAGGCAACAACATTGATTTCCACTTTGTTATGATGCAGGATATGTCAAAAAAAAGAAGAGTATTGTGGGGCAAAATACTGAAAGGATTCGGGAGGCACTCAAGGAGAGCACGAGGAAATGACAAACTTTAGCAAGGGAGCCTATAAAGCAGAACGGTTGGATCTATCTGGGATCGGAAAATAAAGATTAAAAGGATGGTCTTCATCTCTTCATTAACCTTATTTCTTATCCAAAGAATACAAAACAGGCTGCATTGTGTATTTGGATTGGAATATTATAAAATCAGAAATCTGTAATTAATAAAAAAGATACACCATTAATAAAGTTTGAATCAAATGTTCAATTAGCCAACAGACTTTCCCAAGATTCATTCTTACTGGTCCTGTTCAATGTATGTAATGTACAATATTTTTTTCAATGCATATTATGTATATTTGCTTAGATTTGTTATTAATTTATTTTGACTCTGACCTTTTAAGGTCGATTTATTGGATGAATTGATGATTCATTCTATTTAAGATTTTTATAAGATTTTTTTTTTGTAGAATATTACAGATCTCCTTAATATACAAAAACCAAATCAAACAATTTCTGAAAGCTTGAATTGTGTTTTTTTTAATATGTGTAGTAAAGAAAATTAAATACAGGAAAACATTGCCAAATTTGGCATTCCAAAAGTTACATCATTCATTTTTTAAACATGTATCCTTGTATGAAAAAATAATCATCAAAATCACTAAATTAATGTAAAAATACATTTTAAGGGCCTTTGAAAAATTACTAGCATATTTAAAATCCCCAAAAATGCATGAATACCTCCCCATAATCAAAAGAAATACAATAGTTTATTATTCCTCAAAAAAATAACATATTCTTTTTTTGATTTGGATCTTAATTTATTTTTATTTTTTACAGAAAATCTGAATTGTACTTTAAATTAGGGGGATCAACCATTATATTTACTTTATTTATATCTGATGAATAGGTTACCACAGAAAAAAAAAACTGCGTAAGATGCTTTATTGTCTCCTGAAACCAACATTTACGTCGTTATAAATGATTCTTGGAAATCTTCAACTCCATGATAATCTAAAAGAGTGACAAAGCATATACTACTGATAGTCTATTTGAACAAAAGGGTCACCATTTTTCCCTCACAATTGTAAAGTTCTACAACAAAGGCATGGGTGAGTCGATTGCATGGATCAAAGAACTGCTTCATACCAATTATGTCTCAAGTCATCAACACGATTTATTTAAGAATCTTCTTTGATTGTCTGGATATAGCTATATCGTTTATAACATGAAATGTCCAAATAAATTATGGATTCTTGACTACAAAGTTGTAATTCACACCCAAACACCCAAAACGGACACTATTGCCCCATCAAATTCTGGCGAATCTATTGAAGTTATTAAAAAAATATATCTAATTACTTCTAATATGATCAAAAAGATCAAGAATTGACAATTATTATCTTTGATTTTCTTTTCAATTCAATGTGTGCCTGAAAGGGTTAAGGAGGTCAACCGTTATATTTTCTACAAACCTGTCCAAATTTTGCATTCCAAATATCCATAAACAACTGAACATTTCATTACCTTTTAAAAAAGTCCCCGGACATTCCGGACAGGATTTAAAAAAGGTCATATCCGGGCAAATTAACCAACATATAGCAGCGATTTTTTTAAAAATTATAATGATTACTGCTTCAAAATACATGCGGGGAGAATGAATCGTCCTTATTTCTTCAAACTCCTCAGGGTGTTTGATACCTTCTATTCTATCTTTTTTGTATCACTAATAAGTTTTTGACATATTATAGTAGAGGGTGCTCAGATCATCTTTAAATTGTCACTCAGGCCACATTTTCAGTGGATTTACTTAAAAATTGGCTTTAATTGTAAATATAAATGTTGAAAAAGAGCTTATTTGATGTATCCGCCTCGTGCATCAATCATGGCCGAGATCCGGGCCAAGAAAGAGGTGCAGGCGTTTACAAGGTAGCTCCTTGGTGTGTTGGTCATTGTCTCCTTGATGGAGGCAACCAGAGAGTCCTTGGATCCATGAAATTTCAATTTATTTTAGATTCAACGTAGAACCATATAAAAAAATAATCCATCGGATTAAGATCCGGACTGTTGGGGCCATATTTCAGTCCCAATGAAGTCATAGCAGTACTCACTCAGCCAGCAGCTGATGATAGGTCTAGGATCATCAGTGTTCAAAAGAGATATACAAATCTTTTGCACGCTCTGGATTGGGACGCCAGTCCCATTTGAGACCCCCGATTTGAAATCTCCATGTTGTTCTGGACAAAAATTCTTTTCATGGGTCGGCGGCACACCCTTATACGTATTTAGAGCAGCTGTCATCATAATGCCAAAAACTTTTTTTAAATTTGTTGTTACAACAATGTTTCTGCCGGCAAGTAAAAATAAAGAGACGCTATATCATGACAAAATTACCGGGGTACATAAGTGCCGATTCGATCTAAATCCTCTGTAATTTAGAAGTATTTTCTCATATTTTATGTTACATATACTTTGAGTATAAAAAACACCCTAAAAATGAGACAGCCTTTTATACGGACATACCTTAGATGTGCAGCTTATTCTTTGAAAAGTAAATACTCAATATTAAATGAAAGTCACAATATTTGATCTAGGGGTAAATACTATGTACACATTTTATGAGTAACCGTATACCCTCCCCATTTTATCATGTTTCTTTAACCGTATGTCGTGTACACAAGTACTTTTAACTACGTAAACAATTCCATAATAAAACAAATGCGTCTCATAAGTCATACTATAACACCGCTAAGCTCAGGTAACTTCTTCATTTCTCCTTCTTCATTTTTTTCCCAAACATAAACGCTGGTGAAATAAACTTAGAAAATTATTTTATTCTTCCAAGTAAAAAAAAAGGTAATAAAGAATTCATTTGGATTTTACAACTATTTGAATAAACTCATTTATGTAAAATACTATTGAAAATAGCAATAAGGTAAGGATGACTTTATCTTATAATTCCTTTAAAAAAATAAGAATTAACCCAATCATATCATTTTGTTAAATCATTGGATATCAGAGCTATCCGCAGGATTATATATATTTTTTTTTTGGAGGGCGGAAGAAGGATTTGTTTTTGGATTTTTTTTTTTAAAAAAAATCAAAACATAAATTTTTTGTTGAAAATAACTTTTAAATTTTTTTTTTTCTATAAACAAAAAGTACATAATTTGGGGAGGGCAACAGTTCCTTCAGCTCACACCCTGAGGACGCCTTTGATATCAATGTAGTATCAAATATTCAAGAATTTATACAATATGATATTTTTTTGTATGAGTTTTGATAATTTTCTATCTGGTTCAAATATAATCACAAATTGAGCTATCACCATAGTGTTGATATTTAGCTTATTCCAAACAGAATGATAGAATAATTTTTTCATTACTCATATTTTTGTGGTTTTTGTTAATTATAATAATATCCTGTCTGAGAAATATTATTTTTACTAGATATAGCATAAAGTTTAGAGAGCCAATAATTCTACATTGCCTTTCTATGACATCCTTGCCCAGATAGGACATTTTTATTCTAAAGCATTTCTCTTAATTTTTTTTCAAAAAATTAATAGAAATATAATTGTACAAATGGTTATTATTTAATTAGTGTTGGATTTGTCACAGGACTTCATTCCAAATCAATCAGACGATTAGTCGGTCCTTCAGTGCTAGCTATTTTTTATTTTCTTCACTTTTAGCTTGGATTGAAGTAAATAAAACCAAGGAAATAATTAATGATAGCTATATCCAAGGTTGTGCCTTTATCGGCCTAGCAGTTCAAGTTCTTGAACTGCTGGAACAGACAATGTCCAACAGAGAACGCCATATATTCCTTACAAGTCTCGGTTTTTGTGCTTTTGTTCCTATATATAATATATATAGAAAATACAATATATATATTATAAAAAATAAATTAGCTATAATCAATAAGTTAATTTTTTGAGGTTAAAGTGTAGTGTTTTCCAAGATTTTATTTTACTCCCCCCCAATACACACACTTATTCATTTTTAGCTGAGGCCGCCTTTATACGAATATACGAAACATGTGTATTATTACAGGGAACGGAGATCAAATTGTCGTCTACTTTAAATCTTGATAACTTGAAGACGACATTATCAAATAAAAAACCGGTTACCAAATAGGAAAGCTATTCTTGTCAGCTGACGATACGTAGTTCAGTTAGCATCATGCCGTCATCATATGAGGAGATAAAGAGCTATAAGTGGAACGAGGAGCTTTCGAGGTCCGCCGTAGTCATGGCATTGGTTAATAATGGAGGTGAAATCTCCAATTCAACGATTGCTTCAACCTTAGGAGTGAATTTACGGACTGTTCAGTGTATCCGTAAGAAGCTAGAGGACACCTGGTATGTTGATGCCCCCATAAAGAGGGCACCCAAGGAGGAGGGCACCGACAGGAAGGTCAGGGACACCGTCTTTGTCGACAAGGTGAAGAAGATGGTTGAGGATGACCCTACCAGGTCCATGAAGGCCATGGCGAGGGATCTGGGCTACCATGAGAAAACAATAAGGGACTGTGTATCCAAAATCTCCATGCAATGGTTAACCGAGAACTGTTATGACGTCGTAACCAAGGATTTGTGGCCTCTTAACTCTCCCGACCTTAATCCTTTGGACTATTTTGTCTGGGGCTATGTCGAGAGACATACCAACAGGCATCCTTATAGCACTAAGGCCAGCCTGATGGACTCCATCAAAGAGGTATTCGGCAACATGGACAATGAGATGGTTAGAAGAGCCTGTGGCCGTTTAAGAGGCCGTATTGAGGCCGTTATTGATGCCAACGGGGATTATATCGAATGAATGGCTACTCTATACCTATATGCTTGTTACAGTTTTGATTTTCAATAAAAAAGTTAAAAAATGTATATTTTGTGTTGTTTTTTGTAGAAAAATATTTTGGCGACAATTTGATCCCCGCTCCCTTTATGTGTAGACTGAAAGCAATCCTCGATTCTCCATCTGCCTGTACGTATAATTTATACATACTAGCCAATTCCTACTTAAAAAGTGTTACCTTTATTGTATCTTGCAACCTTTCATCCAAAAAGAAAAAAAAAAGCCCGAAATCAGTAAGTAGGTAACTAAATAATTTAATCGTACCACCTTTTATTTACCTCTTAAGCACTCCAAGACTATCATTGTCTTTTATTTCTCCACAGTTTTTAAAATGAATTACATACTCGTAGTTATGTTTCATAACATTAAGATCCTACGTAGTATTTTGATTGATGCTGTATTATAATATTCGTAAATAGTCTTTTATTAAAACCATAGATATAAATTTGCATATAATAGCCAAAATTTCTTGATAGAAACAATACAATAACCAATATACCTAGGGTTGTTGGAATCGTGGATCAAGAGCAAATTTGATTGGTTGAAAGAGATTTAAAAAAAGGAAAAATAAACGTTGATACCCTTGCATCTTCTAAATAACTTCTCCTTAGTATTGTACTAATTGTCAACAAAGCAACTTCCCTTTTCGGCTCTCTCTCGTACATCATGCCGAAAATAACTCGCCTTTTTTAATGGGTCTCTAACAACGGAGGTATTGATGTGGAGAGTAAGAGTATCTTTTTGCGGTTGTTCCTGCCCATTTCGTAATTTATAGCAAGTAATCTGTCACTCCAAAACCATCCATCACATCAACAACTTAAAAGTCTTCAATAAACATAAGATTAAAGGGTATGAAGAAGAATTAAACGGCACATTAGGACGTAGTAAAGTTATTTGTGGTGTGTAGCATCCCTTTAACTGTCCTGGAGCATCCCAATTTCTCCAATTTCATTGAAAAATATACAGGAAAAACTACTTCAGGTCGATGGGCCGTTTTATAAACTGGTCAGGGAAGTATGTCAATGAGTTTTGAATAGAATAAAAGAAGAGGTGATAGAAAAGGACGTGTTCCTTGCACTAGATGGGACAATAGATCATCAAGGGAGGTCAATGACGGCAATTTTGATTGGCATTTTGGATGGTCATTTCTGTGTGAGACCTTACCTTATCAACTTGATGGATATTGAGATTGCAGCCGCGAACAATTTAAAGAACTTCGTCTTAAGTTCAGTTTATAAGTTGTTACAGGAAGATTTTGTCCTCTGCAGACTTAAAGTTTTCCTCACTGATGCCGCCTTTATTGTCTCAAAACAGGAAAAGATCTTCCAACAAATTTCCCGGAATTGATTAAAATTATAAGTAATTACTCATGGGAGTGTTCCAGTTATAGTTCCACAAAAGTTTCCTCCAACAAACGAATTAATTTCTAATGTGAAGAAGATGTTTTTGAATTCTGGAAGAAGAAAGCGAGCATTTAATACATCATACGAAATTCCCTTCTGACATCAAAATACAGTGTGGATTTTTTTGCTTGCCAGGTAACGCCCTGGGATATCTCGTCACTTTAAATGCTCAGCTATGACAAAACTACAACAACTGAAATGACGTGGTTAGTGACTACGAAATTTCATTCCTTCTGGGTTACCATAAAAACCGGTCTTAGAACTGACAAAATGAGTCTGAGCCGCACTGATTGCATTGCAGTTATTTTAAGGCTATTTATAGACCAATCCAACCCTAGTATTGAATTATTTAATTCGATTTGGTGGATGATATCCCTTGAAAACCAATTTATGCATTTATTTTAGTTAAAAAATAAGAAAGTGACATTCAATATGAAGAAAAAAATTCGATACGAACAAACAGATCCTGGGAGGACTAGACAGAGGCTGAGAGACGACAAACTTGAGAAGCAGCTCCTGAGCAAATAAAGAGTTAAATGATAAATAATTTATGTTAAATATTTACTATTCACCGGCAGACCATATTTTAGTTTTTTTCTACATATTTTTTTATTAAAGTAAAATATTGTAAATAAATACATTTGACAAATGTGTATAAATCGTTTATTTAAGTTAAAATATATATATATATATAGGTTTAAATGAATTGTATATTTGAATTTGCTGATCGCAAATTGCTCTGAGATATTATATTGCTATATTGCAATGTCTTTCTTGATCGCACATAAGCCTGGTTAAAGTGTAATATGAGATACTTACAGATTACAACTTGTACAATATGTTTGAGCTTACAGGATACAATTTGTACAATATGTTTGAGCTTACAGGATACAACTTGTCAAAAATATGTTTGAGCTTACAGGATACAATTTGTACACTACATATGTTATGTAGGTTTAATCCTTATATTTTAGTTCATTTGAACCATTTTTGTACCCTTTATGCTGTTATGCTCAATTTAGAAAATTGTATGACCCATGTAATAAAACTTGAATTTTAATCCTATTCAAATCTTCGTCATGTTATTTCCACGAAATAATATCTGGTCTTGATATTAAACTTCTTGCAAATATTTCATTCCTATGTTATATTTTTCTGGACCCATCAAAGGTTAATAGAAATACATATTTCTATTAACCTTGGATCCATACAACTTTAATAATGTTTTTATGGTCTCAAATTTTACGAGCATAATAACAATTCACAATAAAATTGTATATTGTGGATTTTGGAAGTTTTGAAAGTCAATGAATGTTTTGTCTAATTTCTTTTAACTGATAAAGGAATAGTTTCAATACCTTCGGGTGTTCAAACGCTACATGGTCATTCAAGAACAAGATAAAGAATAGTACATACGAGTTTAAGACGTGTCCTTTGAGATTTCCTAGCTTACGACTAGTTATAAGTAACTCATATGATTTACAGATGATCGCACTCAAAATGAACAGATTAGATCAAAGATATAACTAGTGATGTAAATCATGTGTATTTTTTTGCTGGTTTTTTTTTTTTTTTTTTTTTTTTGAAATTGGTGAAATTAAGAATGAATTTTCGTTTACTCATCTGTTGTCCTTATTATTTAGTTTCTGATTAGTGAACATCCTTCGTAAATAGATTCCATTATATTCCAAGCCTGATTGAACATTTGTGCTTGCACGGAGATTAACCTTCATGATTTGTGGTGGAGTTATTATTGTAAGCCTTTGTTGAGCTCAGAGTAGAATTGAGGATCGATATCAGAGTAATTCTTGTCAATGTCCTTGTAGATTTACTTCTCGACCTCCTCCCAATTCACCTCTGATTGTAGATGATATCATGAAACTTCATGACTGCTTCAAACATTCTTCAAATTGTCAGGAGGATCAGTTTGATTTTCGGATTTTCTTTTTTCCGATAGGACCGGTTCTATGACTATATTGGACTAGACAGAATAAATAAGAACCCACACAACTATAACTCGTCGTTACCTTTATTGTATCACCCAACTTTTTTTCCGAAAGAAACAGAAAAAAGGCCCAAAACCAGTTTGTAGTTTGTAGCCTTCTCAACTAAAGGGTTTTTCATTAACAGCGCTTACATTTTTTTTTTAAATAAAACAAAACGGTTTGAGATATCGACAATTTCTTTATTTGCCGTTAAAATACATTCAAGTTAATTTATGAATAAAATTCGATGTCGTTTGAATGACCACCACGTGCACGTTTTACGAAGTCCAATCGTTGAACCCAATTTTCGACTACTTTTCCGCATAAATTGGCTGAAACTGCAGCAATTTCGCGTTGAATATTTGTTCTGAGCTCTTCTAACGTCGACGGATTATTGGTGTAGACCAGGGCTTTCACGTGACCCCAAAGAAAATAGTCTAGAGGCGTTAAATCGCACGAGCGAGGCGGCCAATTGACTGGTCCATTTCTGGAGATAAGACGCTCACCAAACTTACTCTTCAATAAATCGATTGTAACATTTGCTGTGTGTGAAGTGGCACCGTCTTGTTGAAACCACATATCGTCCAAGTCCATATCTTCCAATTCAGGCAAAAAAAATCGGTTATCATGGCGCAGTAACGATTTCCATTCACAGTAACGTGGCGATTGTCATCGTCGACGAAAAAGTACGGCCCAATGACACCGCCAGCATGCAATCCACACCAAACAGTAATTTTTTGGGATGTAATGGCGCCTCATGAATCACGTGTGGGTTTTTTCCGGCCCAATAGCGCATATTTTGCTTGTTAACAAAGCCATTGAGCCAAAAATGTGCCTCATCGCTAAAAATGATTTTACGTTGAAAATCAGGATCATTTTCGAATTTTCCTTCAGCCCATTTTACGAATTCCCGACGTTTGAAGTGGTCAAGCGGCTTCAGTTCTTGTGTCAACTTGATCTTATACGGGTGTAGGCCAAGATCTTTTCGCAAAATTCGCCACAACGATGTCACAGAGATGCCCAACGATTGAGAACGGCGCGTAAGAGACAAATTTGGGTCATCTTGAATTGATGCGCTTGCAGCAGCAATGTTTTTACACTTCGTGCATTTCTTTGTCTCACTGGCACAGGAACATTATGTAGCGTGTATGTGGACTCAAATTTTTTCACCAAACGTTGAATTGTTGATTTTGCAGGTCGATTACGTTGACCATAAATTGGCGTTAACACTCTTAAAGTTTGGATCAAAGACTCACCACTTTTCTAATAAATTTTAATAATTTGCAAGCGTTGCTCGAGTGTGTACTGCTCCATGATGAAACTACAATTATTTCTGAGCACAGCTGTCAAAGAAACAATAACAAATATGACGTCGTTTTCGAAACCTATCAACGTAAAATGTGAGCGTTTCTATTGAAAACCCCTTTATATAATTAATATTCAATCATTGTTAGGAATTGTTTACATCTTAACAATAACTAGTTCTAACTCAATCAATCCACTTTCAGAAAACTGATTAGGAGAAAAGATGCTAGAACATCGACAACTGAGAACAAAATAAACTGTATATCTTTGTGTAAACGAGGTAACGCTATGATAAAACAAATGGCAAAACGACAATGACGAGATTAATATTTGTACAAGGTAGCATGTTCCATCTTTATTTATTTTCTAATCCCTTTTTTGGTCCTTTTCCTAGCCTGTGTCAATATTTGGTTTGATACCGTTTTTAGAAAGTAATATTTTTATCTATTTCTAAAATCTTTTAAAAATAGTCTTTATTTTTATTTTTATAAAAGTCACTACCTACATAACCAAATATTCAGACTGACATCCTATTTTCCCATACCCTGATACTCCATAGGGATCACACACCCTGTCCCATCCCTTCACACCCGCTCTGCCAGGTTAGGTTTTTTTGGGGGTTCTTTTGCAACTAGGACCGTTGAATATTACTGCATAACTAACTATAGAACCTCCATGAATTCACCCTTTAGCTGAATAAACAAGATAAATTCTGCAAATGGAAGAAACAGTTCCACACGGCATAAGAGAAACTTACGCTGGAAGGGGGAAATATTAGAACAACCAGGTACATTGTAAGGTGATCCTACTTTGAAGTGTTTTGGACATGTTAAAAAAACTGACTATTAACATGATAATCATGACAATTTGGAGAAAGAATGTTTTGGAGGAGAGCAGCTTATCTGTCGTGACATTTCATTAGATTAGTTACAAAAAGTAGGGACGAGGGGGAGGGGGGGGATGGAAATAAACAAGAACATAGGTAAGAATTACTCATATGTCGATCCTCAATTCTACTCTCAGTAGTCCAACAAGGACTTACAATTATGACTCTGCAACAAATCTGATTCAGTTTCAAATACATCAAAGATATGTTGTACTTAGTAGAAAAAGAAGTTTACTTCTCACGGGTTCAATAAAAAACACAACAGCTGAGAAACGAAAATTCACTCTCTAGGTTCCCAACTCCAAAAATACGGGCTTGGATGCTTAAAAGTGCATCCAATATTCATCACAAGCCATAAATCTCCTCAAGTACACAGTCGTGTTTCGCTACTTTGTTTCAAGGCTTTAAATTCTATACAAAGTAATAATTTCAAAGATGCTTCAATAATTGAATAATAACTTTTTTGGGTATTTTAAAGAACTAGGACCAATAAAATGTATTACTTATTTTTTAAGTTAATGGAACAACGCACCTAGAATTTCACTCTTTAAAAAATGTTAATTGTACGATTTTTTCTGTACAAAAGCTTATGTAAAAACTAATTGTGTCAGAATTTTCTCTAATACCTATTTGAAGCACCTACTTTTATATATTTTATTTATTATACAAAATGATTTATATACTTATATATATATAGGAATGAGGTATGCATTACTATGATACAAATGACTTTTGAAGTTCCAATAATGATACACATTTATATGTATTGAACTTACCATTTTTAAAAGTAATTAAATTTCAAGGATATATAATATGTGTGCTGGGTAAGTCCTTCAACTTTTTTTTAACTTGGTTTTATGTTAAAAATGTATAAAATGATCAAAAACACATTTTTAACATTTTTTTGTTATACTTTTCCAAGTTTGAAAAGAAAATCTGGAGAACGTTCGAATATGTTTATTGACAATATTGCCAATAAATTTGACTTGTTGTCAAGACCATGCTCAAAGTAGGGTGAGACAATATAACTTTCTTTTTCTAAAAGGCAATAAAGCAAGTTTTATAGACCAGAAAAGTTTTAATTTTATTTCTTAATGGTAGCTTTCATTTAAAGTTTTGTTTTACATAGTTTTTAAAATCATACGAGATAGGTAGGTAACGTCAATCATTGTCCATACAATGAATAAATCGAATTTTGGTATTTAAATATCTGTCGATTGTTTAATTTCTTTTATTTCTCTTGAAATAACTTTTTAATTAAGAGATTTGAAAGGAACAGTTATTTTTTACAAAAAGATGTAAGATTTGTAGGCAACATAGGTTATTTTATATCATTTTGTGGATGATTAGTTGATTAGATAATTAGTTATTGACAATTTTACAAAAGTATTAAAAATGTTAATTTTTCTGCAATAAATCTTGTTCAATTTTCCAATTCTGTCAACCTGCTCTAATTTTTGTACTATACTCAAATTGATGGCAGTAATTTTATTTGTAAACTTCAAATTATGAGAATATAATTGAAAAAATCGCTTTTTGAACATATTAGGAATTGAAGCAATTAAATGATCTTCATAAATTGGACCAACAAAAACTCAGGAGCTAAATTGAATTACTTTAATTTTATATAATATTATGTCATACGTTTTTTTGACAACATTTCTTTTCTACGGCAAACACAGATTCCTCATTACTCCAATGTATGATAGCAACTGTCTGTATTTCCAAGAAATATTTAAAATCTCATCTCTAGAATAAAACCACACCCAACCCGCTACTACTTCTGCATCCTGATTGCCACCCATCATAAAAACAGAAGTTATGTTCATTTTTATAGATACAGTCAAATCTGGTCCATCAGTCACCTGTTTTAAGCGTGTCACCGCACTAAGTGACCGTATTCAAATTTCAAATTATGAATGGTTAGAAAACAGGAAACCTGGTTTAAGATGTCATCTGAACTTAGCAGTCGTTTTTTCAGTTTCCCTTCCCTGATCGCTTAATAGAGGTTTGACTCTATGAATCTAGATCAATTTTTATAGCTTGTTTCCCTTAGCCTTAGTTTTGACTGATCTAAACAAATTAAAACTGTTATGTAGTTATTCGAGATAATAAATACATAAAATATTTTACTTTGAATCAATTTGGAAATACTGAAACACCATCGAAAATGGGCTAAATTTGCTTCCCAACAGGAGTGGAGATCCTGGAGGGAATGACCCATTCCCTCTAGATACTTGGAGGAGTATTGTTGATGAAATAATTTAGTATTTAGAACATCTAAAGTGTCTTTATTTTATAAGCAAAAAAATCGACTTAAAACTCCACATCGTCGGGCATAATAAAACAAAATCAAAAGTCCATTAAACTAAAAAAAACTGACTACCCTCTCCATACAATTATTCGTTCAAAATTGTACTTAGAAAAGAGCGCGAGATATATGGTACTACTGAATTAAGACTCTTGTTAATATTACCTGCCTGTTATACGATTTTGGGGGGAGAAAATGAATTACTGCTATAAATAGGAAAACCTTCTACATTTAAAATCGCATTAATGCAGGAAAAATATCATAGTTACCTCCAACGACGAAGTAGAGTTTAAATTTTTTTGTGTGTCTGTTGATCAACAGGACTACGGCAAAAGTTACAAACCATTTCGATCTAACTTGGTACCACGATTATACATGGTCAAATCAAGAGGCCATTAGAATTTGAGAGGTCAAGTTTGAAGTAGCACAAAACGTTCAAAATACATATTTGACAATAACTTTGATATATTCTGAGGTACAGAGCTCAAATTTTTGTCATTATACAGGGTTTTTTTATAAAGATGCTTCATATAGCAAAAAATGTAAGATCAAAATTAAAGGTAAAAGCTAAAAAAACTAATGTTGGATTTCTTTGCACTTTGTGGCACAAATACATATTTAACACATGGTAAAGTATGAATGTAATTGATATTCATGTTCAACATCTCCCATGATTAGGAAAAATGATCATAGGCAAAATTTTGCGCTCAACCGAGTGTCCATTCTAGTTATTATATATATATATATATAGATAGGTGAAAATACTTACTTCAGAGGGAGAAGTTAACACCATAACAACCTATTAAACAATGAACAAAAAAGAAAAATTAGCACACGCAACAACCGTTTTCCTTTTTTCATTTCTAAGCTTTTTTTTTTCCCTACAAAACTGTCTACTTCTAATTTATATACATATAAATTAGAACAAAAAAAAATAGTTTTTGACTACTTTCAATATTTTACTAATTATCTTGAAAATCATAATTAGAGTTGAGTAGTATGGTCTTTCTTCATTTTTTTTTTTTTTTTTTTTTCATTATCTAATCATGATCTTTTCTAATTACAAGGTTGATGGTAGGGATAGATGTCTGTAAAATATTATAAACGCCGAGCCACATATAATTTTTATAGTCACTCATGAAGCACCCTTATCTAAGGATGGCAATTGGATGTCTTTCAGTGCTGAATATATATGTATTCTTCCTCCAAACTTCAAATGGGATTTCTGGGAAGTCAATTAGGAAAATATAAATAACATAATTTCTTAAAGACAATAGGTTAACTTAGGAAAGAGGTAAATAAACTTTGTCATTGAAAATAAAGTTTTAATGAACAAGGTCGAATTAGAAACTTATTCTTTATGTACGAAATGTTAAAACTACGCAGATGTTAGATATCTTCTGATAACATATTGTAAAAAATTAAAACAAAAGAATTCTTAATATATACGAGTATTTAAATGTATATACATATTTGTATCTAAAAAGATAATTTCATTTTTGCAAAATTAAAGAAAGAGAAAATATGCAAGTCAAAGGAATGTTTCCCTTCATCATCAGATTGCAAAACCATTGCAATTATATATACGAAAGTTAAGAAATATAAATTAATAAGTTACTTCATTAATTATATTACTCGACATATTTGCTTCCTCTTAGTTCAACTTCAACATTGAGAAGGTCTGGATTCGGATCTCGGTCGCCAGTTGAGTAATCTTGCTCAATAGGGTAGAATTGCATATTTGGGGGAAAGAATGTATTAACTCCTTTACCCGTAGTCATTCGCAATAATGTAAATCTGGTGTATTTGTTAGCTGGCCTGTTAATTTATAATTGGTAGCATAAAGAGGGAATTTTCTGTCCTTAGCAGTTGTCATAATTTTTTATTTCCTTAGTAGTGAACAACATCCTTTCCTATAGATTCAATTACATTCATAACCTATTTGAATATGCATGTGCTCTTATAAAAGACCTGATGATTATTTGTAGAGTTATAAATAATTGTAAGTCCTTGTTGGACTCAGAGTAGAATTGGGGATCGACATCGGAGTAGTTCTATCAAATGTCCATGTTTATATCCCTTTCTCCTTCTTCTCTTGTCACAGGTGATTGTAGCTGATCTAATGCAAAGTCATGAGCATGATTCTTTCTCTCCTCCAAAACATTCTTCAAATTGTCAGGGTTACCATGTAGATTTTTATTTCTATTGTTTTAACATGCCCATTCTACACGGGATTTTCATCATTGGTCATTAGATCTCAACGTCTTCTCTTTATATATATATATATAAGCATAAATCTCATGAGCAAGGCATGAAAAGCAAAATACTCAATACTTAGATGTTCTCCCCTCAAGAATAAAATTATAATAATAATAGTTTTTTTTGTTTTGTTTTTAAATGTTCCTTTCCATTCTTCCTTTCTATATTTTTCTCCTTCTCTCTTCTCCTCCTCTTCTTTTCTCCCCTTTTCTTTTTCATCTTCCCTCTCTATGTCTTTTTTCTTCTACATCCATTCTTTGTTTCTATTCCCCTCTATTCACCCTGCAACACGGGTACCCTCAGCTAATCTGTATATATAAAAAGAGAATGTGTGTTTATGCTCATATCCTAGGAGGCTGCAATTTTGCATGGGTCTTCTCCTCGTGCTCTCACACAAATCACATCACTATTTATACTATAGATACATTTCTTTTTTTTTTCATAAGACAGCAAGGGTCATGCTTTAAAAATGATTGTGCAATGTACAAATTAAAACAAACATATACAGATGGACTTTGCTTTATAAATAAAGTATATGAGTTCAATTATGTATTTTAATGCATGATGATCTGTAGTACAATGATAAATATATCTTGAACTTATTAGTATTTGCTCTTTGTATTTTTAACTTAGTTGTAGTTTGCAAGGATCAAGTCTTAGTTAGGGGTTTGCCTTGACCTGGCAACATCATTAATTAAAATAAAAACTTCCAGTTAGTTACTTACTAAGTAACTCCTTGTTAATAAAGGGTAGGGTAATTGGGTAAGGCGTAAAAAAACCCAAAGAAAACAATGTATAAATTATTATAGGTATCGCTTAATCATGCAAACTCAGGGGGAAGGGCTGGAAGGGAAATGACCCACAAATGAAGGAATTTCTGATTTTTACTAGAAAATTTAATTAAATTTTGTCATTTTTTTTCCAAAAAATTTAATTTTCTCTGAATAGCTATAGATTTTTTGAAATTTTTCTCCAAAAAATTTAATTTTTTGTGAAAGCTGTAGATTCTTGATTTTTTTTTTTCGAAAAATGTAATATTAATAATTTGATTTTTGAAATTGAGTTTTTGAAAGAATTTAGTTGTTAAAGAATGTTTATGGATTTTTGAAATTTTTTTCCATAAAATTTATTATTTGAAATTTAATTTTTGGAATTTTTTTTTCCAAAAAATTCCAAAAATCAAGCACCCTCCAATATATAATCCTGCATACACCCCTGGATCTCCCTTAATTGAATGAATTGTTCGATATCTATACTCATTATATAGAGATGTAATCATGCCTAATAAGTAATAAACCACTTAAAGATATTGAATACTATTTAGGTATTTTGGCTGGGCGACAGGGGAGCTTTGTTGGAATTTACAAAAATCATAATCAGAAAAATTTGTTTTTTTTTAAATTGCAGTTATTAGCCATTTGCACAATTATAACGAACGACGTAGCTCAGTAGACTTCTCTTTAACTCTATGTGCGTGGATTACCGATCTACGGTCGCTCCTAGAGAAGGAAACATACGTGTTCTGACTTTTGCATATTTACTTCAAAAGCCATTCCTTGGTCAAATGCAGTAATTTTAATAATATAACGTTTGAAAATCTTCCATGTTTCCATCTAACCAATTGATTAACTTTTTTTAAATCATGCACACATATTGTATGATTTGAATACTTATAAATTACTTAAGCATTCGGAATAGATCTGAAGTCATATCTGCTTGTCTAATATAATAGAAAATACAACAATTCCTGTATAAAGATTATAAAAATAAGTATGAAGAATTGCATTAATTTTACACATGCACACACATTGGTTAACCAAACTTAATATGGTTAATTAGATATGCATACCTTTTATTTACTACTTTAGAAGTTTGAAGTAAAAATATGTATAGCCATAAGGGGTTTAGAAAGTGAGAAAACTAATCTTAACTATACATATAAGTTATTAATATTTTAATGGTTTGACAAAAATATAATTGTATTTATTTTTATATACTCTTATTTATTTCTAGGGTTCAAAAATAGAATGAAAAAGTGTAATTTAAACAATGAATGAGCTAAAAAAATGTATGATTAAAGCTATTATACTTCTTGTAACGTCCATTTTCATAATGGTAAGCTTTTTTCCTCAATTTTTAATGAGGATCTCATCCCCCAAGTTGAATCAAGTGGATTTAATACCAGAGGAAAGTTATTTCCCTAATTATTTAAAATATGAAGATAAAGAAAAGGATTTAAAGTGGCTCCCAAATGACACTCTTAACGCATCATACTACATACATCCTCAAAAACGTACAACCATTATAGAGCCATACGTACCTCAAACCATGATAATAGAAGATGAAAAAGGAATAGCGAACTCAACGACCAAAATTCTCATCATTTGTCACTCAGCAGTGGAAAATTTCATGGAGAGAACGACTATTCGAGAAACATGGGGCTCTGCAATGGATTCCTTGCCAATCATGTTGATTTTTATTCTGGGTAAGGTCAATGATTTCAATGTATGTCAGGTTTTTTAGTTTCGAAATTAACTAATTGTGGAAGTGAATTATCATGCATATCAAATCAATTTTTCATAGAGTAGAAGCCCAGCCCTCATGTATTAAATATATATAATTCTAAAAATTTACACCATATTAAAGCAATAAATTACAGGTCTCATATAATCAAATAATCCACTTTCACTTTGAGTACTCAAAACGAATATAATTGACTTATGGGTAAGGATGGGACATATCTTCTATGACATTTTCTCGAATCTGGGTCAGTTTGGATCTGTAGACGTAAATGTTTGGATAAATTTTGGGATAACTGAACATTTAGATCCAAATATGAAACGAAAATTAAAGGGATACTTGTCTTGAATCAAGGATGTCCGCAAAGGATGAGTTGGAGATGATGTAGCCATCCTCCCTCCAAAAAAAAACAGCTGTGGAAATTGAGGGAAAAAAATCATATTTGAAGTAGAATTTTTTAAATTTTTCATATAAAAATTTAATTTTTCCTTTTTCCCCCAATATGTACTACAGGGGTTTTAACACCCCAAAAATCTCCCAGATCTTTTTTATTATATGTAAAAAGTTCAAGCATTCAAAGCCAGTTCATGTCTATTTTCGAATAATACAAGTTATTTGGGTACTTTGTATCCGAGTCCACGACTTGTCTCATCTCTACTTACTCATTATTGCAATCTTCAAGATACAGTTAAATCTGAATGAGAGCAAGATTCGTTTTAGTCCATCTTTTTCTAAGTTTTAATCCATAAATGACTTCGCATAAAAGCAATATTAATATAAGTTATTTGGATTAGAAAAAATTTAAATGTTACCACTTATTGTAACCTATTACCTATTGTAAAAATGTATCAAATTTCCAATCATTTATCCAAATATGTTATTTTTTAAACATATCCCTACCACAAATTTATTAATTGAACTATCCATTGTAAAATATACAAAAATAACCATACAGGCTCCACAAACCATGGATTTCTCAATTCATGCATAAACTCACCGATGTACGTTCATATAGAAAGAAAAATCTTCCTACATTAAACCTTATTGGTAATGAGAGAAAAAAAATGACTGATTTTACGGACTTAATATCCCATTAAATTTTATAAAATGAAAATAGTAAAAAAAAAAACAATAATTCATCTCTGTTCACACTTCATTTGTACATATTTTTATTTTCAATTACAATTATGGATGCACTTCGTATAAGAACAACCTTTTGTTTGAAACATAGTTATATTTTCTCTTCTCCTGTAGCAGTCGAGTCGAGTCGATTTAAAATCAGAGTTCTTTTGAATAGCTCTCATTTAAACAGAGGTATTTTTGCCTACATTCTAGTATTTTTCACATATGTACATAATTAGTGATGCTAATTGATAGCTTTTTTGTAGTTTGCGAGGTTTTTTGGAGTTGGCAATCTTATAAAAGAATTTTCTTTTCCTAACATTCCATTTCTTTTCATTATTTTTTTAATTCATGAGGAGTAAACTTCAATTTCTACCAAATAGGATTATATACTAAACCGCATTTAACATTGGTGCTTACTCATGCCAGACAGAGAGCAACCTTGAGGGGTTTTTCTGAAGTTATAACTATAAGTCCATGTTGAATTCAAATTGAAGATGGACATTAGAATAATTCTTGCCAATGTCCTTGTTGTTCATTACTTTCCCCCTCCTCTTCTCTTGTCACAGCTGATTGTGCATGATCTAAGTAAACGTCATAACAGCTAAGCTGATATTATCCAAAACATTTATTAAAGTGTTACAGTTACCATGTTGACTTTCGATGTATTCTTTTTAGCATCCCCTAAATGCACCAATAATGATCCCTGTACATAATAAATAATACATACTATTAAAGTATGAGGATGCTATTTTTGTAATTAAAAACTAAGTTTATAAATAAGATATGAAAAACTGTTGTTGGGTTTGTTCTTTCCTCTTTTTGTTCATCATTTAATAGGGCGTGGCAATGATATCTTTTCTATCTTAAGTAAGACTTATCCCCTACCTAGGGTGTGAATTTTTTTTAAATTACTAACAAAATGTATATATATACAAGGTGAGTTCAAAAAGTAGGATGACTTTTCCAAAGTTCTCAGGTAACTCACATTTGGTACGCCTGATTTTTTTTTATGTCTTTATACTAGTACACTTGCCACGAACATATATTTACTTTTTCAGCTATATAATATGTTTGGTTTGTTTGTGAGAGGCATAACGGTTAGAAGTATTTTGCGGGTTCGGCAATTTTTTTTTGGTAATGAAAAACATGGATCAAAGAATTTGCTTCACATTTTGTTTATAAAATGAAATTAAGTCCTTCTAAAAAACTTGAACTGTTAACAGTGTCATAAAGTGAAATTGTTTTGAGTACAAAAAATGTTTAATAATGGTAAAAACTCTTTCCAAATGTCTGGGAAGATGTCATCAACGTTTTTTTTTTTTTTTTTTGCTACCATGGCGGAGTGCATCAGGAGCTCTTAGCGTATGTTTGTAGCTACCTCATTCCCCGCATTTGGCCCCTTGTGACTTTTTCTTGATCCCAAAACTCAAGAGTCCTATGAAAGAACAGAGATTTGCAACGATTGTGGAGATAAAGACTGCATCGCTGAAAGAGCTCAAGACTATACCGAAAAAAAACCTATGAGAAGTGTTTCGAAGATTGGAAAAAACATTGGCACAACTGTTTTGTGTCTGACGGGGATTACTTTGATGGGACAGCATAAATATTTATGAATAAATGAATATTTTTTCCTGAAAATACTTAGTCGCCTTACTTTTTGAGCACACCTCGTATATAAATTGAAATATAATTAATATTTTTTCAACACTAATACTAGTTTAAACGTAGAAGGTTCTTAACTTTATAGCAGTAATTCATTTTCTCGACCCGAAATCATATAACAGGCAGCTGATCGTAACAAGGGTTTTAATTCAGTAATACCATATGTCTCGCTCTTGGCTTTTCCTCGCAGTCATTTTTTCTGACCCTTATTGAGGTACAAAGTTGGACCAACTTAGCTATCTATTATTTATGCCTACATGGTGTACATCCCCCTTTAAATTTCTTGTCCGGAGCCCAACTTTGGACCATTTAATTGAAATATCCGCGTTTTTTAGACTAAGATTAAATATGTTAAATAGAATGAGATTGCAAACTACATATTTGTTTTTGGCTAACAAAATTCTAGCCTGTTTAGACCATAGATTACTTAATATATGGATAGACACTAGCCACGCAACCACCTTGAAAATAAATATTAAATAATTCTTCCATTAAATAACAATTGTAGAAGAAAATAATTAATTCATGTTAAAAACTGATGAATCATCAACTCTAAGACAGTGATTTATCCCATCCTGCATTGAAAACTTTTATTTGGCATCTAAGTAATCAATTATGGAATTATGGATCGTTATACCCACTTTAGGATAAGAAAGGAAGTGACAATTAAACAAAGAACTAATATGATGTAAATATAATTAAGAGCGCAAAAGTTCCCTCCCAGAAAATTACCAAAATCGGTGATGATTATGTCAAAAAAAATCCGAAAAGTGAGAAAACTTAACTGCCCCCAATTGATCAATCTAATAACCTAATAAAAAGGTATTATGCAATGAAATTTTGTTTAGAACATGGTACTTTCTATGACAAAATATATGCTTTATAATTTTTTCAGAAGTCATAATATTATTTCTGTGTCTAAATAAAACAATTTTTTCCCTGTGATAACATGTTATTTCAGAAAGGGGCAGTATATTGTTCCTTGCTCACTAATGCGTTCAAATTTTAAAAACATTAATATTGTGCTTATAAAATGATATACTATTTATGCTCGCCACATTTTAGCCAAATGAAAGATCGACAGACAGACATAAAAACTATTTTTTAAGACAGTTTAAGATATAGTTTGATTTCAGGGTCGTCCACAGAATTATATTTATATATATAAAAAATTTTTTTTTTTTTTTTTTTGAGGGGGGCCTTGTTTTTTTGAATTCCAATAAAAAAATTTTGAAAAAAATTTCAAAAATTAAATTTTTTCAAAAAAAAAAAAATTCAAATGTTATTTTTTTAGAAAGAGATTTCATAAATACACAGCCATTCACAAAAAAATCAATTTGTAAGAAACAAATTTAAAAATCTGTAGATATTCTCAAAAAACTAAATTTTTTGGGAAAAAAATTCAGAAATCCACAGCCATATACAAGAAATTAAATTTTTTTCGAAAAAAATTTCCAAAATTAAATTTTACATTTCAATTTCTTTTGAAAAAAATTTCAAAAATTAAGTTTCACATTTTCAATTATTTGAAAAAAAATTCAAATAATGAAATGTCTAGTAAAAAGCAAAAATTCCTTGATTTGGGGAGGGGGGCTACAAAACTTCCAGCCCATTCCCTGGGAGATGCACCTGGATATTACCGATCACTAATTAGGAAATATTCATTTTCCCATTTTTATAATACAATACCAAACCCGTCTGCTCTGAAGCGTTAACAAATAATGAAGAAGAATATTGTTGGAGTAACCCCTTTGTACTAAGTATTACAATATCCAAATACTTTTCATAGGTGAGTTCTGAATTTTTGATAAATTATATCAATAATTAACAAAATAATCAATAATAATTCTATGGATAGCTTAATGTATGATATCCTTTATTCCGACAAGGAGCATGTTATATTCAGAGCTGTATGAAATAGGTCCTTGAGAGCTGATCAGCTTTCCTTGTTGGAAATCTGAACAGGCTTTTTTATTTTCCGACGTTGTTATCATTATCCTTTAATTCTTGAGACAGGGAAATATTAGTATAAAGTATTTTTTAGTGATTGTGCTCATGAAAGGTTATGTATCAGTGGGAGTCCTTGTTGGACTCTCAGAACAATTGAGGATCAACATTGGTGTAATTCCAGTTTATATGTCGTTATGGAGGGAAGGATTTGTGTTTCCTTCCTTCCTCTCACGGCTGCTTGCAGCTGATCCAATAAAACGAAAACGGTGTGCACTTTTCTATATTTTGTACAAGTATAATTGTAAAATAGATAGAGCATTTTTACCTAAAACGGTCGGGTGCACTATTCGATTCGTTCAAAAGTTCAGAAAATGTTTTGAGCAGGGTAATGAAAACACACTGACGATGATTTCCCGAAAGCATTGTATCCTGGAAGCTACCAAAGTTGTGCTTGTTGACGAAAATAAACAAAAAATTGAAAATAATCCCCCAGTCGATGAATATAATCGCCGACAGCACCAAAGTAGCGTCCTGTTCGACTATGTATCGTGTTCTAAATGAAGACTACCGGAACAACAGCTATGGAATTTGTAAGGAACAGCTTCTAACTCCGTTAAATAGGGAGAAAAGAGTTACCCAAACCAAGGCTTTGATCAAGCTAAAACAGAAGCTTCCAGCGAAAGATCTTGTCTGGTTCTTCTCAGATGAAATAACTTTCTGTCAAACCCAGAAGCATAACTCGAGGAACAATAGATGCTTGTCAAAAAGTCCTTATAACGTCCCTAGGATCTTAAAGGTCAAATACCCAGAACAAGATATGGTAGTTGGTATTGTTCGTAGCGAAAGTCTTCAAGCAGGGACAACATTTCAATTCTATGTTCTAAGTCAGTAATCAGTGCACCAAAGCCTTTCCTTGGATCTGTGGCATCATGAAATACCGACTTATGATCTGGCAGCGAGAAGGGACAACATGTCACACCAGCAAAAGAACACTCAATGTTATTGATTCTGAGAATAGGATGTACGACCCTACGAGTTCTTGACCTCATAATTCGCCCAAATAAAATATTTTAGACTACTTTGTCTGGGGTAATGTTGAACGGGTTTTAATAAAGGTCCCCACAGGACAACAAGATCTCTGAGACCTGGGATAAGGAGGGCATTTGTACTTTACCTAGTGGGATGCTTAAGTAGGCTTTAGACGTCTAACGGCGATTTTATTGATTAAATTTCAAACTTATGTTATAATGTTGATGTTTGTTAAAATTGTTATAAAATCGATTCAGAAATAAAGTCACAGTAGCGTTTTACTTTTATTTCTCGTCTAGCGAACGTTTAGTTGAGTCACCTTTTTAATGAATGTTAAAAGTAATACCAACTGATAAAAAACATTCCAAGTTCCTGCAAAATGGGTCTTATAATAGAAAAATTAAGCAAAATGAAGGGTCATATTTGCAAGCTAATATATATATTTTTTTCAATTCCATAAAATATTAGCTAAAACTAATATATATAGCTTTTATTACAACTTAAAAAGATTTGGCGTCAAAAATAATTAAATGTTAAACTGGTAAAATGAATCAAAATCGAGGTTTTTTTTAATTGCAAATATTTTGAAGTAGTATAATAATGTTTACTCTTTAATTATATCTATAATATAAATAAATGGAAAAAAAAATTTGGAAAAATATTAACTTCCACATAGGATTCTTCATTTTATGGATTTACACATTTTGTAGGAACTTCATTCAAGATAAGTTAATAAGCAACTTATTTTTCGAATCTTGTAATGTTTTTATGAATTATTATATTCTAGTTTAGTCCTAAACTAATAAAGTTTGGTCATTGATGACGTAACTCAACTGATTTTATTTTTTTTTAATCAGTTCAAGTACTGACTCTACGAAGGACGGACGGTCTTAAGGACTAATAGGACTGGTTCTAAGACTAGAATAGATTGGACTGAGATAGCACTAGTTGAATATAGTACTTGACTCTATACTCAGACTTGGCTGAATTCGAATACTGTATCCGAATTGGAATATATTTCCAAAGGAAGAAAAATTGAATGTAACATTCGATTCCTAAGAACTCGTAATATTTATCTCAATCAAATAACAGTACTTGTTATTAAAAAAATATCTCATTTTAAATCATATTTAATAATTTTTTTTTTTATGCATTTCAAAAGTATTCGAGAAATGAGCTTATTAAAAAAGAAGTCAAATTTCCATGTACTGATTTTAAATATTATAACAATTTACATATTTATTGCAGGTAAAACCAAAAATCCACTAATTCAGAGAAAAATCCACAATGAAGCCCTGTTAAACAATGACCTTTTGCAAGAGAACTTTATCGACACATACGACAATCTATCACTAAAGAGTGTTTTTATGCTCAAATATTTAAAGTTCCTTAATGATTCTCACATAGATATAAAATTCATTCTAAAGATAGATGATGATTGCTACCTAAACCCAAACTCGCTCTTCAAGTTCAGCTTCATAGCTGAGAAACATCCGTTCACAATATTTGGCAAGTCCCTAGGTCCAAATTCACCGGTTCATCGTCTCATTAACTCTAATGAGACATCTGACAATAAGTGGACCGTACCAAAATATGTTTATTCCAATGACTTTTTCCCTAACGCAATTTCGGGCTCAGGGTATTTTTTCGACATTGAGGCTGGACTTTGCTTATACAGGTATGATCCAGAATGGGTAAAATGCTACGACTAATAAGTTTTCTTCTCTGATATTATTTTTAGGAGATCATTAGACACTTCTTTAATCAATTTAGAGGACATCTATATCACGGGTATATTAAGAGAACGTTGTGATATAAATTTGATAAATATTTCAAGGTTTCATTTCATGGGGAAAAAAATATGTAGTATCAAACGGTCTGACATTCTAATTCATCACGTAAAAAACCCTCAGAAAATGTACATTATCCATGAATTGGTCAATGGTATAACCAAGTGTAGGAAGGAACCTTAATGTATTTCAAGCGAGTGTATATATATATGTATATGTCTTAATCTAATGTGCCAATATATCTTAAATGTAAGATACAGACATTGTATATATATTAAACTTCAAAGACATTCAAGAGAGTCAGTTCAAATGTAATGACAGGTTCCGGAAACTTGAGATTGCAGGTGAACAGACACTCAAGTTTTGAATTGTATTCTATTTGTTAACTTTTTAGATCAGATATTATATTTTATTTTATTAAAATCTTTGATATTAAATTACTTTTTAATGAATACATGACTATTAGAATTTATGCATCTCTGTGTAAATGAATAAGGTAATTTTGAATACTTTAAAACTTCAATTTCAATTTTAAAACAAATACTAATAATATCTTCTTTATAAAATATGTCAAGAATTCATAAAGTTGTTCATACATGATGAAGACTAAAATAACCCAAAGGCACAAAATGTATTACTTATCTCTTAAATATGTTCAATTGGATGAAATGACCAGAAATGCCTGATAGTTCCAAGGGGTTTTGCTAGATGAAAGAACCAGTCACAATTATGAAGAAAATTCCCTATCTAAAAGGTTTTAGATTAGTTGTGTCGTTTTCCATTCACGATAAGCTTTCCATTCATGTCGAACCTCTCCAGCACTTTGTGAGATCTTAAGGGGAGTCTGTCCAGACCACTAGGTTGCAATAGTTGTTCCTTTTTGCTGCATAAATAATAAATAACACTTTAGTGTTTAATTACTCTATTTTAAAGTTAAATATATGTGTAGGTGGTAGCCATCCATTAGCGGAACCACTTTTCTTTTGAGTCCATGAAAGGGTTGCAACTTTTTTTCTTTCTTTTTTAGAGTTTTTAAGTACATCTTCTGACGATTTACAACCTAATCGAAGGAAGTGTATTCGTACCAAATCAGCCGGAGAACCCACAATTTGGGGTTCAATGGTTTTCTTGCAGATACTATGGCTTCTGTGATATCGCTCCACAATTTTTTAATTGCTAAAATTCCCAATGTTTTGAAGAATTCCTCTATTGTGTTCTTTCTATGGTTGAAGTTCAATGATTCGTCAACGCCCAGCATAGGAAGAACGGAGTCCACAATTGATTTCCATGAATTGTTCATTTGTTTCTAGTAGGCACTAACAATACCTGAAGAAATAAACTGCTCTGGAGGACCCATGAAAATTCTATCGTTGATTGGAAATCCTGTATTCCTTTTAAAATGGTCTTTCAAGCATTTTTCCCCAAAAATCCGAACAACTTCTGAGACTAATCAGTCATGTGAAGTTTAAAGATTTCCTCACAGTTACTATATTTTTAGACCTATGCTCCACAATGAAATTGGACCATACTAGCGGTTCTTTGAAAGATAAGATCGCTTTGAACCCCATATAAATTTTCTCTGGAAGATCTGTATTTTGTCTTTAATTTCCTATAAATAAGGAGTATACCTAAGTAAGTGAACTTATCGAAGTATTGCAACCGCGTTCCATATTTTTACCCTATCTAAGATATTTTTATGGTGCTTAGCATACTAGAGATATATTCGAGGTTTCTCTCCGCGTTAGTGTTGATGCTGATTGCTCAATTCTCTTTTGTTACTGAGACTCCAAGAAGAGTTGATCTACTGGAGAACTTCTAGTGGAGACAAGACAAGACAAGTATTGTTGGTGTTGATCACTAGACCCGAAGGCTCAAAAAATGATTCCAGGGTCCTAAACACTACTCTCATATACGAAATTATCTCTTTCAAAAAAACCATGTAGTAGACAGTTAAGTCATCCACGTGAAAGAGAGCCGCAGTTCGTATTTCATTTTTAGAGATAGAACGTAGGGTTTCATGTAAATAGTATAATGCTATAAGAAAAAGGGTTGGAGACAAAGGATCTCTGTGCTTGCATCCCCTTGTTATCCCATAATAATCTTCCCATCATAAAAAGATAAGTTTAGAAGAAGAGTATCGTAATATAAATCCTACCATATTAATAATTTTCAGGGAAAATGCGAATCTTTTTTGCTGCTACCGAATATATTTATGGGAGATGGAGCCTAAGGCTTCCGAAATTCCACCATTATCACTGAGAAGTCCCTCCCACTTACATTATCAATACCAATAGCGTCTTGGATCGATCTTGGTATGTCTTCTGCTCGTCTTCCTTTCATAAAGCCCTTTTATAATTCTGGTATAGTTGACCAAAGTACTTGCACTATTCTATTGTTGATAATTCATGTTAGAATTTTGTACTAGGTATGAAGAAGTGTTATCGATCTATAATTTGCTATATTCAGTTTGGTTTTGTCCTTCTTTAGTATCAGAGTATAAAAAAACCTCAATCAAAAACTTTGGAATGGAACATAAGTCCCGAATCTCTGGGTAAGATGCTTCTAAGATGGGACATAGCTTTTCTACAAATATCTTATAAAATTCAAAAGGCAAGCCTGATAACCTTAGAGATTTAAATTTTTTCTTATAATTCCTTATATAATTTTGGATTTCTTCGGAGGAGATTGGGTGGGGTGGGGGGGAATCGAGCCAGCCACAATCAATTTTTTCGGCTGATCCATGTCACGTCATCTAAATCGTCCAGCAAGACAAGTGGCATAACTCATACATACAGTGGGGGAGTGCCATGAGTAAAGGAGTAAAGTTTATAATTAATAAACTTTCCGATTGCAAGTGAGAATGAGAGACGATAAACTACAAAGTGAGAGTATAGGAAAGTTTCCACATATCTCGTGCGTGTGGACTTTAGAATATTAAAACTAAAGGGCCTTGAGTCGACTAATTAAAACCTCCAATTCAAAATAAAGAATTAATTTTTTGATTTAAAATATTTTTGGATTTTTTAGTGTATCTCATTTTGAAGGACAAAAAATGCCAAATAAACATAATTACGTAGTCCTACTTTTAAAATTTAATTTAAAGAAAGGCTCTTAAAATAGTATAAATTTTTAAAGAACGTAATTTTTTTGTGGCACTTTCTGTTCTCCAAACAAGACACATTTTAAATTACAGAACCTCTTCAATTTAAAAAGGAAAACTGTTGAGGTTTGATTAAGTAATAGTAAGTGCCCATTTGAAATACGCTACTCACGTGTACACGTATGAGAGATGTGGAAAACTCGCCTTGTGAGAAAATAAGTCTTTGAGAGAGAGGGAGACAAAGACTGAAAGAGAGAGAGAGAGAAGGAAAAGAAACTTTTATTAGCATTGATATATACTAGTAATAAATTCGTTTAGTATATTGTTATTTATAAATTATAAGGTAATCGAGTTCCTTTGAAGAGTTAACAGATGCCTAACAAGAAAACGGGGCAACGTAAAAAGGCTGAGAAGCAGAAGGCTCGTCAAAAGGTCATCCGTGATGGAGTTCGTGCTCGTAAGGATTGCATCACGCTGGCTCCATGCAATGGGAAGATGGAATGTGATAAATGCGGCCGACTTCAGAAGAATAGAGCCTTTTGCTACTTTTGTGAATCCCTACAACGACTCCCATGTTGTGCCGAATGCGGAAAAGTGAAATGCATGTTAAAGACTGGGGATTGTGTCATCAAGCATCCTGGAGTATTTACTTCTGGAACGGCAATGGTTGGCGCAATCTGTGACTTTTGTGAGGCCTGGATATGTCATGGTCGCAAATGCCTCTCGGTTCATCCTTGCACCTGTCCCTTAGCGGACGCTGTATGCTTCGAATGTGAAAGAAGTATTTGGTCTCACGGAGGTCGCATCTTCACCTGCTCTTTCTGTGACAATTTTCTCTGTGAAGATGATCAATTTGAGCATCAAGCATCCTGTCAGATCCTCGAAAGGGATGATTATAAATGTGCTTCATGTAACAGAATTGGTCAACATTCCTGTCTCAGGTGTAAAATTTGCTATTGCGATGATCACGTGAGAAGGAAAGGAATCAAGTATGACAAAAATAGTCCCTTACCATGTCCTAAATGTGGATACGAAACCACAGAGACTAAAGGCATGTCTATGTCTACTAAAACACATAAATATGGGGCTAATGCACGTGAGCCAGACAATTATGCTGAGCCAAAATGGTATCAAGCGGATGAGGAGGAGGAAGATGAAGATGAAGAGGAGGATCCTTAAAATTATATTACTTTCCATCTAAGCTTTTGTTAATATTAGCTGTTATATCAATACTTATTTGTTATTGTGAAGAAATATTTTAGTTTGATTCATTAATTATTATTATCAATATTTAAGAAATGTTATAATCGAATTACATCAAATTAAACGATTCTAAGTTGTTTTGGTTTTAAATGTTATTTAAGAGTACAGTGAAGTAACGAGATTACTCGTTTGTTAATATCTTGTATCAATTTGGATTATCCAAATTGATACAAATTTGAAAGGATCAAAGCAAAAAAAAAAAAAAAAAAACTAATTTTAGTGCCTTGTCAAATATTTGAATAGATATTTATCTTATATTTATGCCAATACCTCATCCACAATTTTCAAACAGAGTTGATATAATTTAATTCATTAAGAAATACTCTGTACGACAAATGAAACAATATTAATATATTTAAACATTTATTATCATATTATAAAATCGAATTTGTAATGTTTTTGCTATAGGTATTTAGAATAGAATGCTGGCCTGAACAGAAGTCAACAATAAATTAGTTCCAAGTAATTTACCCTTTTCATAATTGATTAAGGATCTATATTTTCGAGATTCAGAGACATTATCTGGGTTGACTCTTCCCTAATGAAACAAACTTTTTTTTTAATTTTATAATAAAATTCTAATTGAGAGATTCGACTGTTTTTTTGATGATGTTAGCACATTCACGTATTTCTGATTCATTAATCACCAAAGGAGGAGAAAATCTGATAATGTCGCCGTGGGTTGGTTTGGCAAGTAAACCGTTTTCAGCCAATTTTAAACAAATTTCCCATGCATTGTACTTTTTATCAATAACAATAGCATTGAATAAACCTCTACCTCTTACTGTTTTAATAATCTCAGAAGGTAGTTTACTAAGCTCTCCCCTTAGAATTTCCCCCATATTTGTGGCATTTTCCGACAACTTTTCTTCGATCAGAACATCTAAAGCCGCCATCGCCACTTTACATGCCAATGGATTTCCTCCATATGTAGATCCGTGTTGCCCTGGCTTTAATGTAGTCATAACCTCATCATTTGCTAGAGCTGCTGAAGCGGGAAGAACACCTCCGGAAAGTGCTTTTCCTAGCAATAAAATATCTGGTTTAACATTCTCGTGATCGCAAGCCAAAAGTTTTCCTGTACGACCAAGTCCAGTTTGCACTTCATCAGCAATCCATAATACTTTGTTTTCAGTGCATAGTCGACGAACCTCCCTGAGATAGCCATCATCAGGAACAACAACACCGGCTTCTCCCTGAATTGGTTCCACCATAAAGGAGCATACCGTCGGATCCTTCAATGCTTTTTCAAGTGCATTAAGATCATTATAAGGAACTAATTCATATCTGAAGTTTAAATGGAAATAATCTAATGTAAACCCAATCTTAAAACTTAAGAAATGTATACCCTGGTAAAAATGGTCCAAAGTCATTTGTTGCTACTGGATCAGTCGAACTAGATATTGCTCCAATTGTTCTTCCCCAAAAATTATTGGTACAAAATACAATTTTTGCTTGATTAGTGGGAATTCCTTTGACTAAATAGCCCCATTTTCTTGCTAATTTAATCCCTGTTTCACCAGCTTCAACTCCTTGCATAAATAAAAGATACATTATAGAAATAAATTTATCTTTTGATTAATTTACCAAAATACCTGTATTAATTGGCAAAAGTTTGTCAAACCCAAATAACTTGCATGCTTTTTCTTCATATTCTCCAAGTACATTATTATAGAATGCTCTAGACGTAAGAGTTAAAATGTCAGCTTGATCATGAAGAGCTTTGATGATTTTGGGATGGCAATGCCCCTGATTTACAGCTAAAATGACACAAGTATTGGATTAACTAGTCATATATATTTAAACTTATAATAAAATATTTAATTAGTATGTGTATTATATTACAAATGAATTTATAATAAGATATTCAAAAATAATTTAAATCATTGTTAACTTATTTTCGGTTACATATGTATAAATTATAAGGATTTAAATAGCATTTATGTTTAATAAATTAAAAATAAAGTTATTAGCCTATTACTTATGGCTGAGTATTATTACCTGAATAAGCACTCAAAAAGTCGAAATATTTCTTGCCCTCAACATCCCAGACATAAATCCCTTTTCCTTTGGCAATGGCAATTGGAATAGGACTATAATTATGTGCTCCATACTTGGCTTCTCTTTCGATAACTTTGTTCGTAGATAAAGAACGAAATCCAAATTTCCTGTTCGGAATAGAACTTTTAAAAATACTTAGACAGTTTTTACTCATATTGGCAAACAAAAAGGTGACAACCAACTGCGAAGGTTAAAACATGTTCTTAGGTTATTTTCCAATAATGTCTAGTAGTAAGAGTAACAAAAATAAAAACCTGTTTACCTTGCTTCCTAGAAAAGTAAGATCTTGATTATTCCTCAAATTTAAATTTGTTTGAATGGACTATGTAAAACATAAGGAAAATTCTTTAAATTCTCTATATCAAAATATGATTATTGATCTTTTATATAAAATATAAAACTTTGTATTAAGATAAATGTTCTTAATTAAAAAACAATATTCCTTTTAATTAAATAAAACTATAAATAATTAATTCTGATTAATATATTTTCAGTTAAAAAAAGCTAATTTTAACTTTTCTACAATGATTTATGTCTTATTGTAAACCACAATGGCCTCTACATACTTATATAAAATATACCACTTTTGGTTATTTATTCAAACCTGATTTAAATTTTGTTATATTTGCTGTTGTGTTCAACTATTATTTAATATATTTAAATTTCTACAATGCTAAAGATTGGAACTACATTCGAACGGTATACTACTGTACTGTGTTTATACAATGAGGATTAATGAATATAATTAATAAGAAAATATTTTTCTGCAAAAGAACACTCATGAATTTACCTATATGAAAAATACCTATTTATAATTTTAAATTGAATTAAAATATACATCGGCAAAATGTATATTCATCAAATTGTCCTTCATTGAAATGTCCGCTCTTAAGTTTTAAATTCTTCCTCTTAAAATGAATTATTTCTTAACAAAATGTTGTCAAAATTCAGTCTAATTACCAATTATACATTGATTCTTTTATTTAATTTTGATATATCAAAATTACAGGATTATTATGTATTTATTATTAGCATTTGAACTTTATAATTTGCCGCATAATAATTATATTTTAGTCATTTTTTTAAATAGGCAAAAATTACACAATAAATATATCCATCATCCGTGGAATGGAATATTCCATTACTGCATTCATTATCTTCCTCCCATGATTTAAAATTATCAATTTCATTTAATGTTTACTACTTTTACACTTGCTTATACAAATTACAACTTAAAGAACATCGCAACTTAAACACAATATATTATGAAAATTAAACGGACATATTTTTCACTATTAATTGGTGTTTTTTAAGGATGTTCATAAACCTAAGTTCTATACCAGGTTGTTCTCTTATCGGTCTAGTGGTTCCGGTTCTTAAATCGCTAGAGCTGGAACCTAAAAGGCGAACGGAGACCACAATATCGGTCTCGGTTCTTGTGCTTTTGTTTCTATATAACATATATAAAGAAATTAAAATATATATTATAAAAATAAATTTGCTTTAAACAATAAGTAAATTTTTTTTTATGTACTATTGCAGAGTTTTCCAATGTTTTTTTTTTTACATCCCCAGGGTGATTTAATTGTATCTGAGATCTGAGTTCCAAAGTGATAAGGCTTCTTATGATTTGGAAAAGTGGTTTTAGGCACCAGACGGTGAAATAAAAGAGGGAAGGGACGGGATAGATAATGGATCCAGGTCCGCTACTAAGCTTGTCGGGGCCCTATAATATTTATTAAGCCAGGGTTTCCCACACGTCACTATGTCAAGGGCCCTCTACACTGATACATTTTTAGCTGAGGCCCCTTTATACGAAACAAGTGTACTATGTATATGTACACTGAAAGCAATCCCCAATTCTCCATCTTTCTGTGACCCCAACCCCTAGCCTTCTCTTACAGCCCCCACTTTAGTCTTAAGTAACCTTAGATGTAGGGGCCCCTGCGGTACTTGGGACACTACGCAGTCTGCGTATAAGGTACCTGTGGCCCGGTTTCTATCTAATATCATTTCCTTGGCCCGAATTTTCTAGCGAAGCCTCTTATTTTAAGTGTATGTTACCAAACCGAGCCTTTATGAAAAAGAACCGAGACCAGGACCGATAGAACTGCTGAACCTAAACCAGGAACAACCTTGGTGCTACATGATAAAAGTTAAAACTAATCCTCACTCTTTCCTTCATAGTTCTTTAAAAAACAAATACACAATGTTAAGTCAATGACCATTTAAGTTGTCTTCGGTTAAAGTATTATGTATATATACATACCGCATGGGAATGGAATATGATTATGAACAATATTTATATTATTTTTTCTAAATTTACTTGTATGAGAAATCCATGAATAATGATACTACTAGCAGATCAGTTTTTGAGAAGTTGCATGATTTTGTACGTATATTAGAATGTTGTGTACAAGTTATAATTGGTATAGGGCGTTTTCATATGGCATCAGCATTATCCCGGGCATAGAGAAAGAAGCTATTTATTATATTTATATTATATAAACCATACTTAGTATTAAATATATCAGACCCTAGTAGTTAGGCATGTCATCTAAACCTATAGGACCCCACACTTTTTTTCTACAATCAATAACAGTAGTGACTTTTGTAATTCCAATTAATTATAATTTTTTGTAACTATTAATATTTTTTTTTGTTATTTTATTGTCTTTTAAAATATATAATCTATCACCTGACAAAATTTCATTGAGATATTTGCACAATTATTAGATCAAAATTTATAATTTATGCAAAGAGGGAAACGGATTTTCTATCGAATAAATATTGGAAATATTGGCGTGACTGAAAATTGGAGAACCAGCTACAAGCTAAATTTAGTTATGGAGTACAGTACTCTCTGATTTATCCAACAATTTTTTTTTTAAATCCTTTGAAATACCTACTAATAATTGTGCAAATATCTCTATGAAATTATTTATATAGTGTATAGTCTATAAAATTGTAATATAATTGTCTAAAATTTATTAATTATTACAACTTTTCTCGTCTCTAATCATAAAATAAATTAAAAAATGGACAAATCTAGCTATTTTATAGGGATTTTCAGCACATATCATCCTCCAAGATGGCGCAATTTGTAACCCTAGTGAAAATGCTCAATAAGCAGATTGTGCAAGTTAAATCTAACTTCTATAGAATTTGTAGGTCTCATCTCATTTTTGGGTTGCATCTTGTGCAATTTGAATGTTAAATTACAACTTGTCAAAAATCGGAACTTGTAATACACAACAAATTAAAGGCTCGACAATGGTTGGTTTTTTTTGTATTTTTGCTTTTTTTAAATGATTATCGGCTTTAGCTAATTTCCTCTGTTTTTCAATGAAAATATATAAAGAATCATCAGGCTAGAGGATAGACAGAAAAATGATCTACCTAAATTCAGTAGTAAAGTATATTCTCTATGAGTAAGATGTTGAAATTTATGAATTTAACTTTTTTTATTTCGCTATAATTTTGAATTAGTGCTCCTATAAATATTTTTATTTATCAAAATATAAATTATTATTTCTAGCTAGTCTATAGTAATCATGAATCATCAGCTTTTTAAGGCAATTTAAAAAAAATCCTCCCCAATTCATAGCTGAATTACTCTTCTAGCTAGAACTAGCTAATTCATTATACTAGTGTTTTCTCCTTTTTCACATCTATCAATGACGTCAATATTGTCTGCTGCTTTCTATATAATATAATATTGATTATAATTTTTATACGATCATATCAATAAACTGAAACTCCACTATTTACATATATCTAGAGAAGTTGAAGTAACTCATCAATCTCAATACACTTAAACTTCACAGTATTATATTTATATAATAATTAATAATAGATAGCATAAGTAAAAGTAACTAATAAGAAAGTAAAATAAAAGTTAAAAAATATCGTAAAAGGATCGTAATAATAATGGAAGCTAAAAAGCGAGCAGAGGCTCTGGAACACATTCGAAAAGCAGAAAAAGCATTAAAAACCTCACTGTTGAAATGGACTCCCGACTATGACTCTGCTGCAGATGAATATTCTCGAGCTGCGACTGCTTTTAAAGTCGCCAAGGAACCAAAGGAGGCACTAAATGCATTGGATCGCGCATGTGAATGCTACAAAGTACTTAGATCATGAGTTTTAACTTAATTTTTTACTAAATTTATTGCATTTGTGTAGGAAATTCGTTCTCTCTACCAAGCTGCCAAGATGTTGGAGTTATCCGTTTTAATATGTCGTGATCTAGGGCAAACAGATTCAATAACAAAGCTAGCAGAGCGTGGAAGTCACCTTTACCGTCTCCATGGTAGTCCAGAATCCGCTTCTCAGCTTCTCGAAAAGTCTGCTAAAATCCTCGAAGATCATAATGAATTTGATGAAGCCCTTGCCTTATACGAAAAAGCTGCAGAGACGGTCATTGTAGAAGATCGTCCAAAAATTGCAGCAGAGTACATGACCAAAGTGGCAAGACTCAAGGTTAAAACTGAAAACTATTCTGGGGCAGTGGAGTCATGTACAAGAACCCTTGAGCTCTTTCAAGAATCATCTTTTACGAACACTGCAGGTGGTGTTGTTGCTGGAGCTATATTGTGTCACCTTATGATGGAGGATGGTGTTGCCGCTGCAAAATTTTGGGCTCAGTGGGGTGGATACTGTGATTCTGATATAGGGAGTACTTTACAACGTATTCTTCGAGGATACAATGATGAAGAGGACGCTGAATTAGTTAAAGAGGGTCTTAATTCTCCCGTTATACGACAGTTAGATGTTGAATTTGCCTTAATGGCCAGAAAGATTAAAGTTCCAGAAGGCATTGGAGCAGCTGCAGAAGCTGTTGCTAGGATCAATAAAGAAAAAATTGCAAAAAGTGAAGCAAGTCAAGAAGAACAAGAAAAAGATGAAGGATTTGAGCATTCTAAAGAGGAATCAGATGAGGATGAATTGTGTTAGTTGGATTTGATTTACAGTTACTTAATATATAATATATTTTACCGTTGATTGTTAATTTTATTTGTAAATTTTACGGGCTGAATCTGCGACATTATTCCATGATTTTAAAAAATATTTTAATTTTTAAGCAAATATAATTGCTTTACAATAAGCTTTATTCCTATAGTAATAAAATATCACTGAAATTAAGAAATGAATTCATAAAATTCAGACGATCTCTAAAGGATCTTTATCTTTTTTGGATAGAAAAAAACTTATTTCATTTTCATCTTTAAAAAGGTCGTTTTTAAATTGTTTGACTAAATTTGAGAGATACCCCCTCTCAGAATTTGAGTGCTCACAAAGTATAACAGACTGGCCCTTATGAACAGCATCTAAAACTTCATGATGGGACATTTCTCCAGTCACCCATAGATCAGCAAAAGGAGCGGAAGCAAGGACTGAAGATCCAGATCCAGCACATACCGCAACACTTGAAACTGAAGAATCTATACGGTATAAAATATAACTATTATATATGTTAAGCTTAATAGACTCTCCATATTTACCTTTGGTCCTTCCACTAGCTATAGCAAGTCGAACGTGACTTAAACCAAGATGTGATTTAGTTAATTTTACAGCTTCCTCGAGTGAAATTTTTTGTTTTAGTTTACTAAATCTCCCAGCTCCTACATCACTAGCACCAGTTTCAATCGACATTTGTTTTGTTAATTTGTGATCATAATCCTGAATCTTTTTAATCACATCCACAAATTTTCCTTCAGCAAAACGAATTTTTAAGGTACTGGAATTTACTTCTGTAACATCTAATGATGAGACAATCATTAAGGACTTGAGAACACTGTAATCTTTTTCAGGAATTTCTGAGATAACGAGAATAACTTGTGACCCTTCAGGAGATATGGGCACCGGTAGATTGGGGCCTACGAAAAGATAATTTTAGATTTGTTTAAACTAAAGTTTCAGCACCAAACCATAGGGACTAATGAGCCAATCATTAACACCTCCAACAATTTTGTCATATGCCGTATGGGGTGAATATAATGCAATTTCGTTTTCTAAGCAAACACCAGTTATTCGCTCCTGTAAAATAATTATTGCATTACAAAATTAAATGTAGGAATGCAAAAATGGATTTATCAAGTTGAACATACTTTCCAAGACGATTGAGTTATCCTACGAAGGGGTTTAAAGATAGGAGGATGATATGAAATGATCATATCTGCTTTTTGCTCAATAGCCTCTTCCAATACATTTTCAGTCAGATCATTAGTAAGCATGACATATTTTATTTGTTTCTCGGTGTTTCCAGGTTGAATAAGAAGACCCACATTGTCCCATCCCTCAGCTAGAGAAGACGGTGCAAACTTTTCTAATCTACTCAGAACACTTTTCAAATTCATTCTGAAATCTTTGCTAAAATGGAATCAAATAAATATTGAGCTAACAGTTAGAATCGTTATGAATAAACATAAATACATTTATACTGATTTTTAAATTATATAGGAAGATTTAAACTCAAACTTCATACCACAAGATTGTAAATTAAATATGTAATCACACATGAAGTAGAATTTATATTTGCTATATAAATAGGCAATTACTGAGTTCACTTAGAAATCTGGCATCACCTATTCATATTTACTTCATAGTTACACATATTTGTGGGTTCAAAAGTGAATAATTTAAGTTACAGTTCAAATAAATGCAAACAGCCTCATGTTTAAGAATGTCAGCCAACATGTTCATATCGCAATTATTTAAATATTCCCGTAACAGGAAAGATTAAACGAAATTATATAGAATAATGTTTTTATTCATACACGTTATGTAATAATGGGGGAAAAAAATTATATTGAGTGTTTAGTATCTGTCTTTAAAAATGGAAAAATCGTTTTCCTACGTAATTTTGTAATATCGATTACTTATTAGGACACGTTATAAATTTATCTTAGTTTATATAAAACTACTGCTAAAAACTAAAAAGTACATTGATATATTATGAATATTGCAATTATTATTTCTAATAGATCTAGATGGGATTCTATGTCCCGGTTTTTCTTGTATTATAATTTGTGTCTACTTTGTATTAATATTTTTTTAGTTTTGACATACCCGAAAACGCTTTGGCCTAGTTGATCACAAATAATTATATATTATATTTAGTGTTAATAATAATATAAAATAGTGAATACCGAATAGTCTATATTAATTAATCTTTTAAAGGGATCAAGATATGCACACGTTAATGAAAATAATAATTATTCTTGCGATATAATCAGCTGAAGAACATCATAATAAAGCTAAGGTTGATGTAGAAGAATAGTTACTAGGGCGTCCTCTAGCCAATCCGCAAGACTTCAAATTTTAAAAAGTAAGAGGTAGTCAAATTCATATAAAAAAATTATAATTACTGTGTGGCATCATTTTCTCTAACGATAAAAACTTTGCATGTAGCTAAGATTTTACAGATTTCGTAATGTTTTGAGTCTTAATAATCGTTTAAAATTTTAATGAGTTTTGTTGTATTTTATTTAGCGATACTAGCGCCGTGTATATGTGATAGTTACCTTGACGTTAATTTAATTAGGTATGCGGAGCTGGTAAATAAAATACCCAACTCCGACTCCTGTATTTTGAATGTCACCAACTCCAACATAATTTTTTAATAAAATATTTTATAGGCTATATATGTACTATTGAGTCTATAAATATACATCTAATTTATAGCTTTAGGTAGTTATTAGTAATTATATGTAGTAAATAATTGTGGCAGGTATAAAGAAAATATTTGGAATATAAGATATTTAACTAGATGAACATGAACTGAAGTGGATCAAAATCTATTTATAGACAATGTTAGAGTTCAATGTGCGTTTTTTTATCACTCTAGTTGTGAAAAATATGCTGATTGCTATGAACTGAATATTCAATTGACCATTAATTACTTATTAGATATAATTAATAAGTAATAACAGTCAACCGGATCATATGAGTGTTTAAAATCGTAAAAAGAGCCCCTATTGTTACTGTTCCGTCCTGGGATACAATAATGCTTATAGAAAAGGGCTTGAAAACGTATCCCCCCACTTCGTAATCTGGGACTTGGTAATAACTAATTGACAATAATTGTCAATTGAATATTGAGTTCACAACAATCAACAAATGTATATTTCTATTTTTCATCCCTAGGGTGATAAACAAACGCACATTGAGAGTTCTAACATTGTCAATTGCTAATTTAATGAGTTCTTATTCTATAAGTATACTAAATTATAGTATAAGAAAAAATTGGCAATTTCCTTCATAAGTTTCTGAACATAATTGACGTAGTCGTAACCGAGGAAGGACAATACACACAACCTCTCCCAGCAACATTACACTTTACTCTGGGGATATTGACTATTCATTATAGGTATTAATTCATGAAACATCAAAGTTAACTCATTTGTTAGTTTACTACACAAATTTCAAACGTGCTCTATAGTCAATACAATCACAATTCTCGAACATCTCTAAAGACTAAAAGTAATTAACTAGTATGGCTAGTGGTTATGCTCTACCCTACATAATAATTTAGACTTTGGAGATGCTCAAGAATTGTGATTGTATAGACTATACAGCACGTTTGAAATTACTCAAGTAAACTAACAAATGAATTAACTTTCAAGTTTCATAAATTAATATGACCTAATACCCATAATTTATAAGTTAACCATTTAGGTAATTTTTTTACGAAGAATCAATGTAAGCCTTTCAATGCAAATAAGTTTTATTTACATACATTATAATAATTTTTGAAGCTGGAGTCTGAGTCAGTACAAATTTTCCGAGTCCGACTTCGACTCCACAGCCCTCATATAAACAATACATGAATTACGTAGGATTTGCTAATAAATTGAATATGAATAATTAATTTAGAGATGTGCCGCGATCTATTTTTTTGCTACTCGAGTATTTCGGAGTTTCTGAAGAAAAAGCCCTTAAGTAATTAGGAATTATACACGTTACTCCCTAAAAAAAGTTTCTTAACAAAAGAATATACTGGATAAGTTTACTTACAACTCGCAAGTCTCTCTGGTTCTATCTTGAAATTAGAGACTGCATGAGCGGAAAGTTGAAATTCAATTATCGCAACCTTTTAATAATGAGGAAATCACTTTGATCAGTGAAGCAAATAATATATTATTAGTTATTGAGTAGGAGGAGAGAGATTTCAACTTTTTCCAGATATTTTGATAATTGGAACATGGAACTATGATTTTTCATTATATTAAAGTATTCCCTTCTAAACTTCTAATAACCATAAACATATATAAATATACAGTACAAACTCCAATATCTTTCATCGTGTGATCCATAATAAAAAAATGGGAATTAAAACAAGAAAGAAACTACTCAGACGAATTAAAGTAAATTGCATTGACTTTACAGTTTTTCTCTCAGAAAGGTTATGATTATGTCCGGAGGACTTTCAATATGGTATCGATACATCCTTCTCTCATTAGAACCAGGAATGGATCGATTGATGGTTCTCCTGGCTTCACTCTAGAATAATTTGAAGCATTAAGAATACGAGTTCAGCAACAATAAAGCGCCAACGACGAAAAAATATATTGCAACCTCACTCTAGATGAAAGGAGTACAAAGAAAATGATTGAGTTTGATGGTAGTAAGTACCATGGGTACGTGGATATTGGCACAGGAGTGTCTGAGGATTCACTGCCTCCTACCACAGAGCTTCTTGTACTGATGGTGGTTGCCATCAATGAGAGTTGGAAACTTTATGATCCATGGATTCTCTGGGAGAGAAAAGGCAAATTTGGTTAGTACGGCTTTGAGTAAATTGGAAGTGGAAGATATTAGAAAGTTCAACTAAAGCCCCATTAAGAAGATCCAACTATGATTATTGGCGCCCTCTCTTGGAATCAAGCTACGACCATATCAAAGAATTAGTAAAGTGATACGGGTATAATCATTTCAAGTATTACATGTGATGGACCCTCTTGCAACTTTACTATGTTTAAAGCCCTAGGAGCTGTTCTTTGTCCAAATAATATGGAAGCGACATACGTTTCCTCTCCTTCTGATCCTGAAATCCAGATAGCAGTTATATTTAATATTTGCCATATGATGAAGATCGCAAGGAATACATGTGCATCCTTTGGAGTTATGAAAAATCTAAAAGGAGAGGAGATTCGTTGGAGCTTTATCAATCAAATGTACTTATTACAGAAACATGAAGGTCTAAGAGCTGGAACGAAGTTGCGAAAAGCTCACATTGAATGGAAAAGAATGAAAATGAATGTAAATTTGGCATGCCAAACATTTTCGAGAAGTGCAGCAGATTCTTTGGAAATGCACTCAAGATATCTTCAACACCAAAACTTTTCGAACTACACGGATACAGTGGAGTTCATTAGAATATTTGACGCCTTATTCGAAATAATAATCCTTTGGTCAGACAGTTTTCCTCTGCTTATAAAAGATTGATTATTCAACAGGAGGAACGAGAGGAAATTGCTTAAGTCAAGATAACACCACCTTTATATCTTCCGAGGGAAACAAAGGAAGATGCCAGATAAATATGGATAGCAACCATATGGAATTTATTCGTAAACATAGCTTAATTGATAAAGGTCCCTTGCAGTTCGACCATGACTACAGCAAAGTGCCTAATTCTAATTATTGCATAGTAATTTTGGACAATAAACGAGTGGTCATCACTTACATTGCCGGATTTATAGTGAAAAAATTGGAAAAAACAATCTTTTGTGAAAATGCATTGAATCTTTGTGGTGTCTTAACAACGAATTCAGGGTCGATTAGGCCTTGATTAAACAAAAAGATTGGAGAGGATCGCATCTAACAGCACTAACCTATCCTTCTAAGGATGTAATTGAAGTTTGTTTAGAAACTGAAATGATGTTTGAAAGACTTTTAAATTCTACAAAACGGGTTTTGCCGAGAGATTCCAGCCTGACTCTTAAAATTTGCATTACAATTTTGAAAAATATTGGCTTTCGTAAAAATTAGGTCATTCAATGCCTTAGTGATCATATATTTGATTCATCTCCAGAATCTAATCATGTATTTTCCCTTATAAAAGCAATTTATCGATGTTATGCGTATAAAACTGTATCACTTGGGAAAGCTTGAAACTGAGACTGTAGAAGGAACCAAGATTCGTTGTGTCCTCACGAATCCAAATCTGATTCCTCTTTAGTATGGTCAACTCCTTTATCCTTTTCTTGCTCTTCTTGATTTCCTTCAATTTTACAATTTTTTTTTATTGAGCAACAGGTTCTGCAACTGCTCCAATGCCTTCTGGAACTTTAATCTTTTTGGCCATTAAGGAAAATTCACATTTAACTGTCGTATAACAGGAGAATTAAGACCCTCTTTAACTAATTCAGCGACCTCTTCATCATTGTATCCTCGAAGAATACCTTGTAAAGAATCACAATATCCACACCACTGAGCTCAAAATTTTGCCGCAGTAACACCATCCTCCATGATAAGGTCACACAGTATAGTTCCAGATTCGAGTATGTTCAAATATTATAAAGAATGCCATGAACCATTTTATGTTAAAATTCTGAGGCGTCCGCAGGGGTTGGGTGGAGGGTCTGTAGACCCACCTAAATATCCAAAAAATTAATTCTTCAAATTTTTTTCCCACAAAATAATTAATTTTCTGTGAATAGCTATGGATTTTTGAAATTATTTTCCAAAAATTTAATACTTGAAATTCTTTTCCAAGATTTTATTTTTTTAATAGCTGTGGATTTAATATTTAAAGTTTCATTTTCCACATTTTTCCAAATTTTTTGTTTTCTGCGAATAGCTATGGATTTTTGATTTTTTCCCCAAAAAATTTATTATTTGAACTTTTTTTCCCAAAAAAGTGTAACTTTTGTGAATAGCTGGGAATTTTTGAATTTTTTTTTCCAAAAAGTGTAATTTTTGTGAATAGCTGTCAATTTTTGAAATTATTTTTCCAAAAAAGGGTAATTTTTGTGAATAGCTGTGAATTTTTGAAATTTTTTTTCCAAAAAACGTTATATTTAAAATGTAATTTTTGATTTTTTCCCCAAATAATTTAATTTTTGAAAAAAAATTTTCCAAATAATTTAATTTTTGAAATTTTTTCTAACAACAGCCCCTTTGCCCCAAAAAAAAAAAAAAAATATATATATATAATCCTACAGATGCCCGGAAATTACAATAAAAACTTGGAATTACAACTATCTTTTTTTATTAAGGTAAAGGAAAAATAAAAATATGGTTTATAACTTTTTCCTCCGCAACGAAGCTGGTTTTTTGTTTGCTTGTTAGTAATCAGGATTTCAGGAAATGTCGCAGATCGATTTGAATCAAACTTGATACGAAGATTATATATGGTCACAGTAAGATGCCATTTAATTTTGAGAGATCAAGGTAAACACAAAATGTAAAAATTGCATAATCGACCATAACCTTGGAATAAATTGAGATACATAACTCAGTTTGATTTTAGGCAGAGGCTTTGTGCTCTATAGTGTGCCCCTTCTAGTTTAAATGTAATTTTAGATTATCGTTTATTGAAAAATATACCTAATATTGTGATGTGTACATTTTCCAATTTAGAATGAATACTCATAATGATTAATATCTTAGAATCAGCCCTATCAAAGATACATAGTGATTACTATATTAAGCAAAATTAATAAATAATACTCAGTGAAGAAATGAAAATAGAACGCACACAATACTGTCCACTATAACAGGGATTCTCAATCTTTTTTCAGTGACGTACCTCTTGTAAAATATCTTTTTAACAAAGTACCTCCTAAACAGCACAAAATATATTTAGTAAAAAAACGTAGTGTTAATACTCTCTGTTTTTTAAAGCATTGTAACTAAATATAAATTACATTTTTTAGTGACAAACCTGAGCTTGTACCTCATTAAAAATCTTCTTCAATCTTTGTGGCTGGGAGGCAATTGCTGTAATCAGGCTCTTTTTCCAGGGTCAGTTTGTTTCTCTATTATGTCTTTATTACATTCATTGCCGGAAGGTTTCCTCACATAAATATGTGGAGGCACAGAGCCATAGCTGCTCTAAAGCTCTCTACCCCAGGGTCAGGGTATTTCTGCTTTACACACACACAAAACTGTGTGAGTGTGGATTTGTCAAACTTAAACTAGAGGCCACGGTCAGATGACACTTGTAAGAGTTCTTCCTGATCAGTGATAGGTAGCTTGCTTCTGTTTGTCTCAGACAAGAGAAATGGGTCTCTCACCCAATCCAGCTGTGCAGATTTCTTCTCTAAGTCAGGAAAGTATGAATGGAAATCTGGAATCAAATTGGTCAAATGCCCCACTATGATTGAATTTGCTGGAGCTCTGTTCACATCCACATAAGAGAGAAAATAATCCACACGAGGAAAGCAGGTGAAATTTCCATGCGGATATACCCTTCTCCACAGCTCTGCTTTCTTCAAGAAGCCTCTCACCTTGTCATACATGTTTAAAATGCTGGTGTCCTTGCTCTATAGAGATGTATTCAGTTAGTTCAGTTTGCTAAATACATCTGCTATGTAGCACAGCCTTGCCATCCAGTCTGTTTCGTGGAATAAGGTGGCGTGGGAGGATTTGTACTCGGTCAGAAAAGGGGTTACTTCGGGTCGCAATACCAACAACCGAGTGAGTATTTTTCCTCGAGAGAGCCAGTGCACTTCCGTATGGAGTAGCAGCTGTGTGTTCAGCTCAGAGATGTTCAAAAAGCTATTATAAAAGAGGGCCCGGGTTTTGCAGTTGTCACCTTACTCAGAGAGAGTGCTCCCTGCCTTAATATGTGTTTTTATTTACCAAAGCTGTCATCATTATTTTGTTATTCCATTTTTTATGATGGCCTCGCCATCACAAATTAAATGGAGTCTCAAAGTAAATTAGTGTTGTCAAAGATTATGGAGTATCTTTTGGGAAAGGATATTCTTCCTTAGTCGAGAATACAGGTAGATCCAGACATTACTTATTTTTCCATAGAGTCGGAGCATGAAGAATTGTACTCGGAACCAGAATACCCAGAAGCAGGAAGACTCGGACCTGATCTGAACACTGAATAGGTGAATTCAAATACAGCTCTGAGAATGGAATGTTTACTCTTTTCTTTGGTTATATTTGAAATGAGTAATTGAATTTTTCTATGGAATATGAAAAGGTTCTAGATGGAGATACAAAATAATTAATGGGAATTATGAATATAGGTAGATACGAGTATAATATGATAAATTTATCTTAATATTTGGTTTCTTAAATTGATTGTACTATGTAGGTTTTATTGATGATAACCTCGACGAAAATTGTAGTGGTCTCATTCATCAGTAAACATTTAAGCTAAATATTTTTCTTGCCTTAGACAAGACTACAGGTAGATCCAGATATTATTTATTTTCCTATGTACCCGGAGCATCATAACTTGGACTCAGAACCAGAAAGATCCTAAGCATGAGGACTCAGACTATACCTAAACACTGAAAAGATGGATTCAAATACAGCTCTGAATATTGGATCTAATAAATCTTTACTCTTTTCTTCAATTATATTTGCTATTTAGAATGAGTAATTAATAATTATTTATGGAATATGAAGAGGATCTATAATGAAGGTACAAAATATCTAATGATAATTATAAATATAGGTAGATATTATAGTATTATATCTTAATATTGGGGTTCTTATATTGATTGTACTATGTAGGTTTTATTGATGATAACTTTGACGAAAATGTGTGGTGGCATCATTCATCATTACACATTTAAGTTGTGCGTACAAATTTCACCATAAAATAGGTTTTATATGCCATGAATGGATAACGTTATCGTTGATTTATTGATTGCATCACTACTTTCATCCATACCATGGAGACGGGATTGAAGTGTTCGACGTAGTTATCAATCGTTTTTGTTCATCGGAATTAAGAAACTAAATTTTTGCTCCAGAGATATCGTAGTTTCGTCTAAGAAAAGAAGATCATTATTCCTGCACGTTCTTTTTTAATCTTTGACAACAATACTTTACTTTGCCACTCCATTACCTTGGGAGTAGCGATGCTGTAGCGAGAAGGAATAGCCTTACCAGTATAAAGTTCCATAAATTTTACAAGATTTGTGTGACTATCAATATGGACAGGGAAAGGTTCATATCCGACATAAAATTAAAAGCATCAGGACTTGATTCAACTATATTCTTTGAATAAAGCTTCAAATTATTATCATGAATACAACTTTTATTATGTTGTTGAAGTTCAAATTTTCTAAAAGCTTGGCTCAAAAAATCACAAAGGCCACATGAAACAATTCTAAAAGCCTTGTCATAAATCTAGACTTTTTCTCCTTCATTTTCGGCAAAAAATAATTAAAATTTATATTTATATATAAAAGTTATATAATAAAATTGAATGTTATTTAATGTTGAAAAATTAAATATAGGTAATTGTTATATCTATTTGTTCTTATTAGATGCATAATATTTTGTTTAAAATGTGTTAGAATTCATCATAAGAAAAGTAAGTAATATTAGAATTGTTGGTACAAAAGTTTTTTTTAAATGAATACATTGAAAAAAAATTAAACTAAACCATATAATATACGCATTAAATTTTATACAAATTGAAATATTTTTTATTATTTTATCTTACATAAAGGAAGACTATAACCTATAAAATTAATTTCATTTTTAAATTCTGCATCATTTCAATTTAAGTTTTAATCAAACTTCGGAAATTTTCATCACAATTATACATTTAAGCAAGGTATGTTGTCTGTTTTTTTGTAGTTTTTTTTGGTCTTGATGATGACGTAGAAATTTTTCTTTGACGCTCAACATAACATTGAATGCGATTCATGGAAATGACAATTTTGTAATTAAAGGGCAAATATGATTTCAATATTTAGAGGAGATAGTAATTATATATTGTAATATCAAAGATCGATATCGTCAACTCCTCTCATGCCTTTATTAAAAGCAATGCCATTTTAGGACACAAATGAACCAAGACTGGATCATTTTCATCAAATTAGAACATTTGCTAAGTCATTCAACCTTGATAAAAACTGAGTAAGATGATTGATTAATATTGTAACCATTCTTTGCTATACAACATTAGTTGGGAAGTTGTGATTTTGGTAAAAAAGATTAGGAAATGAGTAAAAATGTAGCAATTATTTTTGACACGAATACTAAAATTTGAAACTAAATACTTGAATCAAAGTTCGAACAGTTTATAACAATTCTAAATAAAAAATAAAAAGATTATTTTCAAAGAAAAATATATTTTATAGCTTAACAGTTGAACATGTATCAAAACCAAAACAGAGGAGAAGGTACTTATTAAAGTTTTTAGTAAAATGTTTGCTATGAAAAAAATATAGTTGTTATTTATATGGAAGAATTGTGCATGATAGCTCTTTGTGTATGCCAAGCTTGTAATACTTGAGAAAATTGGCTGGAGTTTTAAATTCATATGCAGGGATATCCTCTTCTACAGGCACATCTCATTTAGAACATTGAAAAAGTATCAATAATTCTTATAGACACATCGACTTTATTGGTAAAAATCAATTAAAATTTAGAAATTTAATCAATGAAGCCAACAGCAATATACATACGGCAAGAGAAAGATAATTATTGCATGGTCTACTTTTTAAATTAAATTCATATTCTTAAATTTGTTATCAATTATATTTCAATATCAATGAAGTATTATTTTTAAGATACTTGAGTTTAATTAAATCATTAGATAACAATACATACTAAGAAAGTTTTGAACTGCATTTTGTCCTAAAAGTTGTTTGTTTCAAGCAATCCTTATACATAGTCGGAATTTATGTCTTACAATTAATTATTCATTATCACTATATGTAGTTATTTTCCTCTGTGATTTGTTCTTGAATACCGGGAGTGACAAAGTTACACGATCTTTTGTTAGATTCAATTCCACACATTCACCAAGGAGTCTCTAAATAGTATCTTTTAATTGATGAAGAAGGCTTATGATAATTGATGACCATCCTAACAAATGACTGTCATACATATTAGTAATTATAATACATATGGATTGAGTACATTTGGTCTTGGATTGAATGATAGAATTAATGACGAGTTAACATAGAATATGTCTTTCGTTTCATTTTCGGAATAGATTTGTGTCATTAGTGACAGTCTTCTTCATCCTCGCTGTAGAGCGATATGGAAATGAGATTCTCTTGCGAAAGTGAGACTTAACTTCATATGCTTCACTACGACGTGGAAGATCCTCAATGGGGTTTAATGACTCTAATAAAATGAAGACATTGTCAAATTGTAAAATCAAGAATGTAGATTGTAGAGATAGACTCGGGACTACAATTCTTTGAAATAAACAAGCATTGATGCAGTTGTTAGATGAGAGACCTACCGAGGATACGAATGTCCTTCACTTTAATAACGGAAATAAGGATTCCTAAAGTCTCAAATCCCGGAGTAGATGAGGAGGATGGATGACTGAATAGAAGTAGACAGCGACAGCAACTTTTATTTAGATGTTCAGTCCTCAAGAATTAAATAATAATGACAACAACTTTAGAACAAAAATCCCCTTAAGATTAACAACTAGAAAAAAACACTCCTGATTCTAGGACATGTTTTATACACCTCTAATGAAGATGGACTAATATGGTGCCTGAATATGATTAAAATTACATATTGTGTATGTTAAAATTAGATTTTTGATTAAAAATAGTAGTAAAAATACACAACATTTAACCATCATTTTCAATGATCCCATAAACCAGAGGAATAAGTTTTTAAATTTGGTTTTGAATATGGTTAGACTTAAGTAAAACTGACTTTATTTGTGTACTATTTCTGCACAAAATGTATGTTGAATAAAAAATGGTCTAATATTTTACCACTCTTGCTTTTTTGGGGAAATATTCGGCTTGTAAAGATGATATTCAGTTCTGAAGGTTTTTTTTTTTTTGCAAAATTCAAGGCAAAATGCAACTTTTGACAGCAATTCCATAATAAAGATTACTTCAACTGATACATTAACTTTTATGTTGGCAATTTTTTGTGTTAACTTGCTATATCAATAGAGTACATTGAGACAGTGGTAATTAATTATCTAAATAATAACCTATTTATCGGTATAATTAGAACATAATTTAATTTAACCAAAAATACATATCTATATTAATAAATAATATATACAATGAAGCAAAGTCTATATGAAAGCGTTAGTCGTTTTTAATCTAAGAAGTAACAATGGCGTCATGTTAATGAACGTGTATAGAGGATGCATTGTATATAGTGATCCCATTTGTATACCATACTGTATAAGTATATAATATAATAGGTAGCACTGTATAATATTACTCACTGATGTAGATATATCATAAATAATTATAATTCATATACATTTACAGAGTTGTATAAAATGGTGCCCGGTAATTTTGCCTTTGGGCATTTTGCCTTAAACCCATTTTGCCTAATGGATATTTCGCCTTAAAAAAATATAAATAAGTAAAGTATATACTTTGTTATTGTTTATTTTTGGTTGAAATTGTAGTTCTATTTAAATTCTTTAAATCAAAATAAGCAATATTTAGCATAAAATATTGCATAAATGTTTTTTTTGTTTATCTAATATCTAAGTGTTTATATCGATTCTGTATCTTGTTCTGAACTTGATATTTCCATTTTTAGGCTGAAAAAGGATGAAAAACAACACTCTTCTTTAGACCCTTATAACTTATTCACTCTAGCTTATGAATGCAATACTAATAGGCGTTAAATTCTATATATGTACACAACTCGTTGACGAGTGTCAACTGACCCCCGCACCAACTATCCCCGCTCTCCCTATATAGATACATATTGAAACTAGAATGGGCACTTGATAGAGTGCAAACATCCACCTAAAATCATTTTCATTGCAAATTAATATTCATTATGTTTTATGCTATTAGTCAAATGCTTGCAATGTTAAATATTTTTGACCTTTTGTCTGAGCTTATTATATATAAAAAGTGCCTTTGTTATACTTACCAATACTTCGTTCGCAGAGGTTATGAAGTCCCTTCCGTTTGTTTGATTATAGGTAGGATTATGGAAAAAGTAACAGACCGATTTAAGTAAAACATTGTTGAAAGATTAAATATCCTAACAGTGAGAGGCCATTAAATTTTGAGATGTAAAGGTAGAAGGGAAAAGTCACACAAAACTTTAAAATTGTCCATAACTTTGGAAAAAATTGAGGTACATAACTTAAACTAGTGTCATATTATAGGTATAATAAAGGCACTTATTATAGGTACTAAAAAGGGAGGAAACGGCTAAAATAAACAAATACATTAGTCGTTTTAACAAAAATAGCTTCGTACACTAATTTTTTTTTGAGAAATTAGATAAATAAACTCAATAATGATTTAAAACAAATGTAAAAAATATATTTGATAGAAAAGGACTGAGAAAACAATATTTAAAAAAAATATATTTTATTAAATAATACTAGACATATCCATGGAATTATAGAAACAATGTTTAGTATTTCATGACTTATTTAAATGCAATTTTCCAGCCCTTTTTCGACCTAAGTCTGCGAAAAAAGCTTGAAATGTGATATTTTCTTTGGGAACATAGTTCAAAATGTTCTCAAAATCGTACATTTTATGATTTAAACACTAATTTTCTACTAAATTAATCTATTTTGCATTTTTTGAAAAAAAAAAAACAAACACTTTTTTTATATGTTTCCTTGATCAGAAATACAATCTTTCTTATCAATGTTTTTCTACTTATGACTTACTGAAAATGATCACACTTTTTTCCAACACAATTTCTTATGAATACAGGCAGTAAATTTGTAATTGAGTTCTGCACAATCAGTAATGTTACATAGGAAGTGGTCCATTAAAATCTGAAAACTTTGAATTTTAAACTTCGACCAGATATAATTTATAAATTAAAAATATAATTTGACCAAAATTCACACTATAAATAGATGTATATCTGAGCTCTCTTAGTCATTCTAGGTGGCGGAGAAAGGCCTGGCACCCGCTGAGGATGTAGTCCTCTGTCACGGCGTACCAGTGCTGGGTGACACTGGCTTTGGGGGCCTCAGTATTTGGACTTTGGATGACAGACACTGCAGGCCTTCTCCTCGACATGCACCCAGAGGTTTAGTCGAGGGGGTTGGTATCAGGGCTGTAGGCGGGCAAAAGTGTGAAAAAAAAGATTCCAAAAGCGTCTCGTAACGGAGAACATGGGGTTCTTTCATTGCTGGTATCAAAAGTGGCATTTTCACCCTCACAAGGCTCTTTCCAGTTTCTAGAGAGCTCCAGTTTTATCTGTTTTGTAGCTAATTGTTTATGCTTTAATATATCGAGACATTAATTAATTTCAATCACTCACTCCTCATTAATTATTGAATGAGCAAGTGTTCAGATTTCAACAGCCCACCCGGTTTTATTAGTAATTAATTTCTATAAAGTCATTTGGAAAAACCATATCCTCGGAAAATTAACTATAAATTCATAAAGCAATAATATTAAATAATATTTTCTATTCATGTTATTTTCCCAGTTTTTCTTCTTTTTTTTTTTGTCATTTATATTTGTTTAATTGTTACAAATAATTTAAACCTTATTATTGGTCTCATTTATCAAATTTTTGTCAAAATATCCTATGATTTATTTAGTACGTGTACCTATGTTTGTTATGACGACTAATTTATTTGTTTATTTTCGGTGTTCCCTTCCTTGTTAGTGTATCTCGACCTAAGGCTGGGCTGTTTGGTCAAATAAATTACTGTTTTGAGATTAGAAAAGGGAAACAGTTGGTAGAATTTCCCTTTTTTCATATTTATTCATTCTCTCTCAAATTATTGTTGTGCTAACATCTCCCCAAAGAATCTATTGTTCACAGAGGACCTTTGAGTTTGTATGATAAAATTAGTGAAATGAGGAAGAAAAAAATTCTCCCTACGCCTGGATGGAAATTAATGTAGGCCATGAAATTTGGAGCTACCTACCAAACGATAACAAAATTTTTTATCAAATATGCCGATCTAAGTACTCTTACAAACCCCTCATCCAGAGTCAAATGACACTTAATGTTCTGGTCCCACATCAAGAATATGAATGCGCACAAACAACATTTGACTCATGATGATTCTGATAACTTTAACACCGACCTCTTAAAGATGCTGGTTTCCTGTAATATACCTTTTGTCACCGTGGAGAACCCCATTTTCTCAAAGTTTATGAAGAAATATCCTGATATTATCTTCATACGCAGTAGAACGACTCTACATAGATTAAATGAGGTTGTCAGCAAAGACGTAATCTCCAAAATTAAAGGGAAAATTGGAGATAAGGATATTTTCATAGCTGTTGATGAGACTAAAGACAACCGGGAACGATCAATGACATCTATTTTCAGGGGTCCTTGGATGGACGGTTTTGGGTCGTCCTTATCTAATCAACATGGTAGACATTTGCCGAACATTTACGCGTCGATATCAAGATATAGCCATTCAAAACAAAAAGGAAATAAATTTTTAGATGAAAATTTACTGAAGGATTTGCAAGACCTAGTAAATTCTGAGGAGACAATTTACAGAAACAAATCTTTTGTTAGTTTGTGACTTTGGAGAGGATTTTCAGCATATTGAGAGCCATTCATACAAAAATTAGATCCTGTTTATCAGTAAAAAGTGTCGGAAACAAGCTAATTATAAAATGGAATATTGAAATATTAGATTCGGAAGAGTAAGTATTTATCAAATAACTTTTTTAAGAATAAATTAAATTTATTCCTAAATACACTAATATGGTCAAGAACAACTGTATGAATGGCATCAAAGGAGGTCTTAGCTCAAATGGCGTGCAAATAGTTTGTCTAACATCAGTTTCTTTGGGTTAAGAATTGGATATGCTCCATGGATTCCAACATGTTGAAGTACAATTTATTTAAGATCAGTATAAGTCGTTTTAAATACTGCAAATATTAATTTACTTTTTCTTTTCTTAGCTTAACAAATTACTTAGATGACGAAAAGAGAGGATTCTACTTGGAATTTGAAGGATTTTATATCTACTCAGAATTAGTATACTTTTTTCTGTATAAAAATGTATCATTATTTTTGTATATTTATAATTTACATTTGTCCCTAATAATTTGTTGAATCTATTTGTAATATTTAGTGTTAAAAACTTCAATTTCGAATCATTTGTCCCTAATAATTTGTTGAATCCATTTGTAATATTTAGGATAGTTTGTTATTATTAATTTGTTTCACTTTCTGTGAATGGCTACAATTGAAATATCTAATTAATATTTTTCGTTATAATTAATTGTTTTTTATTTGTGTTTTTTATTTTACACATACTTTTTTAACTTAATAACTCAAATATACGCTATAATACTTTAATTTATCAATTTGCTAGTAATTAATTAAATAAAAAACATTTATTGCTACACTTCATATAAAACATACAATCAGTACGGATACATGTAAAATAACTTTACCTTTTGGTGCCCTCGAAGTCGTTTGCCATATTCGGTATCCTACAGCAGTCCATCCTGAAGGTGTTCTAGGGATGGTGCATTGTTTAGCCAGCCCCCGATATAAGAATTCATTAAAAAAAACTGGAGAGGGTGAAGACAGACTACTTTTTATATTCCCTCTTCTTGTGTAATATGAAATATAGAAGATTCTCATTTTTATACCAGCATCACGTGATATTCTATCCTCCAAAACCGTAACTTTTAATCAATAGTACCATATGTCTCGCTCCCGCTTTTTCCACAAACTCGCTTGATGCCCAGCCCTACTCATACCTTTATATACTGCTCAATTAAAAAATCACGGAACCTCTATGGTACTGTTTTGATTCGATTATTTAAAAAATAAATAATTTTTTAATTGTTTTATGATGTTAAGCCCATATATTTATATGTCATTTTTATACATCTTGCTAATCCCTTCCTTTGACGTTCTTATGTCAATCAATTTGACTCAAACAGTAATATATAATATACCTACGTCTACTAATGGAATATTATTGAACTGCATATAATAGGTAGAGTTTGGTTAGTTTATTTTAAAAAAATTAACATTAAAAATTAGAAAAGGAAAAATGATTGTTGCGTATTCTCTTTCTCATTTTTTGTCCATTATTTAATCGGTCGTCGTGGTTTTAACTTTTCCTCTGAAGTAAGCATACTCCCCTATCTTTGGAGTAAATTGTAGTAAAAATGCATAATTAAATATATATTTAATTACAAAGTTTTCTCTGCACCAATGCTATTTTAAAAGTAGAAAGTTTCTTCTGTATAACAGTAATTCATTTTCTCCTCCAAAAAACATATTAAAAATGATCTTAATTCAGTAGTACCATACGTCTTGCTCCTGTCTTCTCCTCACGTCCTTTTTTTCCTTTAAAAAATTGTCTACACTAATAATATCTCTGTAGATATAAATGTCTTTTTTCTTCTGCTAAGGTATATTGCTAATGATCAAGGTTGATAATTTTGTTAAGGATACAAAAGCGTGCGAGGAGAAGGGAAGAAATACGTATGGTATCATTGTTCATTGATTAAAATATAAACATCTTCCTCTATCAAGAACGTTATCAATTCCCGCCTTTATTATTTAATAATAATATAATATTACTTATCCGATACTGATAATCGATAGAGAACTGAATAAAATGCCTAAAATAACGTCTCCTTCTCTCTGGATTTCTGGAAATGGAGGCCCAGCAATTTGAAAGTACTTACCGGACGAGAAACAGATGGATTGTCAGATTTGATGATATAAATGTGCCTTTAGTCCCCCTTCTAGAATTAAACGCCACTCATTATCCTTATCTCATATCAAGAGCATGGATATTCATCTACAAAATAAAGTTAATGATGAATACCCTCAAAAATCATAATAAAGCAGGCAGTTGATAGTCACATCAGTATTTTAAACAATGATACCATAAGTCGTTATACCCCCTTCTCCTTGCAGGCGTTTTTCTCTACAGGATTATCAACTTTACTAATGATGAAATCCTGTGTGTGTTTTTTTAAGTGGTCCAACATTTTGTGAATGGTAAAATAAAGAATGAATTTTTTTCCTTAGCGGGAGAATTCCGGAGATTCCTAAGGTAAATAGATTCAATTAATTCCAAACCTGATTGAATATTCGTGTGTTCTCATAAAAGAACCCTGATGATTTGTCGCAGAGTTATGATTGTAAGTCCTTGTTGCACTCAGAGTAGAATTGGGGATCGACCGCAGAGTAATTCTAACAAATGTCCTTCTTTATATCATTTTCTTCTTCATTTCTTGTAACAGCTGATTGTAGCTGATCTAATGAAACGTCATGAACATTATTATTCTTTCTCTCCTACAAAACAATCTTCAAATTGTCAGAGTTACAATATTGATTTTCGGGTTATTATTTTATAACATGCTCCTTCTACACTAGAATAGAAATTTATAAAAATATAAATGAAATAAAACGATACACTATGGACATAAATTAATTCAACACTAAAATGTGTAGTATTTCTACTTTATTAGATCATTTTTGCAATATTTACAAAAAATGAACCAGTTAACGAGGGTTATTTTTTGAACAACATTATTCACCATAACTTTTTTGATTTTGCAAGTACGTTAAAAAATATTGGTAGATTTGTGTTCCTCTTTACAATCCCAATAAATTATCCTAACTACTTTTTTGAACAAATAGTAAAAAAACAGTTTTTGTGCAATTTTCTTTGCGAATTTATCATGCATATATGGTGGTATATTATTTTAAGGTTATAATACAATTTTATTAAAATTCATTACAATGCATATTTTACATAGAGACCCTATATTACCCTATCTTTCGCCCACACAGAAGGAGTCTAAATTTTAAGAAGAAGTAAAATAGACCATAGCCAATGTGATTTACCGCTCCTTCCTTGGCCAGAATAACCCTTTGCTAGTATTTTATATAAAGATGGGATGTGTGTAAAGAAAAAACTAAGTAAATGAATTAGAAAAGGAAAAAAACCGGTTAATCGTATGCTATTTTTTCTTCTTTAATGTTCATTATTTAATCATCTCCCTCTAAAAATTGATTACACCCTCAATTGAAAAAAAAAGATAATAATAACAAGAAAGATTTTTTTTTTTACCAAAATGATAAAAATAATAAAATACTTGCTCACAGAACAAATTGTAATAAAACTTGTGACAATTTCTATTAAACACCGTTGAGATATGAGCATCCACATCTCTCTGACGATTCACCAAACTGACAAAATCACTCCATATTTATGTATGGGTTTTTTTACCTGTTGCTTGGCAACAGCCCACTCCATAGGGATCTATTTTTGTTGCCCAAAGCAATTTCATTCGTTTATATGATTAAATAACCAAACAAATCATAATCTATTGTAAATTATTATTATTAGAGCAAGGTTAATAGAAATACAAGTTTAGACCATCATGTAATTGGGCTTGCTATAATTTTGAATCTGATGTATTGTACCCACTGCTGGGCAAGACGGACAGATTTTGACAAACACAAAACCACTCATAGTCTATAACCTCACTATTGCTAGAACTTTCAATTTGATATTATATAGTACCAACTCTTGGGAAAGAAAAACAGATTGTGACAAAACACCAAGCCACTCATCTACTATGACGTCAATATTAAAAGTGTAGTGGAAGTCAAACATCAGTCGTACACGCATTATGATATAACCTTGCATTTCTATTAACCTTGATTAACAGATCATTTTACTAGTATATATTTTGCTTTATACAACAGTATAAAGCAATATCACACTTGAAGTCGCAGTATTGTCACTCTATATCAGCACTGCTGTGATTGGCTGCCGTCCGGCATCGTGTGTCATCCCGGTGTCGTTTGTAAAATGCCCCCACCCATAGTATATATATGGCCGGCAGGATATTACGTTGGACTTATTCGGTAGCAACAGTTATATATCCTTTGGACACAAACCAGTGCAGGAGAGGTGCAAATAGAGGCCACAGGGATTTTGAAGGCTATTACTCCGCCCAGCTTCCTGTTCATTGCCTGTATGACGCATTAAAGATTGATATTGCTCGATCCTCCCAACAATGCACTCCAAGCCAAATCCACATACCTTTACACTGGTCCAAAATGCCTTAGCGTGAGTTGAGAAGCTGAGATGTGATGCTTAGTTTGACTCATTTTAGGAGAAATTCTCTCAAGACTGACAGACCACAGAACCTCTTGCAGCAGCACACCACAGAAACGACCAAGAAATTTGAGCCACTCGAGTGACTATGTGGTGAACACCATAGTTAGTCGCCTTCAAAAGGAAGCGGGAGAGAGGACTGGGTGTAAAAGACTTTATTTTAGTACTCTGGACATTGTAGTGGGGGAAATTAAAGAAAGATTCAGCATAAGAAACAGCCATATGGTGTTGGCCCTGTGCACCTTACATCCAGGGAGTGATGATTTCCTGAGCACAAATAAAGTGAAACCCCTGCTTAACCTAATAGGCACATAGTTGTTACAATTTTAATGACATTGTAAATTTATTTCTTCATATACATATGTCAAGAACAGCTTAGTTTATTAATTCATTAAATGTATTATGTTCATAAGAACCCATATTTCTATTTATTGTATTCATTTTGTGCTCTCTAAACTTTAAGAATTATACTGATTACTTTTTGGACAAAGTTCAAAGTCTGAAAGTGTTCTTTCCTTGTTCGGCTAAAATCTCTGTTTTATTTTTAAGTGGCAATGTACAATTGTTTGTTATGTCAAATATCCTGCACTATTTATAAAAATAAGCGTTATTTTTGAATTGTAGTCACATGTTTTTTTAGTGTAGAATTATGTTCTTTTTTACACGGCTCACATCAACCATATCAAAAACCTATCCTATATTCAAAGTTATCTAAGATATTAGTAAGCTAATGTTGCACATGAAATAGTCTCCAGATCACAAGACATAATATGACACCATTTTCTAAGCACAAGAAGTACTTGTGGCTTATTTGTAAAAAAGCAAAGTTTGAACTGAAGCTGGGTAGCTGGTTTTAGTATTGTATTGGTGCACCCCTGTAATCTCCAGATGCACCCCAAAGCATTATGTTCTTGAACCAGGCTTGTAACTCTAACTATATATCAGAAGAATAACAAGGGGATTTTGTACAAATTTTGAGACTCTTAGATCAATTTTTCAATTAAACTATAAAAACTAGCGTGTACATTCTACAAGTCCCTTCGATTGTACTTTTTTCTTATGTGAACAGAGGATAAATCTTTACGCCTTTGTTTCTAAGTACTCTTTCATGGGTACTAGGAAACCTGTCCTGGAGAAAATTGTCAGTGGAAAATTGCCTGTATTTTGTTCAAACTTGAAGAATAAATAATAACACAATATAAATTCACTTAATATTATTTATGACAAATATCTAAACATATTTGTTTGTTCCATCCTCCAAGAGTGTATCTTCAACTGTGAGTAATATTAGTGCAATTTTTAAATTCAATCCAATCTTCTAAAAAATGAATCGAGAGGATTGGAAGGAGGGAGGGAGGAATGAATATCTTAGGGGCTCGTAAAATATGGTTGAATATCCTCAACCCTCGGGTTGGCCCGGGGATATAGTGGTATATCTAAAAACCAATGCCAATTTAAGCAATACATACAAAGAATCCCTCTAACACAAAAAAATAGTTCCAAGGCCTAGGGTTGTGCGTGGTACTTGGGGGAACCCTTGGATCCTTAAAAAAAACACCGACAAAATATCACATACATCCCAAGAACGCCCTAATACTAAGGGCGGAGAGTATTCAACCATATTTTAAGAGGCCTTAAGCTATTTAGTCCCCCCTCTTCCACCAATAATATTACTCACACTTGAAGTTACTCCCTTGGAAGATGGAACAAACGAATTTGTTTAAATATTTGTCACAAATAATATGAAGTGGATTTATTAAGTGTTATCTTTCATCATAAAGTTTGAACAAAATATGGCCAATTTTCCTACATGGCAATTTTCTCCAGGGCAGTTTTTCGCGCACGCCTAGGACCCCTTTCATATCAAAAATAATAAAAATCGCCTTTCCCTTGTGTTTTTACGCTATTTAACGCTTTTTTCTTATAGATGCTAAGTTACATGCAAGTAACATTATTTGTATTTCAATAGTTGTTTTTCAAAAATTGTTTTTTCTTTAATTTTGGAATTCATAATGTGTTATTATTCATCATGAAGTTAGAACAAAATACAGGCAATTTTCCTAATCCCCAATTTTCCTCCAGAGCAATTTTCCCTGGGCAGTTTTCCACGGACGTCTTCGATGTACTCCCCCCTTCCCCCTGAAGGTCCAGTATCATGAATGATTAAAGGGAAATTAATACGCTGAGCTATAAAGCTTGTAATCTAAAAATAATAAGCGGGACATACTACATTTGGATGAAGTCCCTACAGCGTGTCCGAACCATTGTGTTTAGACTGATCCGTATGTCATTACTATTTTTGTTCCGTACTGGTACAGAAGTACGGGTTTATGCTTTTGATACGGACTTGCCTATCTATGGTATATACATATGGAGTTAGGGAAAAAATGGCAGTAGAAAAAATGGGAAGAAAAAAATTGGTAAAGTAACAAAGTGGGGAAAAAAAATTATTATAAACTAATATAATACTTCAGTCTTGTGCAATCATGTCTGAGGATATTTTGAAGCTGTTGTGTTTGTTTATTTTTCTTTTATCTTAATCTATACTATGTTGGTGCTAAGTATTATATCAATTTAATAAAATTTTGCCATTTTTTCCACTTATTCACGTTTCCTTTTTTTTCCTTGCCACTTTTTCCTAAAATTGTATGCATATATGAGCCTATATATACACTTAGAGATGTAATTGCACGATACATGTTGTAGCCCGCCTTAAAGCTGAATTGGTAGGTTGAAGTGTAATCTTCTAAAAAATCTTAGTGAAATAAAACTGCAGATCTGATAATAAGTTTTTATTTATTTTAGGAATACTCATAGTTTGGAACAAATTTGAAACTATCCAAACAACATTAGTTGCTAGAATTTTGGTTCAAATCGGGTTGCAAAAATTAGGAGTCATGTCTCTATTTGTAAGCTTGATTGAGAATAAAGATTTCAACATTAGTTAATTTCATATGTGACAATATATTAACACATTTGTTTCTGCTTTCAAAAATGTGAAGACGGTTGATATTTTAACGACTCAAAATCTGGTTTAAAAAGTTTTAATAATATGATTCAAATCACTTAAAATTGGGTTAAATATTTCAAAAGTAGTTTATTCTTTAGCATAAATAATAACTTTTTTCAAAAAAATAACAGAGAATAAGATACATTTTTTTTTGGTGCAAATTTAATAATTTTGCTGCTAGTTTTCAGAAGTTAACTTAATTATACCTAACAATTTAAATAAACATGTTATAACGGTTTTCAGCTGTATGTCTAAAGCACCTATTATCTCATGTTTGGGCTTTTGAAACCATGAACTAAATCATAAATTAGGCTTAATTAATGTTATGTGATAATCTTGGGATTCAATTTTAATGAATGGAACATTTCAACTTATATAAAATTATACAATTCATAGAAAAAAATTTATTTACTAAAAAACTTTAGGAATTGATCACATACATTTTAAAACATAAAAATAGGTGAAAGATTTTTACCCACTCTTAATTTTAGAGATAACTTAAAAAGAAATTCTAAATGTTTCCTTGAAAGACACTATTTTTTTTTTCTTGGGTGGAAATGATTTCAATTTTAAGAGTAAACACGGTGAGAATTAGAGTAAAAGAACTTTAAAATCCCGTTTTTAGTGTTCTACATTTAAAAAATAATAGCGTTTTGTTCATTGAAAGTGCGTTACGCTGAACGCTGGTAAATTTGCGTTCCGTCCACAGTCTGACTCAAACCAAAAAATTATTTTTTTGGCTACACATGCATTTTCCATTATGAAAATAAAAAGTATATTTTATCATGATATATGAACAATATTTAAGACGGTTTTTTATATCATCCATTAAAATTTTATTATAAGAAAACAGACTCATATACAGTGTTGAGCTTATTTCGTGGAACACAATTATTTTTTTTCAATTTTTCAGGAGTAAAATTTAAACGAGAGGTTTTGTGCGGACATTTATTCAACGAAGCTATCTGAAAATAATGTTTGGTACAACTTTATTCAATATGTGGACCCTTAGTTCTAATAATTGCCTCAAAACGGGACTTAAATCACTTGCAAATCTTGTCCCTTGACTATGTAGCACTTTAATATCCAAAAATTTGATGTAAGCATTCAGATTGAGCCGTTCCTTCCTCTCCACAAAAATGAAGGGCAGACTTGGCTTGTGCTGGCCACTGGATTTTTTTTTGTTCTGAAGACATGTCTTTGTTGTGATGTAGCGGCTATTTTGCTTATTCACAGTGGTATCAGCAGTGAAAAAAAATTTATTTGAAAAGTTGGCCGAATTATTGATACCCATGAGAAAATTTTGGATCTTCTTTGCTCTTTCCAACAGTTTCAGCTTGTTCTGTTCAGATATAAGATGTCTTGTTGTCCTACCCTGTAATTTTGTACCAATGTCATTCCGGATTGAAAATAATAAAATGTGTACAACTAGATAAGATCAACACTGTGTTACATGGAAGTGCAGGATCCACCACGATTACAGTTGCTTTATCGCCGTAAGACTGGTCCTAATTAGTAGAAAGATGCTCTACACCCCTTCGGTAAAAGACATAAAATTATTTTCTTTGTAATGTTCTACGAACATCACCAACAGACGGAAGTAACGGACCGGAGTAAAGCCAATAAGAAGACCTTTGGATTGGGGGTACAATCATACACTAAAACATATATTCTATAAGGGATTAGATTTAAAAGGATGTACATGCATATAACTATTAAAATATATCAACTCGTAAAACAAAAGGTACATTACTATCTATTTAAAACAAATCCCTACGTCATGATCTAAAAGTATAAAAAAGACAATACATAATATTCTTAAAGAATAATAAGATTCGAAATTCCCCTAAAGAAAGATTTTTTTAACAAATATAACAAAGCATCTGCTTTTGTATACACTAGGGATGGGATTTTGGTATTTTTTTGGAACCAAATAGAAATGGGTAATTGAGCTTACGACTCTGGTTGAACCATATATTTTTTTTTTTTTTTTTGGCTACGTAGCTTTAATTCCAAAAAAACCTTCATAAGTACCGAATAATGCAAAAATGCAACCAATTTACAGATGAGTGATGAGCGTTCACGGCACAAAAGGGAGAATGCATTAGCCCTTCACTTTTTGAAAAACAATAACAATAAAAAATTTATTAATAAGTAGAGGTGAGCACTTTGTAATGAAAAAGGGCCCCTTAAAAATTAGAAATGGAAAAAAAGTTTTTGCGTATTCTATTTCTTATTTTTTGTTGATTATCTAATAGGTCGTCGGGGTGTAATTATTTCCCTCTGAAAAAAGAATTCTCGCCTATTTTTCATGTAAATTGTTTTAAAACTACATAATAAAATAAATATATATATAAAATAATAATCATTCTATAATAGGCAGCTGATATTAACAAAGATCTCAATTAAGTAGGTCTATATGTTTTGCTCCCGCCTTCTCCTCAAGGGCTCATTTTTTGTTACAAAAATATCAACTCTACTAATTAGTAGAGTCAAGTAATTTATAATGAAAAAAATGGGGCAAGGAGAAGATGGTATATGGACCTACTAATCGAAAAAGAAGCATGAGTTTTTCCTTTTCTAATTTTTAATGGTAGTTTATTAATTACAAATTACTGAACTCGGTTACGTTTACTAAAATCTACCATCACCATTTTCATCATCATCTTTCTAATTATTCTCTTTTTTTTTTCTCTCTCTCTCTTTCTATACCAAGAACTTTTTTCCCTACAGTCAACTAGATATTAATCCTACAACAACTTAATATATTAGAATGCATCATACAATTACTTTACAAAGATTATAATTTATAGATTTGTTTATCTCAATAGGGAAGTATATTGGATGTTTATCGGAAGTGGACTTAGGGATATTATAGAAAAAATCTGCTTGTTATTATGGATATAAATTATAAACGTCTATGGTTTATATTGAAAACATATAAATTAGTATCATTCATTATTAGCTACTTCATTGATTTATACTCATTCCAATTAAAATTAGAAAAATATATATTTATAGTATCTTATTAATTAATTTTCTATGTCTATACTTTTTATGTTAGAGCATATTTAATTTCTAGTTGAGTCTAGAGGAAAAAAGTTCTTGGTACAGAAAGGGAGAGAGAGAGGGAAAAAAAGGAAGAATAATTAGAAAGAGAAAGTGGTGATGGTAGATTTTAGCAAACGTGCCCCTGAACTCTACTAATAAGTAGATTTCAGATTACCAAATATAAGAAAATGTCCATCACGTTTAGGTCATATTTTATACAACTAGTGATTTCCTTCGCTGAGCTTTTAACACATATGATGACATCAAAAAAACTATGAGATCTTTTGCATAATAATTAGTGATGGGACGATTAATCGGAATCGGAGAATCGGGGATTTTTGTGAAATCGGCATAGGGAAGATAATGTTTATTCTCCTATTCCAATTCTTATTTATTACAGGATCTAGGAAAGCTCGCCTTTGCAAATTTGCCTCGAGAAAGTTTGCCGTTGGATTACTAGCCCTGGAAAAAACTCACCGGGCAGAAGAATCGCCTACTTTTATTTATTGTCAATATTATTTACATTGAATAAAGGAAGGCGATTTAATTTATTAATGATAATTCTTAGAAATTTACAGCAAAATTGTATTTTTCAAGAACTATATAAAATATTAAAGAATCGGTAAAGGGAATTTTACTAGAAATATCTCCGAATCGGCTTCGGGATTTCCTTTTAGAATCGCCCTATAACTAATAATAGTATGTTCTCATACAATAAGGGATAGACTCAAAATTACCCGTCATTTGTTATATATATTAAGATGCAGGACAAATATCCTGGCAAAAACGGGTATCCCACAATAAATAAGGTTTGTAAATTTTAATATGGCCTCCCCTCTGAAATTATTTAGAATTTAAAAATCTTTGGACAAAATCCATTTATTCAAGCTAATGTAAAAAATGTACCAACATAAATCATCAAAAGCAAAGTAAATATTAAATCAAATTATTTTATGATAAAATTGAATGTAATTCAGGACATAGTACATAAATTAATAGGATTAGGATCATACTTAGTAGATACACAATAGAACAAAGGAATCTGCCTAAAAAATAATTAGTTAACAACTTTGCAAAATATTTTTAAGAATAGTGGATTAAATAACGTCAAATAAGAGTCAATTACTTTAATATTTGAGATTTGGACATTTAACAATTTTCAATGAATTGGGATCATTTCAGTTTGTAAATGGTTCTAAGTATTAAAATATAGCACTTATTAACTTGGATTTCTTACAAAAAATAAAGTGAAGTAAACAAGTTCAGTAGTTGCAAAATTTGGTTATTCGGAAGGAATTAGTTAAACAATAGTTAGGAGAGGGGACGTAAATTTACAAAATATATTATGTACACATGTTATAAGTTATAACTATATCATGATTCTGATTAACTTGTATTTTTGTTTCGATTTATTAATTATATTACTAACAGGAATACCTTGATATGATATCAAAAGTACCGCTACAAAAATTTATACAAAGCATAAAAGATAAACATTCAAACAAAGCATGTTAATAATAATTTACAAAAACAAGGAAATAATTTATAAAAGCACATATATATGTATATTTTAACTTATGTTCAATTATCTTATCCTATAGCTTATCAGTCAAATGATGGTAAGGATTAATTTCTATTTCAGTCATTTATTATGTAGGTATATTAATAAATAAATAAACAAATATTGAGTTGATATAGTATGTAAAAGGACAATAAAATTTTTGATTCATTTAAGATCCAAAGGGAATTTTATCCATGAACTGAATTTTATCACAAAGTCAATGCTCACTTTTTAGAGGAACACTGGAGTAAACACGAGGATTCCAAACTAAATAACTCTTGACGACTCCAATTTCATATTTGAAACAAGGTCACAAATTCTTTCGGACTGCAAATATACATTTTCTGGGTCCATTTCATTTTCTGTTTGATTGCAATAAACGATCTTTCTAGACTCTTTGAATATCTTCTTTTGAGCGAAAGCACTTAATGAGGAACCAACAATAATATCGCCATCCTTAAAAAAAAATTATATTATATTAATTATTATAAAATAATAATCGGCAATAAAGGATTGCAATAAGTAAGGCTGTAATCACAAGGGTAATATTTTTCAACCCTATTAATGGTCATTTAAACAAGGCCTCAGAAATAGAAAAACCGTAATTACGTCACTGAAAAGCCATTATTAAAGCCTCTTTACGATATATAGGAAAAGGGCGGTCCCAGAAGTACCCTGCATGAGTAAGGTATGGTGGTAATTGATTATAAAAATATTGTATAACAAGTTTGTATAACAAGTTTGTATATAATTGTATATTGTATATAATATGGTACGTTCGAAGGTGCCACTTTTTTTAGTATTTGTATGCCACCCATCAATAGTGAGCGTTTGTGAATTCGTGAAATTACAGAAAATTGGTCATCCTTATGTAATACAATACTTTTATTTGAAAGGCATCATCCCAACCAATATAAAATCTAAACTAGATTTTACTCTGGATGAGTCTACTCCTTCGTTTAAAAAAATTAAAATTTCTGCCAGGTTTCTCCTGCCAGTTTAAATGAGGTCATACGAACTGCCAAGAGGATTATCGTAGAGATCCGCCAAATGAGGTGACGATTCTTTAAATTGTGAAGAAATCCTACAAAGCGACACTGGTGGATCGTTGACTGAAATTGACATTCCAAAAAGTGCAGTACATCGCATTTATATGCAAATTAGGATATTAGAAAGCTGTGGGTAAGATGGGTGTCACGTTTTCTCAAACTCGACCAAAAAAAGTGTCGTCAATAATTTGCAATCTTGTATTTGGCGAAGTTTCAGTGCAAAAAAGAATCAAGTCAAAAATGGCGGGGAAATTTTTCAAAAATCCCATTTTTTTTTTAAAAGTGCATCGATCTGAAATGGGATCATGTTTTATGTATCTTCCCCCCCCCCTCAATTTCTTTTTCTTGAGTCGGATACTTCTGACACCAACCTAGTATAACGTATTTATTTAACATAATTAGGATTGTAAATCCTAAGCATTTTTTAGCGTAGGAGTTTCATTGTTGTTGGCAACCTGATCAGTGTATTATATTTTCTTTAGATGTTATCATTAATCTTTCCTTCTTGAGTAGATTACATTTATGGGTCTTACATTTATGACAGACAGACTTGACAGAGGGGGTACTAATGAAAAAAAAAATTTTTAGGATAGGGGGGCGGAAGGTATGGGATATTTGGGAGTCCAAAATATTGAAAACTGATCACTGGTGAAGGCCTAAAAATTTAGGACGTCCAAGCGGTGTGGAGATCAATTCTGTACAAACCCAGACGGGGGGGGGTTAAAAATGGTACTTTTTCCGGATGTCATAGATGTTTGACCCCCAAAAGTATAAAATTTGTGTATTTATGAATTGCAAAGAGCAACAACGAACATAAGTTAACCTTGCAAGACTCAAAGTCAAATTGAGGATCGACAACGGGATAACTCCTGTATACGCTTTGCTTGATATGGAGTGGGACTTGTGTTTATTTCATTTGTTGCTAATTTGCAGCTAATTTAACGATACGACATAACAGCTAAGCTGCTCTCCTCAAAAACCTTCTTCAAATTGCAGGATTACTATGTTAATTTTAGTTTTGTTTTTTTAATACCGAAAATACTTACGAATTACAACACTATATATAAATATGTAGTATACTAATTTTTATTTACTTACAGTCTTGCAAACCTTGAACAATCTATTTAGATGTCTGATGTTTGTTTGACAATTTACTACAACATCAGCTGGACCCTTCACTGCTTCATGAGTTCGATCGATTAGAATCTCTTCGTAGGCATCATCATTCCATTGAATAACTTGCACACTAGAAGAATGTATTAATATGTATGCACACGTAGGTATACTAATGATATAAATGGGTTTACTCTGGAAAATCTGTCTTAATCATTGACAAATCATTATCTCTGGAGGTAGCTACTATAATATTTTCTCTGTGAGGCTTACACTCTTGCATTTCATATGCTCTAAGCAATTTTAAAATCCACCAGACGTAGTTGTGATCTCCAAGGATGAATATTTTGGAACTAAAAAAATATATGAATTAAAGTAGGGTTTAAGCAATATTTTTCCATAGAGAAATATGATCAGAAAAAAATTTAATAGATCAATATAATTTATATTTTTAAGAGAAAAACTTACAAATCCATCATTTGCATGATTTGAATAATAATGCGGACCTTGATTCAGGCTTTATTTAGCTAATGTTTTACTTCAATTTTATTAGTATTATTTATAGTTACTTGGAATTATATTTGCTTAAGCTTTCAACAACGTTCATCGAAGAAAAACCATAGCGTGGTAAAAGAGCAACTCTACTATAAGGAGCTTCAGAAAATATAAAAAGTGATTCTAAATCTGTCACGTTTATATATTCCAAACATCTGAAAAAAATATGATAAAACAATTGAATTATAGATTATTGTGAATAATATTTTCATTATCATCAATTATAATTACTTCTTTTGCTATATATAAATAAAGAAAAGACACTTAACTAATTAAGGGCAATCTCATTTTATAGAAATTGGAATCTCTTTATTTTTTCTTACTCCTTCATAATTTATAATTAGATGACAATAAAATAGCAGAACTATTTCAAAAGCATACCTAAGATTTTTAACAGGGTAAACAAAGCAAGAGTCCCCAACATGAACTGAGGAACAATTAGTGTTATTTTCGAGTACAACCCCAGTGACAGACACAATATTCATTAAAAGATGCTCGGATATTTCAATGGTATCCTCTTGTTTTTCCGATATAGAAGGTAAGCGACATCGAGGTGGAGGGGTACTGTTATGATGGTGGTGATGTATTCGAGAATTTAGTGGATTAGAGGAAGGAGTATTTTGGTCCATTTTAGTAGGATCTCTGTAGGTACCCATTATCTGAAAAAATACCAAGGATCAATAAGACAGTTAATCAAATGGATAAATAAATTTAAACAACATTTTTTATCACCTAATATATCTTTGTATTGAGCATATACAGCACTCGACAGCCACGCTAGCTCGGGGCTAGTAAAAACTAGTCGGACAATGTACAGGTTGCCCTGTGCTTGCCGGTTTAGCTACGATATGCCGTACATTAAATACCACATGTATACATGCAATTTTGAGTTCATATCCTAAGTATTACATTTTGTTAAAAGACTCAAACATTGAATAGACATTGAAACCAAATATTATGTATTATTTATAAATACAATATATTTTTAAAAGACAAATTTTGCAGTTTTAGAAAATTCAGATTAATACTTTGATGAAGATGGGGCAACCAGAGCAGATTATTTACTTCGAAATGAAGAACTTAGAGTTGTTAGTTTGACGAAAGACATATAGGATTTGAATAATAATTACAAGTTCAATTTTTAGTTATACTTTTTATAAGTGTATCACAAAAATATATAATACTTTCTTTTTGTACTACCAAAATTTGACTTATTTAAAACAAAAGTACATCTATTATGTACAAGTCTCAAAATGATCCAATATTTTTGGTATTCTGGGATGGTACATTTTTTACATGGATAATATTTTTTTTACTGTTCCTGTTGGATAAATACTAACTTTAACGACGTCGAGCCTTGAGTATGTCTTTTTTTTTTTAATGCAATTTTGTACAAGATTTATAAGTAAATGATACAAATTGCAATCTAAAAATGAGATGAATGATTAATTTTAAATGAATAATTTAGAGTAGATAAAACATGAAGAGATTGCAACAATTCAATATCGATGATCGATATGTTAAAGTCATATTTGACATTTTGATGAACAAAACTACTTAATAAGTAATATGTGGCACATTATAAAATTCAAATGTTCACAGTTATAATACTTGCAAATGCATTCTAAACAAGTCATTCTGATAGATCAAAATAAAAGAACAACACCAATTAATGACTCGTAATTAAAATGACTCGTGATGAACGTAAATACAACGTAATAAGATAAAGAAATTGTAACTTGTACAAAATCACAACTTGCACGCAACATATACTAGTGGACCTCTCATGTTTTCGGGGATAACAACGTTTTAAAAAAATGATCCCATCTTCAAAAGTGTACATATACTTTTTTCAAAGAAGTTTGTGGACATAAAACAGTATACACCTACTTAAATTCAATCTTGTTTTGACAACCACTCTCATAACTAGACAAAGGTTAGATAAAAAAGTGCAATATTCCTTAATAATCCCATTGACATAAATAATTAAACATATTTTAGTGATACCATAATATTTAATGATAAATAAAAATAAAAAAAACATCAACAACCTCAAAATTCTTTATTAAAGATATTAATTACAATTATAGAATAATCTGATAAAAAAAAGTATATAGATCAAAGAGCCAATTAAAAGTTGGTGATGATAAGTAAATAAGTCTGTAATACCTTTATTTTGATTCCTTTTTTTTCATCTTGAACTTTGAGAGCACCCATTTTTTGTTTTTATATATCCTTAATGAATTAGATAATTGGTTTTCTTAGAGTCTTTATCATTCAGTAATGCATTTGTCCATTAAATTATGTTTAAAACTTTCTTTTACCGATATTATATAAATTTAAAGTTTGTTAATAAGAAAGAAAGAGGAAAACAAAGAGAAAGAGAGAGAGAGCTTGAGAGATAGAGCGCCTTCTCTGATCCTCAATAGAAAACTAAACTATAAAGGAGAGTAGGAGAAAAAGTATAAAATATATATATATTCTTTTTTAAACTGATTTTTTTTAAACAAAAATAAATACAAATAAATAGAGTACTAGGAGTGCAGACGGTAGTAGTACTCCTAGTAGTACAGAAGTAAAACTATAGAAAGAGAGAAAAAAGGAGGGCGCGTAACGTTTACTACACTACATACATACTCCATACATAACATGGCCGTATTAAAAATGTATGATTTAAACGTGAATCCACATTTACATATATTGTTTGCTAATTGCTAGGTAGAAATACGCAACCTCCACGGAATTGGAATAGTCGTAAGCCTCATGTTTTATTTTTATCTTCACGAAGTGTATGCGTGGATTGAATATCAACAAAGAATTTTCGCAAACGAAGGTTTTCAGAGGATTTATTTCCTTACTTCCTCCTATGGATGGTGTAATTCTTTTTTATCACATAATTTACTTCTATGTATTACATAACAGAATACATATCATATTAACAGGAGCGTCGGACTGTCTACTAGGGTCTACCTATATATATTTTATCTTTATATTAAACTTGGATTTCTGAAGGGGTATAGAATATTAAGATATGCATAGCTAAACTTTTGACCTTGTAATAAAGGTCCTATTCAGGGGCGTCCATAGGATTAAATATATATACTTTTTTTTTTGTGGGGGGGGGCTTGGTTTTGAATTTAAAAAAATAATCCTTTTAAAAATATTTCTAACATTATTTTTTTGGGAAAAAAAATCCACAGCTATTCACAAAAAATTAAATTTTTTAAAAAAGAATTTCAAAAATCCACAGTGGTAAAGATAAAATTAAATTTAAAAAAAAAATCATAATAAAATTTTAAATATTATATTTTTTGAAAAAAATTCAAAAATTCACAGCTTCTCATAAAAAAATTTAATTTTTGGAAAAAAAAAATCAAAAATCCACAGTTGTTCACATAAAATTATATTTTATGGGAAAAAAGTTCAAAATAAAATTTTAAATAATATATTTTTTGAAATTTTTTTCTTATAAAATCTACAACAAGACACAAAAAATTAAACTTTTTTGGAAAAAAAAAATCAAAATCCAGAACTTTTCACATAAAATTATATTTTTTGAAATATGATATTAAAAAAATAATTTCAATTATATTATTTGAAAAAAAAAAATTCAAAATCCACAGCTCTTCAGATAAAATTATATTTTTTGAAATTTTTTTCAAAAATTAAACTTTAAATATGAAATTTTCAAATACAAAGCAAAAGTTCCTTAATTTTAGGGGCTAAAGCCCCTCCAAGTCCCACTTTGTCGATGCTCCCACTATTAATGAAACTTAAAGTGTTACACATTTGATTCAATATATATCTATCCAAATATTTCACATTCAAGAAATAATTATCACAAATCCCTATGGTTTTCAAAAAAAAAAAAAAAAAATCATGTCTGAAACTTTAATAATTTTTGTAGATATTTATATTGTATAAATACGGCGAGTTTTCTGCACGGCAATTTTTCTAAACAGCGAGTTATCCCACGACAAACTTTCATAGATCCAATATAATCCCACTGATTATATGCATATTTATTGATGTACCGAAAGTATAAAAATTTGCGGATACGAATATTGCATAATAAGTGGATAATTTGCGTATGCCGAAGCGAGTATCCCACATATGTTGCAAACTATACATTTTCAAAGTATAGCTTGATACATTTACTGCCTTTTCAAGGTCTCTTGGAATTTAGGACGGATACAATAGAAAATATGTTGTTTTTGACAAAAATCCAAACATGTACTCTGAAATATGTGATCATATATAAAAACAAATAAAACAACCACTCCCTGGACAAATCCTCCTATGGACCTTTGTTATATGATTTCAAGGACAACTAAAGTGTCTTTTGTTGTACTCGTATTAGATAAATAATAGAAAATAAATAAAAAGTTGAAACAATTCTCAAAATAAAATAAAAATCCAAGACGTATAAACTCATTTATGTTATTAGTATACTTTTTCCAATTAAGTTTTTAAAATCCGACAAATCAGGCCGAATTGGCATAGGAATGTTTTCTGGACTACAAGGGCTTTGAAGTCATAGTTTCGTTCATAGGAAGGGAGGCTCTCCATCAGAAGTAACTTTTACCCATCCGTTCTTTCACTTCGTTTCGAGATTTCTTTCCTGAGCTGCAATAAAGTCCAGCTTGAATAATTATTAACGTCATCACTTGTATTCATATTTGTACCTCCCTTATCCTTATACATACATTGTCTCACAATCAGTCAGTAATCCTGATACTATATTTCCCAATCTAGATTTTACTTTTTATTTTAGTTCAAAAATAAATAAAGATCTAGACTCCAATTTTTCAAACTCCTTTGTGGACTATTCAAGAATTATTGAACGCCTTAACAGAATTTAAAAAAGAAGTTTTTTTACCATGTATGTTTTTCCTTTGAATTAAATTTAATTTCCTACTTTCAGATTTCTACAAAAACCTTGAGACAAAAATAGACACAGTCAAAATAGTTAAAGCTTTGCTTAAAGCATTTCAAGGAGTATGAAATTATCGAATACAAGGTTAAATCTAATGCATTAGTGAGCGACGCTCAAAATTCTTGAGGCAGGGCAAGGGTGCACTCAAAGCTTTAAATAACGAGAAAGAACGGATGCACTTTTATTTTTATTTTGCTCGTCAAATCTAAAATAAATTATAGTTATTAGCTTTAGGCCGCCCTCAGGCTTGATGCAATCTATAAGTCTTTAAGAAGATCAGGCCGGTCCTAAACTAAATATATACATTCTATTTTACCTCTCACTATCGTATTTTCTAAATCCTCCACACAATTTTTTATTTATATTCTGTTCAAATACCTTTTATTATACATTCATCCCATAGGCCGGATTCCCGGTATAGGGGGCAATGCATAATTCTCTAACCTGTCTCCTAGCTATACCTTATAACCTGCCTTAAATGCTAGCTAATATCCCCAAAGATTAATGTTAGACCTCACCATTTAACTAAGGGCACAAATTGCCAATTACACGCACAAATTATTAATCAAGTTAACCTAATTTTAGAAAAATTAAAAATAAATATCAAAATAAGCTAGAATCTTTTTTTCCATGCTGTATCTGTCACTCTTTTCCGTTTTCGGTTGGCAAGTTTGCCTCTCATGTAGTTAACTACTCAAAGAAGAGGCTGATCCCGATTCTCTCAGAGACACCGCCAGTTACTTCGCGTGAGGAAATACCATTGGAAGATAAATATTTATTTTTTGTTAATGAATAAACCCAACTGAAATATGATTTTCCTTTATTTTATATACTATATTTACATAACATCTCAAAATCTCACCTTTGTTCAAGCTCAAGCTAATTATCAGATTTAATTGGATGATAGTGCACGAAACCTCGTAAATACAGGTCTCTTAGGGTAATGGTTCCCAAACTCCTTGTTCCCAAGGCACACCAAAAGACAAATAAAAATTTCCGGACACACTTATTTTAATTAAACAAATCATTTGGATTATTATACGGTATTGCAATTAATGTATGGTTGTCACAAATTGTACAGCACTCTTGAACTTGCAATATATTGGATTTAATTGCAACCATAAAGAGTTGTCAAATTCAAATACACTTATAAGAGTGAAAAAATGAGCATTGCTCATTTTTAATTGAGCGGGAACGTACTCATTGCATTAAAAAACGAGCTAAAACGCGTTCCCAAAATTATTAACTGAGCTACAACGCGTTCTTATTGAATCATATTATAATGTTTTAAAAAGGACTGAGACTTAGATAAAAAGAAAACACCATCAATCAGACAATCGCAGACTTCGGAAGCAGATAAAAACATATAGATATTTATGTCATTATTTGAAATAAGAGAGCTTGATTTATGAAATTGGGTGAAGAAGTGTCATCTTCAGTTGAATCCAGCATTCACAAGGAGATTTTTAGTTGTATGATCTTGAAAAAGAAAATGTGTATAAAAAGAAAGAGAAAATACTCAAAAGAATTTTAAAAAATCGCCATAACTTTACAAATTTTATTCTCAGAAAGACTATGACTATGTTTGTAGAATATTTGAATCTGTTTTGCCTTACCCTTCTGTCATTATAACCTGGAATGGGGCCATTGATGGATTTCCTATTTTTAACATGGAGTCATTTGAGAAATTTAACAGTAGATGAAATAAGTATAAGAAAATTTCATCGAATCTGATAGTCGTCAGTAGGGGTGCTACGGTATAAGGTTGTACCACCGTTCGGTACGACCCTTACGATTTGGTACGTTTTAACCCTAGGTGCCCTACGTATATCTACATATGAAATATTTTGTTATTATAAAATTTTGGTTTTTTATTTAAATTAATAAATTTAGATAGTGAGGTAAGATTTTAATCCATTAGCATCGTTTTATATAAAAAATAATTTATGCATTTGTTTATACAAAAAAAAAAGAGATAATGAATTAAAAATTGATAAAATACATACCAGTTGACGAAAACTCAGTCTTATAGTAGAGGGGTAATTTAAATTTAATTTATGAATGTTTCCAAGAAGCTTTAAGAGCTCATTCCCTAATTTCTTTCGATTAATTAATTTGATTTTATGAATTTTTGTCAAAATTTAGTTGACTACGCAATACCTTGATTTTTCCCCTGCAATTAGTAAAAATAATATATGTAGCTCCAAGGAATAACCTCTCCCTTGTGATTTTTCAACATCTCAAAAGATGCAAAAGTTCTTGCAACTTGAATACCAAGATACTAAATGCATCAATTACTTTATAAGATTAAGAAGAAATGTTTCCAAATTAACCTTCCTCCCCTATTAATAGCAACCAGCACAATTAATAAGACTTCAATAGCAAGAAACAGGGAATCATCTGAGCCTCCAATGTCTACACATCCGTGATGACAACTAGGGCTGGAACGCTACGCGGTTCGGTACGGTATAATATTATAATGAGAGCCCTCTGGGCTCTGAATATTAATTTATCAAAATATTTGAAAGTCTTTTGAATATATTTATTTGAATTGGAACTTCATATCTATCCCATAGTAATAAAGTCAGACATATATATATATCCGAATAAGTGGTCCTATAAATATAAAATAATAAAAAAATCGTATGCAAAGACTCTTAAGGTAAAATAATTGTGCTCTATGTCATCATATGCACAGCGTCTCCTTTCATGAACGAATATTAAGTCCTGTTACTAACTCAGAAAGTAGTATACATACATTTAAAACTTCACTTCCTTATCCTAGTTATAAGTAAGAGGCATTGCAAAAAATATAAGTACTATTTCATTGTCTTTTTATACTGAATTTATAGAGACGAAATGGTATCATCAATACATATTGTATTGATGATTTGTATAGTATTACAGTGAATCCCAGAAAATGATTGTATTTTTTACTATGTGTCAGCGAAAATAACACTCAATAATTGTGGAATAATATTGATATATATTTTTCGTTATTATTCACTAAATAATAAGTAACATTGGACAGGGGCGTCCACAGGGGGTGGGCTGGGGGGTTGTAGTCCCCCTCCCAATGAAGGAATGTTTGCTTTTTACTATAATTTGTTTTCGTTATTCGGGCAAATTAGGCAAAAGAGGAAAAAAATTTAATATTTGAATTTTTTTTTTGTGAATAGCTATGGAGTTTTGAAAAAATTCACAAAATTTTATATTTGAAATTTTTTGCCAATAAATTAAATTTCTTGTGGCTTTTTGATCTTTTTTTTTTTTAAATTTAATATTTTTAATTTTTTTCCAAAAAATGCAAGTTTTCAAATTTTATTTCGAAAAATGATAATTTTTGGAAATAGCTATGGATTTTTGGATTTTTTTTTTCTAAAAAATCCAAAAGCTAAGCCACAATATAATACTTTTGGTCTCCTTCTTTTGAATGATGTTCTTGAATATAATATGTATCCATATTTAAGAAAATACTACAGTCCCGTTTACTTCGGTCCTCTTGAATTACAACTAACTTATTTATCTATTCAGCCTATATTTGAAAAGAAAAAGGAGATTTAAAAAAACAACACACACATACCTAAGGTAGCTAGTTTTTGTTTGTTTTTCTTGTTGCCAACTGTTACTTATTAATTGGAGAATAATGATTATATTCATTGAATTAATAATTTTATCATAATAAATATCAATGAAAGATTACGAAATGAGATTACTTCTAAACGAAGGCCCATGATTGATATGAAAGGGCTGTAGGCCTCCTCCAAAATTAAAGAATTATAGCTTTTTAATATAAAATTTAGTATTAACTTTGTTTTTCGAAAAATTAATTTTTTTGTAAACAGCTGTGGATTTCCAGGAAATTTAATTTTTCGTAAATAGTTGTGGAGGATTTAAATTTTTTTCCCAAAAAAAAAAAAACAATTTTTAGTAAGCAGCTATAGATTTTTTAAATTAAAAAAAAATTGAAATTAAATTTTTAATAATTTTGCTACAAAAAATTTAATTTTTCGTAAATAGTTGCCGATTTTTGAAATTTTTTTCCACAAATAAAATATTTGAAATTTTTTGTGAGCAGCTGTGGATTTATGAATTTTTTTGTATACAACTGTGGATTTTTGAAATTTTTCGTGAATAGCGGTCGATGTAACAAAAAAAAATCAAACAATTTAATATTTGAAGTTCAATTTTCGGGAAAAATAATTTTTCAAAATGTTTTTCAGAATTTTTTTTTTTTTTTTTTTTTTCATGCCCCCCCCAATATATATAGTTATATCTTCCTGCAGACGCCCCTAAGACCGGACTGGACCGAATTCAAAAAGGATTGACGCAATAGTAGTTGAACGATACTTCTTTATATCATTCTTCACTTTTCAAATCGCTAAAACACTATATTAACAGATTATACAATTTACATTTTATACGTCTCATTACGCTTAATTTAATTACAGCATCAGACACTTAAATGACCAGTTATTAATTCTTGTTTCATTTAATATCAATCAATTAAAATTACGCATTTATTATGTATTTAGTCTTATAGTAGTCATATACGTGTAAGCATTTAAACTTTATAATGTGGCACAGAATAAATGTCAATTAGTAATTTAAAAAAATACTAAAACTCATAAATTAAACCATTAGTACTTCGACCATCTATGACGTATTCCATTAATGTATTGTTCTTATTGCAAGAAGTCTAAATTTTTTCATTTTAAATACTCCATCTTATTTTTGGGGCTGTAATATGTACAACTTGTTTATGCCTGTTACAACTATCACAGAATTGCAACTTGTACATGAGGAATGTTAGGTTTGGGAAAAATTAATTTCGTATTTTCCTCAATTAAAACAAGAAAGAAGTATATCCTGTTTATTATTGGTCATTCCGCTCATACGATAAGGCGTTGTAAAGGTGATCTACAAACCTTATTCTGGCAGTATTGCGCTTGGTTGGTTCAGTTGTGAATTATCGTGCGTCGAGTATTGGAGGTTTCAAAGGAAGAAATTCGCCATATTTTACATTTTTACGATATGAAAGGGAAAAATACGTCAGTAGCAACCAAGAAAATTTGCAATGTATACAGGGCCGTTACTCTTTCAGTTCGTGTTGCACATCAGAAGTTTGTGCAATTCCCCCCCCCCCGATCAATTCTATCAATTCTGCCCTCTACTGTGAACAACTCGACTGTTTGAAACTAGTTAGCGAACAGAAGTGGCCAGCATTGGTGAATAGTAGACAGCAAGACATCATTAAGTTGTATGATGACACGCCAAAAGCTACTGGAGCTCAGACGGGAAGTTCTTATACATATACCCTACAGTTTGGACCTGGCACCAAGTGACTACCATCTATTCTTGTCTATGGCAAATGCCCTTGGGGCACAAATTGGACCTCAATAGAGACCTGTGAAAATTGGTTGTCCGAGTTTTTTGCAAATAGGGGCAAGGGCTTCTACAAGAAATGCATTATAACGTTTGGATTCTCGATGGTAACAAGTTATCGAACAGAGCGAGGCTTATATTGGATTATTTTAACACTTCTTCTAAAGCATTGAAATCAAGCGAAAAATAGGAAATTACTTTTCCACCAAACTATTATATATATATATATATATACTGGGTGGCGACGAGTAGCTGGTGGAAGATTTTGGCACATTACTACTTTGTTATTAATATTCGCAGAAAGTTAAAAATTTTCCTAGAAAATAAGTTTCCTTTGATTCCGTCTCCTTATTGAGATATTTGACCATGGATCAGTTGCGCATAAAAAATTGCGGAGCGGATCTTGATTACAGTGGAAAACAAGAGCATCGCAAGGACATTTGGATTCCCCCAAAACACTGTCTAGTGGATCAAGAAGAGGCTGGACGAAAGGGGGCCTAATTTTAAAGATCTCCCACACTCTGGACAGTCAAGCAGAGTAAGTACACCTTCAAAAATTGCTGAAGTGAAAGCCTCAATTGAAGCCAATCCTTCTACAAGTGAACTCAAGCTTGCTTGAGACCATGGGATGCCATCTAACACAATGAGCATCTTTTTGGCCCAAGCTTTGAGCCTCAAGTCTCTTACAAAGACAAGACTTCAATTGTTAATCTCAGAACAGTGCAAAAAGAAGTTAGAACGATATTTGAAGATGTGGAACAATTTCAAGAAGAAATCTGTTCTTGTATTTTCCGACGAAAAACGTTTTTGGTTGACAAATACAATAATCGAAGGAATGATAAGTACATCGCATCTTCAATTAGCTCTGTCAATCCTTTTGATAGATTTGTGAACAAATCAAAGCATCCTGCCGACCAAATGATGCTCGTTTTTTTCTTGGGAGTGATGGAAAAGCTTTTTCTCCAATATGGTTAAACGGAAGTGTCAATGCTAAGAACTACAAGCAAGTACTTCAAAGTCAAGTAATTCTACGTCTTGAGGCAACCTATGGTCGTGGGGGCTTCATATAGATGCAAGATGGAGACCCTGCGCATACATCAAATGCCGTTCAGTAGTATTTTTCCAAGAAGCTTGGCTCCGAGGGGTTTTGGTTGAAATAAGTTTGGCCTCCGTCTTCGCCAAACCGGAACCACCTTGATTTCAGCATTTGGGGAGAAATTGAGAAGGTTGCTTGTGCTAAATCTCATCCAAATTTGGAGTGTCTAATGGCTGTGGTTAATGCAGCCTGGACCAATATGTCTACCAGCTTTGTCAAGAAGACCTGTGCTGCTTTCAGAACAAGAATTTACATACACATTGAAACTAAAGCCACATATTTTAAGAAATAAATTATCCTTAAGGAGTCCATAATAACCACCAAAAAGTTTTTTCTTTTACGAATTCATTTGTGACCTTGGCAGCACTTTTAATTTTGTGCATCTGGCGTGCACCAGCTTCTCGTCCCCACCCGGGATTATATATTCTCTAACTACCAGTATAATATTTTATGTAATTGAAACAAGCAACGGCTGTAATGAAAATCATAAATTCTAATTCACTATGATCAAAGTAAGGGAACTCAACTTTCCTGATTTGAGGGCTCAATATTTGATATTAAAATTAAATAAATGCATATTAGGACATAACAAAGTAATTGATAGTCTTTTAATGAAGAAGAACTTGATCAATGAAATAATTTGTTTGATTGGTTTTTAACTCATTTGTTACAACTTTCTTTCAAATGAAAACACATTTATGTGCCATCATTTGTAAACAAGATTGCTTAAATTACTTTTGAATATTTAGTTTTTAACAAATTTACATGGCTTCAAAATTGACCTTGTAAAAAAAAACAAGCACAAGGAAAGTCATTTTAATAAATATAGCAAAATATAAATACAATATTTTCTTTCTCATTTTGTAGAAAAGGCTGATAGATGGAATACAAACCGCTATGTGAGACGTTTTTGCTGGACCAACATATGTAAACATTTCAATTTTAAGATTCAAGATCGATATTTCTAATCTAGAAGGATCGAAAATAGAACAAAATTTGACTGGAATGAGATCCTTGGACCTAAATTATAACAAGTCATTTACGTAGGAGATGGGACTTTTGTTAGGGGGTAATTTCAATATTGCCCAAATATTAATCACTATTGCATTCCAAAATTGGAAGCACATGAGCATGACTAGGATTTGTCTTTAATTAATTATTTTATATGGAATTGACCTTTTTTTTATTTATTTTTTTAAATGATTTGTTTTGGTTTAAATTTGACACTTTTTGACAAAACCTTAACAATTTTTAACATTATAATGTACATAGAACTTTTTTAAACATGACAAAATTGTTCAGCAACTGATGTACTTCAAAAATAATGAAAGAAAAAATTTGGGTATAAGCTCCAACTCCTTATCCCCCTGTAGTTACTGGCCTGTGAAAACAACGTGATTACTCAATCTTGTTTCGTTTGTCAAAGGGGGTGGACAAATTCCCCCACCTCCTATGCCCATGAGCACAACCCTACCTACTACTAAAGGGATCTTAGAGTCCTTTAGTATATTGAATATTCAATGATTTGGGGATCATGAATTAATTGTCTAAATGCTAATGTTTAGACTCGATCTTGATCGATTTTTCTTCTCGCTGGTGTTCTAAATTATTTAAATACTTGTTGTTGTTTTTCTTATAAAGTATTTGCAAATATACATACATAATCGTAGTAAAAATGTTTAGTTTTGAGGATATTTATTACCTTCCTTTTTTACGATAATCAACACAATCTTACTTAAGTTTCTATTACTCAATACTTTTGTATGTAGACCACTTTGAAGAGTATGCGTGTGTTATTTTTTATTTAATTTTTTTGCCATAGTGTGAAACAATATTGATAGACAGATTGCATTATACGTACGAGGTGAGTTCAAAAAGTAAGATAACTTTTCAAATTTCACGGGCAACGTACATTTGGTATGCTAGATTTTTATTTGATATTAGTATACCCGCCACGAACATATATTTACTGTTTCATGTACAGGGAGCTGGGATCAGATTGTCGCCTACTTTAAACCTTGATAACTTGAAGACGACATTATCAAATAAAAAACCGGTTACCAAATAGGAAAGCTATTCTCGTCAGCTGGCCATACGTAGTTCAGTTAGCATCATGCCGTCATCATATGAGGAGATAAAGAGCTATAAGTGGGACAAGGAGATTTCGAGGTGCGCCGTAGTCATGGCATTGGTTAATAATGGAGGTGAAATCTCTAATTCAACGATTGCTTAAACCTTAAGAGTGAATTTACGGACTGTTCAGCGTATCTGTAAGAAGCTAGAGGACACCTGAGATGTTGATGCCACCATAAAGAGGGCACCCAAGAAGGAGGGCTTCGACAGGAAGGTCAGGGACACCGACTTTGTCGACAAGGTGAAGAAGATGGTTGAGGATGACCCTACCAGGTCCATGAAGGCCATGGCGAGGGATCTGGGCGTGGCAAAAGGACTCAGCACCCGCCATGTGTCCAAAATCTCCATGCAGTGGTTAACCGAGAACTGTTATGACGTCGTAACCAAGGATTTGTGGCCTCCTAACTCTCCCCATCTTAATCCTTTGGGCTATTTTGTCTTGGGATATGTCGAGAGGCATACCAACAGACATCCCCATAGCACCAAGGCCAGCCTGATGGACTCCATCAAGGAAGTATTCGGCAACATGGACAATGAGATGGTGAGAAGAGCCGGAATTTTGAAAAAACAATTAATGGTTTTTGCATGACAATAATACACTTGCTCACTCATCTTTGCTTGTGATATATTTTTTGGCCAAAAACAACACCATAGTCATGCCTCAGACATAATATTCACGTGGTTTAGCCCCATGTGACTTTTTCTTGTTCCTAAAACTGAAGAGATTTATGAAAGGATGGAGATTAACTATGGTTGAGGATATAAATGGTGTATCGCTCTAAGAGCTCAAGACTATAGCGAGAAGTGCTTCGAGGAGTGGAAAAAACGTTGTCACATGTGTATTATATATGAGGGGAATTATTTTGAAGGGAACAGTCTAAATATCGATGAATAAATAAATATTTTTTCCTAAAAATACATAGTCAAGTTACTTTTTGACCACGACTCGTATACATATATTTATCCAAGTATGTGACTTGACAGATTTGGGACTCAGACTTAAAATTCCGGTCTGACTCGGGACTTGATCTTGAATTTCAAGTTGTACTCTGGAGACAGATTCGCCCTCAAACCATCTCATAATACTAAATTTATTTATCCAGGAACTCATTTTCATGTTTCTAAATGAAAAAAATATATGATTACAAATGAATAATAAGATATTTGTATTAGGAAGAAACTTAAATACAAAATATGTAGTAATTTTGTTATTTAATGACTGTATTACATTTTATTCTCATTCTATAACTTCAGTCATCCTTTAAAAAAAAAGTGCATATTTGATTGGAAAAAAAAAATGCATTAACTCAACTTATGGAGGAACACGTTGAACAAATAACTAAAGTTGAACCCATTCTACTATTGGCAAAACACTTCAAATAGTAGAGCTTTCTCAATCCTTCTTTCTTCGAGAAAAACAATGAACTTTCCTACTTTCCCTCATGCCTCAAAGGGGAAAATTCATTGGATAAACTAATCAGATTGAGTGAGTATCTATGTACAATGTACATAGAAGTGACTATTGTTAATTATATTTTGTAGATTTGAAGGAGAGGGAAATCTATTTTAAATGATATTATGATTGTTATAGCCATGAATATGTATGTAAAGTTCGAGAAGAATGTATCAAGCATGAGTGTTTATACTGCACAAATTCCAAAGTTATTACGCATTTCCAAAATCAAGTGCGTAGTTGTAACTGGGAAAAAGAGAGTAAGAGGAAAGAGAAACATACTCCCTCTCCTTGTCTCAACTCTAAGTATTTGTCCATTCATGGAACAGAACATATTTCGTGTTACAAATATTAATTGACGTACAATAAAGTTTTATAATTCAAATACCTTTGTCATTTTCATTGAGCGGCCAGTATTTTTTTATTACGTACCTCCGTTGCAAGAGTTCGTGTGTTTGTATCCGTTCCCTATGTACCATTTTATCAGGTAGTGTTTCCCTACGGCGTAAATTCATTCCAGTGATTACAATTGTGTGTATTTAGGGCATATTTAAAAAAAAAATCATTCCTAAGGGTTCGTGTCCAAAAAAGATGAATCTCCTATAAGATCATTTTACTATTTATGGTCAACCTTAAATCCGCTTAGATTGATTCAGGAGCACCATTAAGGAAGGGAAAGTGTGGGACATGTTCCCTTATATTTCAGAAATCACACTTTGTCCTCTCCATATTTTGGATTTTTTTTTATATACATATACTTTAGATAAATTATTTATCTCTCGAAGGGTTTATTAAATTTATAGTTGAATTTTCATCAATAGTGACAGTTTTAACAAAAAAATTCGTTGCTACTTATGTTTATATAAAAGTTATAATTATGGTCTGGAGGGCTATAATTAGTGATTTTTTAGCTGACCCATTTTTTTTGAAATTGGTAGTTTGAAGAATGAATTTTTCTTTTCCTTAGCAGTTGTCATTATTATTTAATCCCTGTGTAGAGAACATCCTTTTCTAAATAGACTCAATTATATTCAAAACCGGATTAAACGTTCATGTGTGCTAATAAAAGACGGATTGTAACTATGAAAATTTGTTGTGGAGTTATCACTGCAAGTAGTCCTTGTTGGACTCAGAGTAGAATTGGGACATACATTGGAGTATTTCTTGCCACTGTCCTTGTTTATTTCCTTCTCCCCCCTTTCTTGTGACAGCTGATCGCAGTTAAAGTCCTCCAAAACATTCCTCAAATTGTCAGAATTACCATGTTGATTGTCAGTTTCTTTTTTTAACACAGTGGATTTTCTTCACTGCCTACAATTAACTTTGAAACTCATGGATTTACCTCATCTCTGATACTTTTCATCGGAGAGACAAAGTATTATTTTTTTTATCACTTGTCACATTCTTATGAATAAGTTCATTTTGGACCTATTATTGGAATAATTTGATTTTTTGAATGTCTACTAAATGCAGGTTACTCTAATTTTGTATCAGATATCTTGTCCACTATCTCAATTGTTAATATTTCCATGGTGGTTATGGTGTTAAATTTTGATAGGGCTAAGATCTTCCTAGATTTTTAGGTTCTTAATATACAACATTAAAAAACACAATATTTTAAAAAATATATAGAGAAATCTATAACTTTTATTCTTAAAAAAAGTCCCAAAAATGGTGACTATTTTACACTGACTATTAGCTGTAGTGATGTGCAATCCTTATGATTAGATTTTAACAAATATATTTGTACAACATTTTACTTCAATAGCTACATATACTAATTTACACACGTTTTACATTCTTTGTGTCGAGCAACCTTTTCCTTAAAAAAGAAATAGAAATATAGGGCCGAAATTACTTGATAATTAGCCAATTCTTCCCATCTAGGGAATTGTTAATCAATAATTGTACGAAATTGTTTACATATTAAAAAGAACCCATTCAGCTATTCAACGTTATCAACACTGATTAGGAGAAGAAAAAAAACCCAGCAAAATCGAAAGCTGACAACAAAATACACTGACCTATATTTTTGTGCTATCGAGGTAACGTAGTGTACAACTACATTTTAAGGAGGGTCATTTAAAAAGTCCGTACAAAGTGCAAGAGATGGCGACACTGGCGTGTATCGAGGTCATGTTTAGTTAGTAGCATCTCTTGAAAGAACATACACCCACTTTCAGCAAGATTGACCTATTTCTTTCTGTTTGGCATTTGTTTCAATCGAGGAATCGGCCGCAAAGATTATGACAACTACCTTATGGATTTGCAAAGAATAATCCTCTTCCATTATCTGGAAAAAGGAAAGGGTAAAACTATTACAAGTGCATCATTATTGAGCTGTTAGAGTAAAGCCCACGATTACCCCATGAAAAAGTCATTTTCCCTCACGACAATGCACCAGCTCACACCCTCAGCAGTTGTGATTAAAAAAAATGAGTGGAAATAGGGTTCAACTCGAGATGCTCATAGAAGCAGTAATCTCCGACACCTTTATTCTTCTGTCGAACATAACTATATCATGGATTCTATCAATGATTTCTGGAGTAATAACCTCAACATAGCGTTCAAAACGTTCAGCGTCACTGCGAAAATTTTGAAACCATTTAGAAACTGTTCAAATTGAATGTGTAGAGTCCACTCAAAATTTATCAAGTTTCTTTTGAGGCGTTTAGCCTTTTCTAAAGTAATGTGTAATCAACACACGATATTATTTTCCTTCCATTTTTTTAAAATTAAGTCACATACTCGATTCAAACGAATGTCAAATAGAAAGAAATAGACCGATCTGGCTGAAAGTTAGTGTGTATTCTCCGAAAAGATGCTACTAACTAAACATAACCTCGATATGCGCCATTAGTGCCATCTCTCGGACTTTGCACGGACTTTTAAAACTATATCGTAGTAAACTATACCCTGCATTAGTTTGATAAAATAGTTATATATCCTTGAAATCTAAACTTTATTATAGAATCAAGACCAGATAGCAGAGCTTAGCGCTGAATTTTATATATTAGATATTATAATATCATCAGGATGAAGAAAAAAAAGAGCATTCTTTTTCTAAAAAATGGTAGTTTTGGCAAATTAAGCTGCAGATCAAAAAATTGAATTACAATGTGTTTTTAATATTTTGAAGACTTATAACTCGATTTGATCACAAAATCAAAGACTAGAGACTTTGAACTAGAAACTTTTGATTTTTTAATTTTATGTATACCTTTAAAGTATCATTGATTTCCTGAGGACTTGAACTGGAATCGATGAAAATATTCAAGGAATTGGACATGAGGGGAAATACTTGAGCCTCGGCTTGGACTTGCTAAATAAGGACTTTTCCCCACCTCTACAAAAAAGTATAGAATGTTTAATTAATTATGGTCAAGAAAATCCAAAATTGGAATAGGGACGTACTCCAAAAAATTATAAGGAGTAAAAGTTCCAAGCTTTCAAAAAAGAGAAGCCTTAGTTTGAATGAATGAGTGAATTATCTATATTTTGGATTTTTCTCTCGACACACTAATATTACTTTTGAAACGTCGGAGCCATAATTAAGTATCTTTCACTTCTATAGAAACCAGCAGTAACTATAAATAAAAAATTTATAATTAGGAGAATACAAAATATAGCTGATTTCAAATAATTCTGTTCTTTTTATGTTTCTCAAGGTATTCTTGATCTTATTTTATAAAATTGAGTCAACTGTCCAATCAAATTGCTGAATCAATGAAATCTGAGCAAATTACTATATGTATGAAACTGTTTTAAAAATGCAAAGTGTTTAGTAAGAGATTCCATTACTCATTTTCAATATAAATATAACTTGTTATTTTTTTGTTTAAACCCCTAACGAAAAGTAGATCTATTCATTCAACGTTTAAAGCATTACGTTACATCACTTCAATTGATGAAAAATGACTATAATTATATATATTTTTTCAAAGAGTTGAATGAATAATAAGTTTAATTGTACAAATCATTTTTTTTTATATGAAGTGTAGATGGATTTCAATGGGTTCAACGATTTGTGCTTTAAAATAACGTCATATTGTGATAATAAAAGAGTGGAAGTTCAGTTCACTTACTAAATAATTTACCGATTTTCCTCCCGTAATATGAACTGGTAGAACAAGAAAAAACAAACAACTCTTGTGAAACAAATTTCTGTATGAAACCAACGACAATTGAAGTAGAGGCCAAAAGAAGTCATGTCTCAGCGCTTGTTGACGCAGAAACGAGTTATGCCAAGATTTCCCGCATCTTTCCTGCTCCAAAGATTTCATTATCAAGATTAACAGGCTGACAGAAGACAAGAAGAGCCTAAAGGGGCCATAAAAATTCAAAAGTGGTTTAAAGACAACTTGGCGAATTTCTGGCCCTGATCAATGTGGCCTCCGTCTTCATCAGACTGCAACCCTCTTGATTATGATATCTTGGCGCCATCAAGGAAAAAAAAAACTGTGTCACCTTTCATGTGGATGCTTTTAAGGATGCTATAGAAAAGGAGTCGGATGACCTGTTGGAGGAATACTTGAAAATACCTGCAAGGTCTTCAGGCTTCGGATCGAGGCCTAGAGTGGCCACATTAAGACTTAATTGTTTATATTAAGTAAAATAAATATTTAAAATCTCATTTTCCGACTACTCGTACTTTTTTGAGAATCTTGATTAAGCCGAGCTTGGTAAAACCGTAAGTTTAAGACACTTTAATATAATGTAAATAAGCATTTTACTAATATGTACAAAATTTCTTGAAAATTTGCATGTGGTTTTCACGAGTATAATAACTACACATATGTAATCAAGTTCATAATAATTTTGGGCTTAAAACCAAATCTCATTAAAAATACGTTGATGAAGATGGGAATCAGTATAAATAAGAGCAAGATTTGCATCTATTTCCATATAATTGTAATACTTCGACCTCTAACATTCATATATTTTTAAATTGAGGCTCCTTATTGTACTTTGTAGACTTTCTTCGACACAGTTCTTCAGAGATTATCTATTAGGTTTAAGCCTCGAGTGTGGAGACTTATCAAACCACTAAAAAACTATTATATGTCTCCTCAAGTTTTACAGAAATAAAAGACACACCCAGAAGCTATCTTTTTTTTTAAATCATGTCAATAATACTGAAGATCTTCTGGTCCATATTTCAATTACAATTCAACAGCTCCAAATTTTTGATTTGTTCAAGTAACTTTCTATTTTGCACAATCTGATGCATTCGGTCGTGTTTAGAATTCAAAAAAGTGTTGAGTCTCATTGGAGGCTCTTCTTGATGAGGTTGCTCATTTTTTTAAATTATAAACCTCTCCAAAAATTGACAGTTATCTACGTTTGTAATTTTAAGTTGAGAGCCAAGACTCTTTTTGGCAGCAGAAAATAAATTATTCCAAAGATAGTTCAACAGTGTGCCGAAGAAAGTCGTTCAACGACCATTACAGCTCCATAAACCCAATGTCACTTTCAAACAGTGTTGGGTCAATAAAAAAATTAATTTTTCTCTAAATTATTAGCCTTCATATTCTGTATAATTGGTTGCAATACGTAAACAAAAAACGACGATTGAGGCAAAAAGACAACGGATTGCAGATCTTCTCCTCACCCATCCCTCCCACCATAAAGGAGGTTGCGGACATGGTGAACTGCTCTTTTGACGTATCTGTAAACACTTATTAAGAGCGGAAGTTGTGAAAGGCCTTTAGGCCTTGACTGGAGGCCATGTTGGCCACAGAAGGAGGTCACTTTGAGAAATAATTGTTGATATTATAAGGTATAATTATGATAAGAAATATTCCTGATACATGTTATTCTTCATTAAGTTGATTTAAATCTTGCTATCAATATGTACAATATGTTTAACCACACTGTGCATTTGTATTCAAGACCTTGATAGTTCGCTACATCAAACTTTAAACCCCTTATTTCCAATGTATATACAGAAATTTACCCATTTTCATCCTGGTTTCTATGTATTGTGAAGTCAACTAAACACATACAGTAATGTAGTATTCATGTATGCCACTTCTAAAGGGCTTAAATGATTAATAAGCATAATCTGAGGTCATTAGAGGATGCATTATTATTCGTTTGTATTCTTAAATGACATTTAATACACAAGTTTTCGAAATTATCATATTACTATCATATATTATTACTAATTGATTAGTATTCTGTGCCATATTTTAAAATCCAAAATGATCACAATTATGTATATTACTTTAATAGATCCAAATAAATAATATCATCAATGAATAGATGGTACATTAAAAAAAGACTGGTATTATAAAAATAGTATATGCGTCATCTTGCAGCTCTACGAAGGTTTTGTTTATCACCTACATTAAGGATGCGCTCGTTTGTTTCCTAGATTAGGGATTTAAGCGCAATTAAATGGCTTTGAATGTTTTATGTGGTTCGTCCATAATCTATTCCAGTGGTTCTCACTCCCACTTGTGGTATGTGAAGAACTGTTATAAATAGATTAAGCTTCTGTTATTAAATATTCAGTTTATGCATCTCTAATGGAAAATTTTACTTGAAGATTTTGTATATTTCTCAGGTGGTATATACTATAAAAAGTGTGAGAACCACTCTTCTATTGAATATACATTGTTAAATGTGCACAAAACAGCTTGTGCAATATTCATGAGCAAGTTACAAACTTACCAGCAACCTATTTACGTACACGGTAGTGTTTTGCAGTGTTTGGAGAAAAATTTCAAAAATCCATTTTTTGACATTTTTTTTAAAATTTTTAATTAAATTTTAAATGTTAAATTTTCTAGTAAATTGGAAAAATTCATTAATTTATTGGGGGCTACAACCCCTCCAACCCACTTAAAATACACTAAAGTATTTGTACGCCATTAATTAAGGTAGAAACTACAAAAAGTTTTGCACCCGTCCACAATCATATTTTTTACAACTATGGAATATGTAACAAATATTATATGTCTAGTTTTTTTACATACAGAATATATTTAGTTTAAGTACATAATATGTATTTTTAACACGGAAAACATGTACATGGTGAAAAATTAGATTAATATTATTAGACCTTTTCTGACATTATTTTCATCTAATACAAGCTTTTTGACAATTTTTTTCCAAGATTACTACATCTTTTTTTCTTGATTATAGGTATAATTATAATTGTTATCTTTGATCTGTCTAAAGTATAGTTATTATAAAATTATAGATCTGATTTTGTGTGTACATCTTTCAATTACTTTCTTTGAAATGCCTAACCACACAATTTGTAGTTTATTGGACGGAAAAGCTTGCATTTGGCTGAATAGATCATTTGCAGACATCACCCAATGAATAAACTGAATAAACGAAGTGATAAAAATTGGCTTAAGTTATTGGTAGTTCAATGGAAAGGGATTTGAATTCATTTCTTGTTTGGACAACAATTAAAAGAGTTTTTCCCGTGAAATTTTTTTGGTATACCTTTTTGCAAGTAAATCCTTAATTATTAAGTAATAATATATAATCAGGGAATATATTATATGCAAGTTTTGAGAATTAAAGATTCATTTTTGAGTAAAAAGAATTATCATTTAAAAAAAAGAGCTGTTTTATTCGGAAAAATGTAGAACCTTATGTCTTAACGGATTAATGTTTGCAAAGTGCCACTAAAATTAGTTATATTTAAAAAAATCATGTTATTTTAATTAAGCCTGGCGCCACCATGGGCCCCTGCCTCCTCCCTTTCACGTTGTGGTGACAGAATAATGTATCAAAACAGAGGTACCAAGGGCATCTTATTTAAATATTCTCTGCTGCATAATTTGGTCGAATGACATTTTTTGTGAGAAAATAAATCCTGAAATAATTCTATTACAAAGTCAAAATTTCTAGATTTATGACGCCCCCTGGGTACTGTCCAATGTATTAGCATAACGCTTTTCCGACTAATGTTTGTATACCGTCACAATTTTTATTAGTGACATCAAAGAGTATAACTGTTAGCAAGAGTTGCTATATATCGCCTTCCTTGGCTATTATTGTTATACACGATGACATCAAAATCTGTCTGTATTGGCCAGCAGTCGGTAGGGTGTATCAAATTGAAAATTCTGGTAAGCCTGATTACATGATGACATAGCCTTGTATTTATATTAATCTTCAAGTGGTTGTGTCTTCTCCTTTCTAATCACACATTTGTAGTCTTGTAAGATCTACCCTGTGGTGTGGGATTCTGATTTTAATGAAATATTTAGGAATTATAATTAGAAATGAATATACAAGAAGAAAATTAAAATTTTATCTAAGCCCGAATGGCCTATTTCATAAAATAATGAATGGGCCTGGCAAGCCGTGGATGATTAATTATTACAATATCAAATTCAAATTATTTTTCTTAAACTACAATTTGCAGTCATTAAAAACACATCAAAGGCCTCTCCGAAATAATTCCGCCAGAATATAAAAAAGTGAAACCCAACTGGCCCTGACAATTACTTATTAAAGCCTCCACTACCCCAAGTGTTATGGACCCAAATTGGCTAAACGGTTATGTTTGAAAAATTGAGCCTAACCCCCAAAATTTGGGTTAAGTTGGGGTAGACCTTGTTTTTTTCTTCGCGCCCATTAGGCCACCCCTTGAATGAATGGCACCCTTAGCATTTGCCAATATTGCCTATGCCTCAGATCGGCCTTTCTAATAAATAAGATTACTATTAAAAAGATATGTTTGTTAAAAAAAAAAACGATTTGAATAGATTGCACACAATTTTATAACAAATGAGAGCATCAATTGTACCAGTATATTGGAGCCCTGTACATTCCAAGAGCCCTGAGATTGCCTGTTTTGATTTTAGTAAGCTACGCCCTTGAGGCTCATTTTTATACTTTGAGAAACATGAAGGGCTAATGAGTATGTATTTTGTAGGTTGGACTTTTTAGACTAGATAAATATTATATGAATAATTCAAAAATGATCGATTGAACAGAAAAAGTCTGATGGCTTCTATTTTATACATTTGTTAACCTATAAATCTGTAAAAATATATAACGATTTTTTGACTCAGTTGAATTAGAAAACTTTTATTTCGTAATAGTAAAAATGCATAAAAGAAAATTCGCAATCCCCTGTTGGTTTTCATCGAATGATATTGCTCTCTTGGTTGTGAATACTCGTATATACGATATACGTTGTTAAGAAAAAATGTCAAGAAAAAGAAAAGGATAAGTGGAAAAAATGATAAGATTCTTTTAAACGGATATAATATATATTAAGATGAATGAAAAATAAACAAACACGACAGTAGTTCGAAAGGAAAAAGTACTAATCACTTAATTATCCGGTATCAATTATGATATCATTAGACGTGATGGATTATACATATTGGACAAGACTCATGGATTGACGTACAAGCATTAGCATAATAAATTGAGAAATATAATGCACCTGAAATTTTCGAGGGCATAAAACCTTTCCATAGAATTATCCTTAACCATGCGTACCGTAACTAACCAAATTATATAATTACATTGCTGTTGGACCGGTCCTAGGAATGATTTCCTAATCTGTTTTCCCATCAATTCCTCAATGAGGAATTGAGGAAGGATTGAGGAAAATAAGAACCAAGAAAATAATGAATGATAGTTAAAACGTATACTAATATGTTCTAATCGCACACCGCCTACTTTATATTTCAGGTATCTTGTTTCTTTGAAAGAGGTTAGTAATTATGATGAAACTTTTGCAACTCAAATGACGTAATTATAAGTAACTACGTCATTTCAGCTGTTGTAGTTTCCATGAAGGACTGATAAGGATCGGCCCGAGGACTCACACAATGTTTTAAGAACGGGCTCATAAAACTGCAGTCTTGTAAGTTTTTTTAGACCGATCTAATAATAGTGTTTAATATATTTTTTAAACCCGTTTCTGTCATCATTAAATATGCCATTACATTTATTAAATAAATTGATGGAATTAAAAATTGACTAAGATATTTACATTAATATTTGTATTCTAAACCCGGCTCCAGTTCTCATTTTAAATTGAAATAAATGAAACTATAGAGTTGAAATATTCATATTCTTTGATAAATATCCCTGAAGAGTGAAGACCATTATTTCAAACGTACTTACGCGTTCAAATGTCAATATATCATAGTAGAAAAAAACACATAAAAATTTGTTCAAGGGCTTATAATCACTTCTTATGTTTAACTTGGCTTGATTTACATTGGAAGTATGACTTCAGAGTGCTAGATATACAGCTTTGAGGATTCTAGTCCTTTGAGTAACTACGTAATCCAGCCTATTTTGTTCTCTTTGGACTAGACAGAAGGTTTATAAAGAGACTAAGGACATCGTATACTTCTAACGAATGACGACACAGAATTAGACTCCCATCGGGGATTTGATGGAAGAAGGAAATATTTCTTCTTACGTAGAATTCTGATCCTAAGAAATTGGTAAAATATAACGGATTATAATTCTTCCTTGATCTTCCAGAGTGGGTTATCTTTCAACTTCACGACAGATAATAAATAATCATGATCATCACGCACTTCTCAATACACTCAATCAAACATGATACTAAACGAAGAAAACCATAGAATATAATGATAAACTTTAGGCCTGAGTTTGTAAAAATGAAAAAAATACAAAGAAGAACTGCTATGTCCTCCTTTTAAATGTTCTTGAACTAAGACATTCCATAGAAAATCAGGTTAATAATCAAATTTACTTTGGATATTTTGTCATATTCGGTTTGTATCTTCTTTATTTTCAGACCAATTATGTCATAAGTTCATTTTTCGTAACTATGACTTGATTATTTAATATTATCCCCGCTATAGAGAAAATAGAAATACATACAGGGTACAAGATGCGCAAATGAGTAAGACAGCTGACACTATAGGTATTTGATGTCACATTTTCTTTCATTCTTTCCCCCCGGCTAAAGCCCTCCCGTCCACCTCCTGGAGGACGCCCCTAACAACTGATGGTGCAGTAAAAAGTTTAATAATCAAATTATTTCCTTTAGCCGACGTTGAAATTTATAATACTCACCTTTACACCCTTTGTCATAACAGCTGTCCATTGCAGCAGACATAAGATTTTATTCTGTTAAAGCCTCACTTTGCCGAACTGTCAATCAAAATCCCTTTCTGGTGTCTACATATTACTCATTTTCTCCTTCTATGATCCACGCTAATAAATATCGTCATAAGTGGACGATATGAGACGTATGGCATTACTGGTATGCAAATAATTTAAGTGGAAACTTGACCTCACAAAACAAGGTGTTTGAATTTGAAAAGGCCGGATTTTCTAAGCAATCACTAAGTTTTATCAGCTCATATTTTATGCTTATTCATACTCAAAAGAGCAAAATCTATCGATTTCTAAGAACGCAATTACCTTTAAACTTAGAGAGATGTATAAATATGATATCTTCGTTAATCGACTAATCTACATATTATCTACTTAAAATCTATATTCATTCATTTTAATCTTTATACATACTATAAGAAGGTATTCATTTATTTAAGTTGAACTGTTCTTTATACAATTTCTTTGTTACAATATTTATGTATCTCTACTAACGAGAAAACTATACACATTGTATGGTAATTTATGTATATTTTTAAGTGAGTTGGATTTTATTTCATAAACGAAAAAAATAAATATATATGAAATGATGTGGTACTTTCTATAAACTTGATACCCAAAATCAATTTAAAAAAATATTAAATACTTAATTTATTTCTTTTTCTAATAAAAGTACACGAATCAATATTTCATAGACATATTTCAGTCAATTATGGACTACAGCATGAATCATGAATCCTAAGATGAGGCTAGAAAGTTTCATAGGAAATGTGTTGGTGGATTTACTCGTAAGTTTAAGTTTAAAAAATTTAGAATAATTGACTTTATTATTACGACAACAGAGCATGTTGACTGATGTTATAAATTACATCATAATTAAAAGAGTGGAAATTTTGGAGCTTATTAAAATAAAACAAACTAATTTCCCATAAACCTATATAAAAATCCTTCAAGTGGTTTTATGAATAAAAAAAATATCAGCATTTGCATTTAAACACTACTTGATGTTAATGATAAAACCTGATATTTGAATTAAATCTAAGTAATATGTGTTGAAAATCCATAAAAATGGTATGATTTGTACATTTTTTCTCCGTCTTTTGATTGATTAGGGACAAGAAAAGTAGGATTATTAGAGAAAAATATTTTAATTTTTTCCGTTATAACAGTTAATTTTTTATTTGCAACACAGAAATAAGGTTGTAAAACGATGTAATAACATATTCCATTCTAGTGTCAGACATATGTACCTATAATAAAACTAGGCAATAGAGGGTTTAATTTTTGATAGACGTAAGGTTTAAGTCCTTTTATTTGTAGGTTTTATTTTAAAACCCAATAATTCACTATTTCCCCTAATATTGATGAAGAAAGGGTTTTCATTGTTATAAAAAATTGTATTATTAAATGAATTAAAAGGGATTAAATGCTCTTTTATTCCTCCTCCAAAAAATTACTTTTTCCTCTCAAAATCAGTTTATATAATATATCGATAACGTAAATCAGTGGTTCTTTTTTTTTATTTTACATAATAATTTGTATTGTTCTATACAATTTTAATATAAACTTTGTGGCGGTAGGTTTTTTGAAGTTGGAGAAAAATTGCCTTTTGCAATAGTTTATTAATAAAATAATCCATATATTGACATGAAATATTTGTAGATGTATCTCCTTGTGACATAAATTTATGTATACGCAAAAAAAAATGAGTACATTTTATTAGTAAAATCAATCAAATTTATACATGCTACAAAAAATATTAAAAAATTGAAGGGGTTACTTTTGTTGCCCAATCTTTAAAGATACAGAATGTGCTTTTAAATAATTTGACAACATTAATTTAATTATATCCTATTTTAAAATGTAAATTTTAATTTTAGCATAAAAGTAAATATTATTAAAAATTTTGATAACATGATTTCATTTTTTGATAAAAGTAACTATCTTTCACACAAATAATTTTAAAATTTTATTGAGTGGGGTTGGAAGTGTAGTACAGTAATTACGAAACTGAGTCTACTAATTGACTTTATTTCAGACAGAATTTTACTTGATTGGAAATCTACATCCTTATAACTCTTTACCTTGAGAATTATTTACGATTTTATATAGGTACATTCACTATGTAGGTTTTATTGATGATAACCTCGAAGAAAATTGTAGCGGCCTCATTCTTAAGTATACATTTAATTTTAATATTTTTTCCACCATAGACGAGACTACAGGAAGATCCGGCCATTACTTATTTTTCCATATACCCGGAGCATGAGGACTCAGAACTTTGCCTGAACATTGAAAAGGTGGATTCAAATACAGATTTGAATATTCTTTATTTATATGTAGTTGTCACTGTATACCCGATACAGTTTTTGACTGTATTTAGAATGAATTATTATTTATGGAAAATGAAGAGGATCTAAATGAATATGCGAGATAATTAATGAAAATTACAAACATAAGGGGATAAGATTATAATACTAAAAATATATCTTAATACTTGGTTTCTTATATTGATTGTGTTATGTAGGTTTGATTCATGATAACCTCGGCGAAAATTGTAGAGGCCTTATTTATCCGTTTATTTTTAAGATGTGCTTACAAGTTTCATTATAAAAAAGGTATTAATTGCCGTGAATGGACAACGTTATTTCTGCTGATCTATTGATTGCATCACTATTTTTCTGCATACCATTGAGACTGAATTGATGTGCTCGCCGTAGTTATCAATTGTTTTCAATCACCAGAATTAAGAAACAAAAAATTTACTAGGTATTTTCGGAGCAATTCGAAGAGTGTGCTGATATTCTGTTCAGACATTGAGCGAGGCAAGTGACATTCAACATCATTTGTAAATTTTGCTTAGTTTTTTTTTACAGATTCTATATAGTAAGCTGAGCCATCGATCATAAAAACTTTAAGCCTCTTGCCACATAAATCTGAGGCAAAATTGTTGTTGAGACTTTTGACTTCAATTGTTCTATTGGCAGCCTTCTTAACATCTTCTGTGTTTATTAAATAACTGCAAATAACAATGACCATATAGAGAACCAATCATTGATCATAGTTTCGTCGTCCAAGAGAAAAAGATGTTCATTTCCTACAAATTTCTTTCGTAATCTTTGATGACACTACTTTACTTAGGGACTCCAATTACTTTACAAAGGTGTAGCAAGAAGGAATGCCAATATAAGGTTTCATAAATTTTAAAAGATTTGGATGAATATCAATATGGAGTGAGAAATTGCTCAAGATAAAATTAGAAGCATCAGGACTGGATTCAATGATATACTTTGAATACAGCTTCGAATTATAATCGTCAATACAGTTTTCTTATACTTTTGAAATGCGAGTTTTCTAAAGGATTGGATCCCAAAACCACAAAGGCCACGTGACAAAAATATTTAAGTCATGCCATAAATCTATACTTTTTCTCCTTTTCTATCAGCGAAAACTGAATTAAAATTATATATAAAAATTATACAATGAAAATTTATAATTTTATGTTAAAAAATAAATTTAATAGTTAGTTATATATATATTTTTTTTTTGTTACATGCATAATATTATATTTAAAATATGTTGCAATTCTTCATAAGAAAATTAAGTAATATTGAAATTGTAGGTCCAATACATCCTAGATTAAATACACTTAAAAGATAAAGTTTTTTATAAAAATGGAAATTTGTATACATTTTATCTTACGTTAAGGAAGAAATGCTATAAAATTCACATAAATTTTATTTTTAAATTTGACATCCTTTTTATTTAATTTTTAATCAAACTTCGGTAATATCCATCACAATTATACATTTAAGCAATTTAAGTTCTCCTTTTTTTTGGGGGGGTCGATGATGACGATGGAATTGTTCTTTGACGTCCTTCAAAGTATTGAATCCGATTCTAGGCAATAATAATTTTATAAGTAAGAAGTTCATATTATTTCAATATTTGGAGGACATGGTAATTTAACATTGTCTTATCAAGGATCCATATCGTCTCCTCTTCCCATACCTTTATTGAGAGCTTAACCTTTTTTGGACACAATTGGTCTAGAACTGCATCCTTTTCATCAAATTTGAACATTTCGTAACCCTTTAAAAAAACTGAATGAGATAATGGACGGATATTGTAACTATTCTTAACTATACATCATTCGTTGGGAAATTATACTTATAGTCATGATAAAAAAATCCTTGTTGGACTACTAAAACTAGAGCTTAGGATCGACTCCGAAGTCATTCTTGGCAAATGCTTTTAGTAGATAAAGAGTAGGATGTGTGTTTATTTCCTTTCCTACCCTCTCAAAGCTGTTCAAGGTATATGCCATGACCGCTAAGCTGTTCAAGGTATACAATGTCATGACAGCTAAACATTCTTCAATTTTCAGGGGTACCACATTAATTTATTTTTTTTTAGCATACCGGTGGATAGCATTATTTTCCAGTCTGGTTATATAACAGCTGCACGTCCAAAATGGCTGAAACTTTGGTGAGTAACTATCAACAGATCCTATATAGATGTGAATAGTTTTTATTTACAAGACCTGTCATCTTCATGTTGAGGTCAGAAACTTTTAAGACACCCTCGTATGAATACATTCATGTCATACTTATTGTTATTTTTTTTAGATTATCAAAGCAGTATATGAAAATATTATATACTTACATACTTATTATATCTATATACTTACACAGGCGAGTTTGTTTATATCAAAAAGGTATGAAAATTTTGTCTTTATAAACATATAACTTCAATTACTTTCAACAATATTCAATCAGGCATGAACAAACTAAAAAAATAAAAAAATGTCACGGAAAAAAATGGTGATTATTTCTTTGATATTTTCCCCTTGCCATTTTGTCCTAAAATTTTGCAAGGTGATAGCTTTTGGGTGCAACATAAATAAATTAAAAAGGCGTATATTTTATAAATAAAATATAAATTTGTATTTGAATTTTCAATAATAAATATTTTAAATAATATTATTATTCAGGTAGTTATGTTATTTTGCAGCAGTATGCTGCCACTTTCAATCGTTTTGTAAACAAACTAATACAAGAAAACAACATTCATGTCCCATTATGCATTCACTCTTTCAAATCTTAAGACAATATTTAGATTTGCTTTTAAAACATTTGATGTGTAACATATAAAACTGAGCAAAAACTATGGATATTAAACTCTTTTGAGATTAGAAAAGGAAAAACAGTTGTTTTGTGTAATCTTTGAGTGATATTTGAAATATAGAAGATTCTCATTTCTACAGCAGAAACACGTCATATTCAATCTTTCAAAATGATAACATGATAGGCAGATGATTAAAAAAACAAAAAACTTTAGTCGATAGTACAATATATCTAACTCCCGACCTCTCCTCCTCACCCGCATTCCCGCCCATGGTCGTAGCTAGAGTTGATTAGTTTGAAATGAAAAAAGACCATTAAAAATGAGATGGAATCACTGTAACTCATGACCAACGCGCTCGAGAGAAATTATTCCCTTGAACTCAAAGATATCTTTTACTACAGGACATGAATGCTAAAAACTAGCGTGTGTATTTTAAAAGAACTACGTGCTATTCATTTTTTTATCACACATAACCGATTTTGCTATATGTGCGCGTTGCAACACACACACACACACACTAAAAAGGATAACTCCGGGGTTGTTGAAAAGGTTGTGCAATTGTCGTACGATTTTACACACGATTTTTGGAGGGCGCAAGACCTTACGATTTTATGAAACTGTTCAAAAAATATCTACCCGTCTCACGACATTTTGTCGTCGTTAGGATGTCGCAAAGACATCGCTAAGGCAAGGTAATTTTGCGACACTTTTAGCGGATTACAACATTTTTTCGTCAACAATCGTATGGGTGCCGGCATGCTATCCCACAAATGTTGCACGACTATCACACGATTGTCGCACAACTGTTCTGAGACTTTTCAGAAACGACTTCATATTAGCCCTGATGTCATGTTGTGCAACTATTGCAGCATATATTTTTGCTAGTTGGTGATACGTCGTGCGATGATGAAGGGGTGCCCCAAACAACTTGCATGACTCTAGCAGAACCATCGGTAGACTATCCTAAGACAAATAAAAATATTTTGAAAATTTCGATGTTGCAAGATTTCTGGAAAGGCAAAATCTGTAGGCCATTGTTTGGAAACATCTTGTATGTGTGAGCTAGGCTTAATATAATTTATATATATATTAATGAATGTTAAATATATATACCTATTCTATTAATCGATTATTGTTATTATCTATTCACTATTCCTAAAGCAAAATTTTGTTCGAATTAATTGAAGATTAATTTTATTGTCGTGAAATTCTTGGTTAGTATTTTTAAAATATGCCGATAATATTCGCTTAGAATCAAGCCAACAATATTATATCAATAAAATGTTTACAAACTTTCTAAGTGGGGTTTTTATGGATAAGTTTTCGTAGACAAATAATGATTAATAAATAGAAAAGAGCAATTCCTAGAAATTAGGCACCAGGTATTATACTTGTAGTATCAGTTACATCGAAACTTAATAATTAAATTAATATAAATATGATTATTACTTAATAATATTTATTGTATCTATCCAGAGTTGCACATAATAAATCTATCAGTATAATATTATAATAGCATGTCTTAGTTATTTTCTCCAACCTCTAGGACAACTGTATATATTTATTTTTGTAGTTTAGATATCCGTTGTTGTTGATAAAGCCTTCGTTTATTTTGTGATGATTTTTTACGTATACTGTCATTTGGCCATCTTCTAATCTCTGATAATTTAGTATTGTATTTAAAAGGATCCTTATGAATTTGTAGAAATAGTGACTGAAGCACTGTCCAATATTGATAAAAACGACACTGTTAAGGATGTCGTTTTTTACATATCAGGATATATATAGCAAGGTCCATTATATAAGTCATAAAATGCGAAGAATGTTATAAACTACTACCATTTTTTTATTTATCCAATGATGTGCGCAAGTTGATAGAGCTCAACCATTTAAAATAAATTTGATAAAATATAATTAATAGGGTGATTAGGTTCACCTTTTAATATAACTTATTTATCTTGTGTCTACAAGTAAAGTAAAACTTTTTTTTATGAAAATTCTGAACAATGATGGAACAAGAACATTTTTTTCCCTTTCAGTCAGTCAAATGACCTACCTTCATACATATCTATATATATAAGTAGAATTTAATTGCAAATAGAGTTCACTTCCATATTGTATGTCATGATCATTCTTTTGTAGAACTCTTTCGACATAAAAAAATAGAAATTCAAGGTTAATAGTATATATCGTAAACAGAACTGTTCACAATTCATTTTTACGACGAGCAGTAGAATCTCAATTGTTTAGAGATAAGCTCGAGTAAAGTCTCAAAAGTAAAGTTGCGAGTTTTTGTGTACGTGTGTTATTGAGTATTTCAAGCCTTGAGTCTTATGAAAATCAGAATCTTGTCGATCTCACGACGAATTCTAGACGAGTTACAAGTCTTTCATATTGAGTCCTAGTCAAATCTAAAATTTCTTTTTCTAGTGCAAATCCAGTTTAACTCTGATTAGTGAGTTATAATTATAATTAACTGATGACCAAATAAGCTGAATAATATTTTTTTCACTTCATTTCCATGTATTGAATGCAAATAAAGAAAACAGCACGCACTTTTAATAGGTTGCAAGAGCCGTTCTAGTCCTGTAGTAAAAGAGGTATTTAAATAGTGCAACTTCATCTAACCAATTAAAAGAACATTAAAGAAAAAAATAGAAAAGGAAATACGGTCGTTGCCTTTGCTCTTTCTTCTTTTTTTTCATTTTCTAACACCCTGTATGCATAATTTTATTTCCCAATATATCCCCCTTCAGTTTTATACATTTTTTATTATGTTTGGGCATACAAGCAATTAAATTATTCAAAGTCTCATCCAAAATTTTCGACCAGGCAAACTTTACATTTTGGACGAGAGTTTCTTCATTGGTTGCAGGTGGTAATTTATTGATTTTCTATCGGGCACAAGTGTGTACTGTTGCTAGGCCATATACCCTTGGCATAAAATGAGTCTAAGTTATCCTGAAGCCATGCTTGAGCCACGTGAGAGCTATGAGTAGGAGCTCCTTTTTGCAGGAAAATGACCAATGAAACCAGAAACGATCCGTTTCTCGGCTCCTTTGAATTTTATACTTCTTGAGTATCGTCTCCACATAGTATGAAGACTCACAGTTTGTCCTCGAGGTATAAAATGAAGCTCATTAAGAGCCCGGTAGCATCTAAGATCCCAGATGTCAATTTTCAAGGGTCACCTTTGGAGTCGACACAACATCTCCCTTCTTGCGAGCACAAATGCAATCAGTTTGAAAATAGAGATGGTGGAACAGTTCAAAGTTGACTTGTCAGAGGAAAAACTCTTTTCTAGCCATTTATTGACCAATTTTTCCTCTCACGACAAAAAATCAGTCGATTTTTCTTCTGAATGCCCATGAGTTTCAGCTGTATTTAAGACAAGACCTTCAGTGATTCCTTCATGTGGTTAATAACAGTCTCATATGATACTGGATGACCATTTGATGTCAATCTGGTCGCTAATTTCCTCAAGGATTAGTCTTTTTTTCGTAAGACTTTTGGCAAGGGTTATTTTTGAAATTATTTTCTTCCTTCCACGTCCACCCTTGTTCTCGAGGCTCTCCCCAAAATGTGGCACTTCCACCACTTTGTAATGGTTTGGATCGAAACGTTAAGGTTCCGAGCAACATCAATCTACATTTTCCTGGCCTACGGCTCTGCTTCGGGTGCTTAAGGAGTGTTCCTTCACCATTCTATGACATCATATCTTTTTATGGTCATGTGTACATCTCAATTAAGAAAAAAATTGTATAAAGATTGCTTCCTTAGTTAAAATTTGGGTCGATACAGATTTATAAGAGTCTCTAAGCCAAAGTGCTTTTGTTTTTATTTTTTCTATTTTCTTATTTTTCTTCTTTTTATTAGAAGCGGCAAATTAAGAAAGAGGACATCCATTTTCTTGACATACTGTATACTAAAATAAGTCATCTCAAATGTCTTCTCTATGATAGGCTCTTCATTGTAAAATTCCTAAAATAATAAGTTTCGAAATTATTATTATTGGGCATCCCTACCCAGATTTGGTCGTTTCACATAGGGCCACCCTGATTTTAATTGTATATTATCTAAAATAATATCCAAAAAATATCAAGCAGTATAAGCCGGAATGTGTGTTCACTTTTGTCATGATCAAAAAGAAAACATAATATTGCCTTGGCTTATCAGTCCCTCTAGATTGATAATTCTTTCAAAATATTTGCATACCTATTACGATAGTATCTTAAAAGAAAAAACTATTTTTATTATAATAATACAAAGATGTTTTTTTATGAACAAGAGAGCATTTCTTAATAGGACAAATTTTATTGATTATCATTAGAAAGAGCTATCTAAATCATATAACTAAAGATGTTTCTTTATTCATTGTTTGTAGATAAAAACGTTCCTTTTTTAGTTAATAACTGTGTATAATAAGTAGGAACATATCTGTTGTTAATACTTATTCCTTCAATGACAAATAATTTCTTTTTTTTTCGTTTCCCCTATGAGCATTAAAAAAATATTGTTGATACAATTGAACAGTTAAAAGGATAGAATAAAAAATATATATATGAGTCATTGGCCATTTCAAACGTAAGTAGAAAATAAACACAAACACAGCATAAACATTATCAACAAAGGATTGTAATGAACATTATTCAAGACTGCCTCATAAAATGACTCTTACGTATTTATATATCATGTATCTATTAGTGATGCATGTGTTGGCATATTTTTAGAGCTCACATCTTTTAAATTATGTAAATCCCTACAGAATATTTTGATCTTATTTGACAACTAATGAAAATACGATAAGAATACATAATATAATATTCAAATATTTATTTTCCTAAATACGTAAATCAAATACAGTATATTATTTTGATTCACGTTTTTAAATTTATACATGGGTATAATCCCTTCCTAACCCTTTGTTCATGGTGAAACTTTAGAAACTTAATGTTGTTCCAATCTTAATATACGGATCTGATATCTGAAATCCTTCCAGACACTATTGAATTAAGTCCTTGGAAAAGGTACAAGTCGAGTAGGTGATGATTGTTTGGGAGATAACGAAGACAATCTATGCAAAATCAAATTACTGGGCCTCATCACTCTATACCATAGACGTGCCATTAAAGATGTAATTCCGCTCAAACAAATGATCAACATTCTCATCCTGGGTACTTAACAAAGGCTACCTCTTCTACAAAACGAGACTCTCGGATCATAGCACTATCTACCTCCAAAAACCAGATAAAGCCATTTTCAAGCATAGTTTTAATTATAGATCGATTAGTCTCTGGAAATCCATACCTCAAAACATACTGTTTTTGTAAGGGAAGGGAGACTGACCTCGAACGATTTCTAGTTATTTTTTTCTATAATACATTTATATTTTAGAGTTGTTTTTAACACTTTTACGGGTTTTTTTTATCTTAATATTCTTAGCCAACAATAATATTTTTATATTCTACTTGTACTAATTTGTGTTGATTATAGGCTTTCATTATCGCCTTTGGTCGAAATAAATAAACATCAAATTGTCTCAGAAATGCAGAACTCACCACACTTCGTTACATACATCAAGAAGTGCCTTTTCTTCGAAAAAAAAGAAGTCCTATAACTAAATAAAATGGCAAAATTGGTTGCTCCCCCTAAAAAAACAACAACTTTGTGGCTTGGTAGTGATGAAAAGGTTATAAATCACATGTCTTAGTTCAGTGATTGAAGTTATATGATATTTTAAAACGTTCTTCTCTTCTATGGGCGGTCCATTGAAATTTTAACACTTACTAATTCAATAATAAATTAATTTGAGTGATTGAAATTAATTCATTTTTCAATATATTAAAGCCTAAACAATTAGCTACAAAACAGATAAACCTGGAGCTCTCTAGCTTTCGTGCAAGTCGAGAAGATGACACTTGAACGTGATCGACGAATTTCCATTCCTGCACTCCAAGCTGTTGGGTGCTTCCATGACCACCGTCAGTAAGTCTGAAACATTGGAAAGGAAGAAAGGCTATGTCAAAAGGCCCAACTGGACCCGGAGGAGTTAAAGAAAACAGCCCAGGTCAACACCCTCAAGTCCATAAGGGCACATGCTAAAGATCTTGGGGTTTAACACCAGACTTTGCAGAGAGCTATCAAAAAAGTATGTGGAAAGAACCTTGTGAGGGTGAAAAGGCGACTTTTGACACCAGCAATGAAATAAACCCATTTCCTGCGTTGCAAGACTCTTTTAAGTCATTGTTTTTTACTCCCCTTCCCCTACAAGCCTGATGCCAAACCCCTCGACTACAATATTTGCAGTGTCCATTACCCAAACACTGAGTCCCTCAAAGCCACTATCAGCCAGCACTTGGACACCATGTCAGAGGACCACATATGGTCTTCCGCCATGGCTATGGGCAGCTACATTATTTATTAAGAGACCTTAGACACACATCCATTTATAGTTATAATTTTGTTGGAATTATAATCTTAATTAATACATTTTATCTTGTTGAATTTAAATGTGTTCACTCGTTAATTCAATATTACTTTTACTATACAAAAGGGCTTGATTAAAGTTAGATAATATTCTACTTCTTTTATACAAAAATTCAATGTCAGTTTAAAAAAAAATATATCTACTGTTCAAGGGTTACCCTTTCTAGATTTGAAGAAAATTTGTTGCATATAAGTGAGAGAATGCGTGAGTTTCTAACCCATTGTGTGAGACTTCTACAATGTTGACTCTTTTTTATGAAGAAATATGATGTGTGTTAAAACAAAGTTATGAGAGAGCTAATTTGATTAATTGGAACTGCAGGTTGAATAACTGTTAAATACACAACCCGAACTGTGGGTTTCAATAGATAAAAAGTCAACTTGCGCATCACTAGTTTTTAAACATAATATAATATATCTATCTGTAGAACATTACATTTTGCGTGCAATAGTACTTAAAGTAATAATTCTCTCGAGAAAATGATTAAACTACGCATTAAAAATTAACTTTTGAAGAGTAGGTACAATGATTAGTTGAAAGAAATCATCAAATATGACTAATATTTAATTTGCTACGCGTAAAAACGTTGAACTAATTAATATTTTATAATCCTACTCATTCAATAATAATATGTATTACATAGTACTTTATGACTACTTCACCACTTAACATTGAGAGCTATGGACTATAGAATATTTATTGATTTTATACCAAATATTATTGGAGTAGAAATCTTAATCATACATATATCATTATGCAAGAGCAGAATTATAATCGGTAACTTAATATCATCAACAATTATACATCAATCTACAACATATATATATGTGTATTTACAGATATATAAAGTAAATGATATTATCTACATACAAGTCAATTAAGGCAATTATTAGCTCTCAATATGTTATATGACTTCATTTTGTACCTTACAAACATGGATATCAAATCTATATATAGGGGCGGGGTTACAAATCAAATTAAATTGTAATTATAATTGTTGGTGGCAAGAGGATCTTCTGAGTACTATAGAAAAATAATTTTGAATTTGCGGCCAAGGCCCCACCCCAACCCCAAAATTACTTTTTCTATAAATTCTCATTTATTCAAATTTTACTATTTCTTTACTGTCGATGATAAATTTTATACATTACATGAATAAATAAGTAATTTGTACTACAGATTCTATATCCTCCCCGATGGGGCCATGGGAAGTATGATCCCTGACTTCTTTGTAATTTATATAACAACAATCTTTTTAATAATAATACAAATTGTCTCAGACATAGGCTCATAAAAAACATCCAAACAACTGTCAAGAGCCAAGACTATAGCACTACAAAATGTCTTGCTTGAATTGCCATTTAAGGGAGTCAATTTTTAAAAATATAATTAGCAGTGACATTTATTGTTAGGAGTCTTTTTAATAGAATATTTCCTACGCTTGGTAACATCCATAAATGTTTGATACAATAGATTAATTATATTAATGCAGGAACTTGGTTTTGATATAAAAACAAGGTCCTTGATTGTGATGTCATACAAAGTTGAATCTATCATGAAGTGGCAACTTTTGTTTGATAAAAAATTCAACGGGAGCCTCTTCCTTGAGCATCATGTAGCCTTTCACATATCTAAAAATACACTCCAGCCCTCAGATAATTTAAGTAAAGTGTTGGGGACCTAAGAAGTTTAAACTCTCTTGCCACGGTGTTTCTAAGTATCAATTACCCCTTCTAATATACTTTAATACAGCTCAGCCCAGGGGTATTACAGGTGACCTGCTGGGTCCAAAGCAATGGTAAATTAATCCACCACCACTTCCCTTATAATGAATGAACCCTTCTAATATTCCAGAGTACAGCTCAGCCCAGAGGTAGTGTAGGGGAACTGCTGGGCTCCAAGGCAGGTTAAATTCTTCCAATGCAACTTATCTGAGGATCAAGGATCCCATACACAGGATGTATGTAATATTGTCGTAAATTGACTTTATGGAAATTGGTTATAGGTTGAGACCAAAGTATTAGTAAGCGCCTCTCCGAGCGCCGCTCAAAATTCTTGAGCGAGAGTGGGAGCGCGCTCGCCATTTTACAAGAGCGAAAAAATCACTCGAATTTTTGCTCATTTTTATAAATTTGTATTACTTTTTTCGTTTTCTGCATCTTATGAGATAACATCGGAAAAATTGTGAGTGAAAGAATAATTTTAAAGATTATCAGAAAAGATGGTTAAAGTTATGTCTCAAGAAAAGGTAGAATATTTTTTTATGCTGTATCTATGGCTCTCTGCTGTCTGCGGTTGACGAGTTTGCCTCTCATGGAGCTGGTCACTTACTGAAGACTTAGACATCAGTCTCTCAGAGACACTCCCATCTCCTTTGTGTGTGCAAATTACATTGGAAGATAAATCTTTCTTTTTTGTAAAACGAATTTTCTCAACTGAAATACGATTTTATGATATTTTATCTTGTAAATTAACTTAAGATATCAAAATCTCAAACAAACCTAAGTTAAGAAACTTGAGAACCCTGTGTTTAATCTCAAACTAATTATCAGGAAATTGCACGATACCTCGTAATTACATGTTCCCTAAGACAGAGGTTCCCAAACTTTTTGTGCCCAATGCACACCAAAAGACATATACGTTTCTTGATACACCTATTTTAATTAAACCAATCATTTTGATTATTATAAGCTATTGCCAATAATGTATGGTTTTCATAAATCATAAAGTCATTTCAAGATAGATTTCAAATCTACAAATAAATTGTAATGGATCAAGTAAAAGTTAAAATGGACTTGAGAAGATTGATTTTTCTAGTATTTGGTACAGTTTTCAAAAAATCTGGTAATGCGACGTACATCAATTTTAACCCAACATTAGTACTTTCAATCTTTATTACTGCGCAATATAAAAGTACTTTGTATTAATTTTTAACCTCTCCTTTAAAAAAAAAAAAAAAAACTATCATTAATTGTATGGAGAGTGTGGTATTCATATACTCGAATTTCATATTATACAATTCAATTGCAGGTATTAAAAAATATCATCTTTTGCACAGTATTGTATTCTCTAATTCATGAAAATTTCATTCAATTCTCTTTATGTTTAAGAAAGTTGTGTTGTTTTTTTGAAATATCATATTTGATTATATCACAGATTTTGGTGAAGGTTCTACATAACTAGATTTAACACTACCAAAAGAAATTCCGATGATAAGTTGGTCATAACTTCCTTAATATTGAAGCTAGAGACATGATTTTGGTATCAAAATGTATTATATAAGATATTAAATAGATTTGGTCTTTGAGCCCATTGGCTCATTGCAATAACCAGGAGGCTGTGGTTTATTTAGGGATATTACGCGGGGTCCTTGATGCTCAAGGAAGTGGTGGTGGAAGAATTTAAACTGCCTAGCGTCCTATATATAATACTTACCGTTATATAATACTTGTATAATTTATATTCAATCTTCAGGGTCAGGATGTTCCTTTCTTTGTAAATTCCGTCTTAATTATTAAACTGTATTAAATTATTAAACTAGTTGAAATAATAACGAGCCAACTATCACACAAACACGTTTATTACACACGAAAAGTTAAAAATATGCGACGGATACACATGTGGCCCCGAGTGTACCTATGCCTACATTTCACGTACACTTTGTGAGATTTTCTGATGCAATTCTATGAAACAATTGCGACATATACAAGTTTATTTTTCACAAATGTTAAATGCCATCACATATGTAGTAGATGTGTGTAATATTAGACATAATATTGATATAGATACTCGTATAAGGGCCGGTGATAGTATTTTTCTTTTTCTTAACGACTGACATCTCATTATTTCCCATTCTGATATGAGGTGACTTTTTTTCAGAAAATAAAGTTGGATCTTTTTTTTTTTTTCAAGAAGCCGACATTTCTATTTTTTTAATTCACTTCAAAAATAATCAAATAATCAAAAAAATTGAAGTATATCCCTGGGGTGTCCGGATGTGGGGTGGGGTATAGGGCGCTGGAAAGGCTGTACCTCCCCTCTCAAATGAAATAATTTTTTATTTTGACACAAAAAGTTATTAATTTGGACGATAAATATTAATGGTAAACAATTGTTACTAAGGATCTCTTTTCTAACATTTGTAATCTTTGAATTTTTTCCAAAAAAAAAAATATATATATAATCCTGTAGACGCCCCTGTATCCTGTTTTCATGCTCAACTACTCGTATAGATACAGGAGTATCCTAAGGGGGAAGGGGAGGGCTGTAACGTCAACCCAAAGGTGGGATTTTTTCTTTTTTTGTAATAGAAAATATTTATGAGATAATAGCGGCTAAGAATTTTTTTAAGGTCAATCAGCCAGACATATTTATTATGAATTAATACATACATGTAAATGATACAATTTCCTTCTCTAAACCGGTTTTTGGGGCCTGTATAATTTATCCCATCAATTATCAATTTAGGGAGTTTTTAACATTTTTTGAATATGTAACTACGACATTTGTCTTCAAGCTCATTTATAAAGTATGGATATTATGTATTCACTTATATACTTATTACGTTACAAACTTATGTGTTACACACATCATATATTTTATTAATACATCATTTGCCAGCAATTGTCAACAATAAAATCCAACGTTTTAGGAGCTAAATGAATCATAAACTAATTATGATAGTAGTAAACTCTGTTTTCCTACCAGAAAACTTAGGGACTCTTATAAATGAAATATTTTTCTTAGAGTAAGGGACGAAGCAGAATTGACTTAAGAACCAAAGAACTTCAGAATTTCAATGAGGAGCAGTGGATGGACGATGAGAACTCTTTCTGTTCCTCACTTGGACTTTCAGTGGATCATTCTGTCTTTTTACTGAACTCATTAGTTCTTATAGCAGTATACGATTATTCCGTAGATTCGTCTTTCATGAGGATACGCATTAGTTTTACCTTTATACTTCCCTCCTTAATCATTCATAAATAATAATGTTAGCACACGTCGTTACTTTTATTGTATCACGCAACCTAGAAACAGAAAAAGGCTCGAAATCATATGATAGTTAGCCAAATAAATCAATCATACCACCTGTTATTTACCTCTTTTGTATTCCTAGACTATCCCCATATTATTACTTACTCGCCATTTTTAAAATGAATAATATTGCTTAGTAATATTCTATTAAAAGTGTAGCTATAATTTTTATTTGTATATAATAGCCAAAATTTCTTCAAATCAATACTAAAATGTCCAATATATGTATTATAAACGAGGAGTGATCAACAAGAAATTGTATTCCTGTTCTTTTGGAAACGGAGCATATTTATAGAATACCTTATTACTTTGTGTATTTATGAAAAAGAATAAATTATGTAATAGCCATGACGTATCAAGTGAGAGGAGGTAATCGACAGCTGACAACAAAATAAATAGTATATTTTTGTGTTAGCGAGGTCAGAGTCCTATAAGTAGAGTTACTTCACCGGGCTATCCCCTCTGATGATAGCTGACTTCCTCATCTGTTTGAGTCACGGCCCAAAACATTCAAAATCTAATACTATATTTTAGGTGAAGAACTCTACAAAGGCGATACATTTTGTTAAAATACTCCAAGGATACCATCTTGTCGTACCCCCCTGGATTACAGAAATCGTTCTTGAGCTGAGGGGATGACATTCTTTTTCATTTCCAAGGTACAAATTCCTTGGAAGGCAATGAGTCCTAAAAATGAAATGAAATCTTTGGACACAATAATATAATTCTCGATTGTGCTCTAAACATTTTGAAGAAATAAGGAATTTTAACTTTCAAGCCATTCCAACATTGTTTAAACATCCAATGCCTAAAGTTCTGAGGCTCACCAAAAACTCCAACAAACCCATTTTCATTCTGGAGAACAATGGTGATGCCAAGAAAATTTAATAATTAAGATAATCTCAAGCAACTTTTTTATTTCGAATTACAGGTAAAAAAAGATCTTCCCAATTTCAGGATCATACATACTTTACTCCTTATTTGGAACCTCCTACTTCTGAAAATAGAGAAATAGACTTAGTGGACATGAATCTAATTTCATCAACAATAGAAGATGAAACTTCTTATAATGATATATATATATATATTTGCATGAGTTACTTTATCCTTAGAAAATAATAATTATATGTATTACAGATATTTCTCCTGAGGTAAAACATCTAAAGGAAATAAACACCAAGCTACAAATCCAACTTGGAGTCTATAAAGCAGAAATACAGGAATTAAAGAAGAAGTTGAAGGAGAAAGACGTCAAAATTTGGGACGCAGAATCAAAGTTTAAGTCTTTAAAAATCCGCCTCTCTTTGGTATTTAATTCAAACCATAGAAAAATTTAAAGTTGCAAGTCTTCACATTCCAAAAATTGGTCTAATAAAACAATCGATAATTCACTTCTGTTAAGATTAGCTGATGAACTATGTGTTGTCCAATTAATCTATTGTAACTTTGTACTGTTTGGATCAATTTGCAAAAATAGAGGCTTTATTCAAAACCTTATGTCAATCAATTCAAAAAAATGAAAAAAATTGTAAACTCAATTGCTGAAGTGGGGCTTCCATTAATTATGTCGTCTATAAATGTCGCCAAATGTCATAGAATTTTATTTTTTTACTATGTCTGAGTATGTTAGTATAAGAATGCATATACGTTTACGAACGCAAACTGCGATTATCAAAGAAAATATAATAGATTCTTCTATTTTTGGAAGACAAAGAATGTGTATGCGAAATTTAGTAAGGAAAATAAATTATTATTAAAGTAATTATTCCATTTTTTGATAATAATTAAGCACAATAAAATTATTTTTTTAGTATTCATTTATTGTATTAAGTTCTTTTTGGGTCAATTTATATATGTCACGAGGGGGTGCTGAAAGTTCGTGCCGTAGCTCTTCTTATAGGCCTTTGGAAAATAAAAAAAGACTCTTCAGATTGAAAACGAGAAAAAGCCTTTTATGCCTTCTAGCACATATTTTATCCACCTCTAATGATATATGTGAACTGGTGAATTTTTGTGGTTAATGAAATATCGTTGAATAGTATTTTTTTTAAATTGATTTTCATTATGAATACATGTAAACTAGTCAAATCACTCATCGAGGTTAAGTAAATACTTGTGAAACTCCTTTAATTTGTCCTTGAATGTGATGACATTTTGAGCACAATTTTATTTTAACGTCATACTCTTGATGACAATTGCAATTGACTTTGCCTTATTTTACATTTAAAATCAAAAATCATCGACAAATGTTTCTTTCGAGTAGATGCAGGTCTAACATTACTTGTTACATTTTCAAAAAAACCAAATTTCAATTAGTGTTCTACTTATGTCTAATTATTCTCAAGGTTTTTTGTTTTGCCCTTTACTCGGCATTAATATATTTTCAGATTTTAAAACAAATAAACAGAAAGACACAAACAAAATGAAACAAGCAAATGTAATAATGACAACTATATGAAAAAATACTAGATATTACAAATATGCTGAAAATCCTCCTGTGTCTTTTTCTTTCCTTGACCTTAGGGCGTACAAAATATGCTGTTTTTATGACTGTTTGTCCCGCTAAAAAAGGTTAAAAAGTCATCATTCTGAAGCTTGTCAAAGTCAGATGTTATCGATTAACTAATTATACTAAAGGTTAATAGAAATACTCCATTGTACCATCACACTTTTCCTACAAATATTTAACTTCCACCAAGCTTTCTAATAGTGACGTCAAAGAGTATACCTGTTACCAAGAGTATCTATATATATATCCCCTTCTTTGACTGTTATTGTTAGAGTACCGCTGTTATACTCTATGACGTCATAGTTTTCTGTCTTGCCCAGCAGTCGATACAGTACATCAAAGGGAACATTCTTGCAAGCCCGATTGCATGATGGCATAACCTTGTATTTCTATTAATCTTGATTATACTGTGACTTTAGATTCAACTTGGACTACAAGTTAAAACTTTCAAACTTGTATAAAACTCAATCATTGGTGAACATTCTGGGAAGATTACTGAAAATCAGCTTTCTTAAAATTATTTGAGGGCACATAAATGATTACCGAGTAGACTACAGCAACTTTTTTGAAGAGTTTTAATACAAGAATCTTCTTTTTTTTTTTAAATAAATAAAACAAACAAACAAAAGTCAAAAGTCATTGCAATTAAATAATATGTTCCCCATCTACGTTATTATTTTCCAAAATTTTAACTAATTATTGTTCCATCCAAATTAACCCATAATTATTCCATTTTAAACTCATTTTCTCTCAATATAATGTCATGCCATTATCAAAAAACAGTTCACTCAATTTCTCACTGAAAATAACAGATAGCAACGAGTAAACCAGTCCTTGGGCCATACTTTTATAAGGTAGCTAGACATAAAATGATCACCTGTCTTCTGATATCTTCTCCGGGGTATCTGAGGACTTTTTTATAATTTCTTGAAATGATCTGTTTCATGAAGCATTTTAAAAGTAGAATTATTTTTAAAAAAAGCAAAAAATAAACTTATACTTTATTCATAAATTGACTACTATCAAAATATTAACTACTTTTTGGTCACTTTAAATCAGAGGTATCCATTTTTTTCGATAATAGGGCCCATTTGGCATTTCAAACAGATATAAGGTCCTCATGTTTATTAATGAGTCATAACTTATAACTTTTTTTAGAGTACACAAATCTCTTTCATATTCTTATAAGGGACACTTTAAGCATGTTTAAGGGCTGCAGATTGACAGCCCTTACCTTAGATTACTTTATCTCTGGATTTCCCCATCTGGTATATTTTTCAACTTGAAGATAACATTAAAGTAGAAAATGCATGTCTTTAGCATACCTAGAATATGCCTAATTGCATAAATAAACCAAAATGTCATTATTTAATAGACAATTAGATTAGATATAATATGTAATTATGTAGGAATGTATCAAAGCATTAATTCATGACGTCGGCAAATCGTTTGATAAATTACAATTGGCAACTGCATCATTAAATATGGATACATACATTAACATGGAACAGAGTTGTTACTAAGTCTATCAAAAATATGATTATTTAAAATGCAAAATTCTTAGATATATGTCAATACATATTTTAAAAATCATTTCAAATATATATTTACTTTTAAGCAATATATTTATTATAATTCCTATTCTATCGTGGATATATTGCGAAATAACCTTGCTTACTGAATATAAAGGAATAAATAAAAAAGTATGATAGTTCGTTCTGTACATGTAATAATTATTAATTCGATCATAATTACATAAAAATGATATAATAATATTAACTAGTTATTATATACAATGGTATCAACCAAAACAATAGTTATTCATACATCAATCACTCCAAATCTTGTATAAGATCAGCGGCACCGGAACCATAGGGCGCCAAGAGGCCATTGGTCTCCACTTTTGAAAAAAAAAACAGATTTAACAATAATAAAAAATCTTATTCCTTCAAATTTCTCCTCAAAAATTTCACTACTAAAATTTAGATACATTTTTTTTGTTATAAATTTACTATTTATGAAAAAAGCTTTATCTCAAAATTGTGAAAAAGCCCAATGCCCCCTCCCAAAAAAAATGTTCTTCTAATGACGTCACAATTAAATAATTTGCCCCTCTCACTTGCAAATAAATTCCATCACCGGCGTCTGGGATCATATACTTTTATTAGAACTGAAGAGTTCTATAAAGAAAATATAATCAAATGTAAAATACAGTGTGGATTGAACATAAAAGTGTTTGAAGAACCCTCTATATTGTGAACATACATACTTATTTACTGCCACATCAATTTGGCAATTTTAGTATACTACCTTTTCATTTTATCACTCCATGTTTTTTATCTCCATGCTTGTTACTAACTTACTAAACAAGGAACTAATCAAGGTTAATAGAAATACAAGGTTATACAATAACACGTGTACGACTGATGTTTGACTATCACCACGCTTTTAATGTTGACGTCATAGTAGATGAGTGGTTGTGTGTTTCTTCAAAATCTGTATTTCCTACCCAGCAATCGGTACAATACATGAAAATAAATAATGTCAGCAATCCCGATTACATGATGGTCTAACATTGTATTTCTACTAACTTTTGAACTAGTGTTGCATCGGACCTTATGTATTCGATCCAGTATAGTCTTGGGACTTACAGTCTTAAAAAGGTTCATTGTTTAATAATCCAAATACGATATATACTGTAATTATTAAGAGTATTACGGAAATCTTGCAAAAATATTCATCTTATCATTTTAATGCAAATATATTCTTATGCATATTTTTACTTAACTATATAATTCATTCAATTATATTATATAATGGAATAAAACGATTTCACGAGGGAACGATTTTACCTTCTTTAAAAATCTAAAAGTGGGATTGAACTGGATGAGACCATCTGGACTGGACTGTGGGTAGGGTTGCCAACTGTCACTTGAAAAATGGAATCATCCTGTATTTAGAGAAAAAAAGCAACCGTCCCGTTTTGAGCTGAAACGGTCTCGTAATACTCTGAGTTTTAAAAAATAGTCAGTTAAATGCCAAATGAATAAAAATGCGCTTTATATGAAATTTTATGAGAAACGTGTTCCCAGGGCATGTCTTGCTCTGGACCCATGAGTTGACAGAATATTCTCACACCTGTACGATGACACAAAATACGCTCATCCAATTGGCCGAGGAGGTACTGTTTTTTTTACTGCAACTGTGGCCTACCATCATGGCCTTTGAAGCACAAATATGTATACAATTTTTCTACAGATGTTCTATAAATGCACTATTTCAGGATGGACGTTGGACACTTTCTATCTACTGTTATATAATAGTGTATATAATTTTATGTTAAACAAAACAGGTTTTTGAGACACAATTATGGTTAAAATGTTTCTAAAGACGTTCTCTTTCCACTTATGTTAATGCACTAAAAATATATTCTATTTCAGGGTGGATATTCTACTTTCTATCCTTTGTTTTATATTAATGTACACAGGATTATTTAGGCAAGACAGGTTTCTGTTTAAGAAAGATTCTTATTTTGTAGAGTTGATTTTTTTTATTCAAAAAAGTGAATTGCTGGATATTAATTTGTCTTTCATTTGTTCATGTCACTCAAAAATATCCATCTAATTCAATTTAGGGTTAAAAAAATAGGGAATTTGGAAAAAAATTACGGCGGAAGGAAAGGTGAAGGCCATTGGGTCTTCCGAACCTGCCAATGAGTTGCTCCTTATTTATTTTTCAAAGAGGTGGCAACCCTAACAGTCGTCCTCATCAATCTTGAATAAATCCAACACAACACTACAAGGAAAATTTCAATAAAAAAATTTATAATTAATCAAAGTGTATTAAGAACTTGTTTATTAATGCTAAACAACTTATTAGGAGTTATATTTTGCAAAATTTATTTAACATGCGTAAATGCAAGATCTCTACACAATCTTTGGGAACAAAGAAATCCTGTGTTCCATTAAATCCGCGTTGTACTAAAAGCTATATAATAAGATTTTTTTTTTTTTTTGAAGTTTACGTTTAACAACTTTTTCCTATATCAGGACGTCCACAGGAGGTGAGCTGGTAGGGCTGTAGCCCTCCGTCAAAATGAAGATATAAATTATTTTACTTGACAAAGAAATAATTTTAATGGACAAACAAAAAAAACAAAAAATTAATATTTGATCAAATTTGTGGACGAAGCAAAAATTATAGAAATTTAACTGGAAAACGGGATTTTTTCTTTTCCAAAAAACTTCGTGGCGGAGTAATAGCAATATTGTTAAGATTGAAAACATAATCTTTTTTACCGGTCCAGCACCGATTTTTTTTTTTCGGTTCGGTCTTAGGTGAATTTTTCTAGACCGATTTGGACCGATTTTTTTGTCCAGATCGCGGTCTGGGACCGTGGAAAGATGATTTTAGATGTGGCTTTGTGGATCAATTTTGATTCAGTCTCAATTTATGGACCGATTTTTTTCGGTCTCATATATTATGCAATACCTTTTTTTTCTAGATCATCTGTCATTGATTGTTTTCAAAAAAATATCAAAAGTAGAGGATAAGTTCTAGAAAAAATACTGTATACATATAAAAAGCGGTGGGGATCAAAATTAATCCGAGCTATCTCTGTTTAAACTTCGTATAACGTCATTGTACTTGAAAAAACAATTGATGTCATGTTATAAACAATTTATCTGTAAAATCGGTCTAGACCGAATTTTTCCCATGAACCGATCTAGACCGAACATTTCCTTTGGACCGATTTAGACCAAATTTTTATATGAGACCGGCCCAGATCGAGTTTTTTTGTTGGACCGAACTAATTCGGTCCAACAAAAAATATAAGGATCTCAGTTCGGTCTAGGATTTCCAGACCGAAACCCAACACTATTTAATATGTATTATCCATGTATATATGTCTTGTGTGCCAAAAAGTGCAAAAAAAAAAAAAATCATCCGTAACTCAGCAATATTAATTTCCTTCCAAACTTATTTATAATAGTAACAACCATTTCCTTTAATGGTGGCTCACTGATAGGGGCAAAAAAGCTTCCACCTCTCCCCTTTTTGTTGTGATCGGATATCCCTTACACCTATTTTTGCGTATATTTAACAGTATCTTTCAATTTTTACGTAGTAAAATGAAGGATGGATGAGATTAGTATAAATGAAAAATACTTCATAAATAGACGTGAAGGCGCGACTCTTACTTCTTCCGAGAGTTGAGCCCCATTTCCACTTTTTCCTGTAAAAAGTGAAAATTAGGTTTGAATCTATTCTAATAAAAATCTAGTCATTATATGATTACTTTGAAATAAGTAATAACAACTAGAATTCTTATAATATAAACATTGAGCCATTCTACTCCCCTTGCTTAGGATAGGGAATCAGCACATTTTACTCTCAACAAAGATGCTATCTCAAAGGATCTTCCCTCCTTGGTGTTGTTGGGTTTTGTCTAGGATGTATGGTTTCTTTATAATTACTTTTCTGTTTTTGTCACTCTTATTTTTAGATCGTTTTATATTATTTGAATTCTTGATTCCAAGATGTTATTACTTATTTCAGTGTAGCCATATAATGTCAGTATTTTTGTTAGAAGGGGTTCGAATTTACTCAAAACTTTTATTACAAAAACAAGACCAAAAAAAGCACAAAAAAAAAAAAAAAATAGAAACGGGGTGCAACTCTCAGAAAAAGTAAAACTCTTGCCTTTACTTCTTCTGATGAAGTATTCTTCATTTTACAACATAAAAATTGAAAAGTTGTGTTAAATATATACAAAAATCGGTCAGGGAAAAACAGAACAAAGCAAAAAAAGTAGTGGCGCGCAAACTTATTTGCGGGATGATATCAATATTCCTTTGTTGTACTGACGATTAGTGACGAAAGTCCGTTGTATTTTTTAGCTCGCCTGTTTTTTTGGAATTGGTAATCTGAAGAATAATTTTATTTTCCTCAGCTGTTGTCATTGTTATTTAACTCCTGAGTAGTGAACTTCCTTTTTTATTACATTCAATGGGGCTAAATGTAACCAACGGGATTTGAAATTGCCCATGAGATGGCACTCTATGTTAGGGTCCTAGAACACTGAATAAATATATAATATACATCAAGAAAGATTATATACTATTTAATTAATGATTGCTATATAATGGTTTGAAATTTTACTATCTATTTAGTTTGTTAATGGCTGCTACTTATCAAAAGTTTTTCTTAGGTATGAAAATAAGTGATGCAGTGTTTCAATCCACAGAAAAATATGAGCATAGTCACAAAAACAATTAAAATTATGAACTTTCAAATCGACATTCTCGGTTATATTGTGATTTGTAAAGGTGTGAATTCAAATACTAACATTGATTTATCATCAAACTCATAATAAATAAGGCCCTTGTTATTTCAAATTATATTTGAAACACTGATTTTGAATATATTAAGAATAAATGCATGATGTTTCGAAGAATGACACCTGTCAAAATAAATTCATATTTAGCTATGAAGCATGTTCGAGTAAATTCATGATATAATGTATTCTTAATTATAAAAGGCACATTGTTATTTCAATACAAATGAGGATATAATGTCAAAATTAATGGCTTATTGAGAAAATAATTCTCTTGTTAAACTTTGAAAGATTCCAAAATTATTCTTCAAATGTCTTTACTATATTAAGAATTTTGATTAATCTTTGCTTAAAGTTTAAAATAGAGAGAATTACTTTTGACTCTCCTATCTCTTTTCTTTTCTTAAATGAATCAATTGAGCTTACGAGAGTCGTTTGAAAAGTCTGTGCAAAGTCCGATATATGATACTACTTGCACGTATCAAGGTCATTCTTAGTTAGTAGCATCTCTTGGAAGAATGCACTAGCTAGATCGATCTAGTTCTTCTTTCTGTTTGGCATGCGTTTGAATCTGGGGATCAGCCAGAAATATTATACTGACTGTATTTTGGATTTGAATGATCACATCAACTATCTGGATAAGGGTAACACTATTGCAGGTGCACAAACCCCCACGATTGGCACAAAAAAAAAGTCATTTTATCACGAAAATGCACCAGCTCACGCCTCAGCAGTTGTGGTCGCAAAATTCATGGGATAAGGTTCCAACTGGAGATGCCCATAGCACTAGCAATCTCACGCACCTTCACTCTTCTGTCATTCATCACCATATGATGGATTTTATCAATGATTTCTGGAGTAGTAACTTAACGGTGTGCCCAGAATGTTCAGCAAGATATTGTTTAGACTTTAGAACCATAGAGAGGATTTTTTGAATTCAGGCTTTTCTAAATTATATTTTAGGATTTCAGCTATCAAATGAAATAGTTTTACACTTTCTGCATTCATTCTTCTTTAAGCTATGAGCATCTGAAGAAAAAAAAGCCTTTTCCTGAAAGCCCTGAGTGTTATTAAGAAAAAGTAATGCCATATTTAAAATGACAGGATCAAACAATTTCAAACTTGTGATATTTTGTCTGTTAAACAGCGTTAGTAAGTACTGCATATGTAAATGCTATAAACTATAGTCTTTCTATATTTCATTTATATGAATATTGCCCTAGGTGGTTCTGCCATCTAGCGTTATAATTATTCACCTCCCCCAATATATTGAAAAACCTGATAGGACATTCGTTTGTGCTCATAAAAGATGGAAGGAAAGTAAATTTTAGAATTTGCCGTAGTAATTCTTACCATTGTCCTTGCATGTTTCCTTCTCTCCCTCCTCTCACGTCATATCTGATTCTTCCTCCGAAACATTCTTCAATTGTCAGGGCTACCATGTTCATCTTTGGTTTCCTTTTTTATGACATACCAAAATACGCACAATTTTCATCATTATTTCATTGTTCAAGAAATGATTTCAGTTCCGTATCTCAATTTCTTCACAAGCGACAGTCAATTATGTATTTTGACCTTTTCACTGACTTTGACCTTTGCTATAAGAAGCATCTTTATTGAATCTACATTATGATATCAATTAGAAACTCTTTACATCAATAAATTATTAGTTATTTTTAACGTTTGTTGCTACCTTGACCTATCAAAATTTAATAACTTCTTACTGTGATCATATATAATCCTCGTAGGAAGTCATATCAAAATTCTCCCGCCTTCTCTTTGCCCTCTTATTTTCTTTACAAAAATGGCATCTTTTATTAATATATATAGGTCAGATTCATTTAGGAGCCATACGTCATGACTAAAGTTGATATTTTTGTAAGGAAAAAGTGTGCAAAACATATGGCACTACTGAATTATGACCCTTCTTAATATCAACTGCTTTTTTATTGTTATAGGGGTAGAATGAATTGCTGGAAGGGAAAATATTAGATCAATTGACAACAAAGATAGGCGAGAATGCTTACATCAGAGGGAGAAGTTGACGAACGATTAAATAATGAACAAAAAAGAAGAAAGAGCCATGAAACAATCGTGTTTCCTTTTCTAATTGTGAAAGGTAGTTTTCTCATAAGATGGACGTCAACTCTACTCATAAGGGGTCAACACTATGACACTTTATGAGGGAATTTTGAAATAATCCGAACAAAGGGATATACAAACTCTGTTTGCAACCGTGTTATGTATTCGACATTTGAGGAGTGTACAACTGATCAATACATACTAAGGCTTATAGATATTTTTAATGTGGTGCATAATTAAATATACTCTTTGGAATCCATGAAAAATGCACAAGAAGTCATAAAGGGGTGCCCATTTGACATTTAGTTATACATACAGTTAGAGCATTACTGCAATCTGCATACAATAGATTATGGATAAATACTTGGATTCAGAATAAAATAGTAGTCATATTATGCATACAATGTTTCTGTAGTACATACACACAATCATTAATCTTATGAGCCAAAACCGTTATCTACAAATGTAGATTGTCTCGTTACTCTAAAATATTCATAAAAAATACATTTATATGTATGAATACAAAATCTCTTGAGTTGTGATTAATTATAGGTTAAATTATTAATTATACTCTGTTGCTTCTAATTATGCGTAGTATGATCAAGGTAAGAGGGATATGTTTGACTAAAGAAGGGATTTGTGTAAGGACAAGCAAGTTTAGCGATTAAAATATGGAAAATGGTTGATGATGGATTTTTCTTCTTTTTTATTCAAAATTGAATCAGTCCTCGGGCTATTAAAATCTCCTCCAAAAGTCTAAACGAAGAATTCTCGCCTATTTTTGATGTAAATTGATTTGTGATTGTGAGGGGAGTCCCCAAGATTATCTATACATTTTTTTTTTTTGGGGGGCGATATAGGTTTTTCTTTTTTTTCAAATAAATATTTTAAAAATTATTTCCAAAACTCATAGCTGTATACAGTAAATTTAATTTCTTTGAAAAAAAAAATATATACATATAATTTTCTAGTTAAAAAGCAAAAAATCCTTAATTTGAGGAACTACAGCCCCTCCAGCACACCCCTCTTGACGCCCCTGTATATTGCATGATAAAATATATATTTTTTAATTTAAATATAATTACATTTTGTTCCTTACATTTTTTCTATTTTAAATGTAAAAGGTTGTTTTCTTTATAGGAGTAATTCATTTGCACACACACCCACCTCCTTCCCCCCAATCATGTAATAGGCAGCTGATGTTAACAAGGGTCTTAATTGAGTAAGACTATATGTCTTGCTCCAGCCTTCTCCTCCTTTCAAAAATTATCAAAATAGTTCATATTTATAAGTTTCTAATAAAAAAATTAATATGTTTTTGACTTTGTTTCTTTGTCTATTGGCCACAAGGATTAAGGCAAAAGTTATAGATCAATATTGATCTAACTTGTACTAAGATCATATATGGGCACAGTAAAGGCCATTAAATTTTGAGAAGTAAAAGTAAAAAAAAAAAATGGATTTTTCTTTTTTAAATTTAGCACAAAATGTTAAAAGTATGTAGGCGATAATTACTTTAAAAGATATTAATGTACAGAGCTCAAATTCCTGTCATTATGTAAGTTTAATAAAAATACTTAATATAGCAAAAAATGTCAAGATTAAAGGTCAAAGTTACAATGAAGGTCAAAAATATAATATAATTGAAGGAATTGAGATACTGAACAAAGACACAACAAAGGAATTATAGTCTCTAGAGGAAATTGTTTTTATTATAAGTAAGTTAGGAATAAAATTCATATTGTTGAAAACAAAGGATGAATTTATTTGCACAATACATAAATAACACATATTAAAGTATGAATGCAATATATGATAAATTCAAAATTGTACATTTTTTACTTCTAAAAAGAGAGAGAAAAAAAAATGACCATAGGTAGAGGCTTGTCCTCTACCGAGTGCCTATTTTAGTTTTCTCTTTTGTTTAAAAAAAAAAATCAAACTTTGCTTCAATATTGGAGTAATTCTAGCAAATGTCCTTGTTTCAATCATTTTCTCATACCTCCCTTATCACAGCTGATTGAAGCTGATCTAATGAAATGTCAAGCACATTATTCCTTCAACCATCTCCTAGCGCTGACCATATGCCCAGCCCTGACGAGTCATTACACATAAATTCATTTTTTGGAAATGAAAACATACTCAATTTTTAAAATAGTAATGTTTTTGCCAGTTTTACTTTGGTAATGTAAAAATTTGTTACTGTGTATACAGCATCGCTTTTATAAAGGCACTCCCCCTCAAGCATTTTGAGCGGAGCTCATTTGAGTGCCACTCACTAATACTTTGTTTAATTACTAAGAATGCAGAGCCAATATCCATTCAGTAGTTGGACTCTTGTTCTTGCCTGATCTTTATTTGAATTGAATTTAAAAACTGCTTGAGACATGAGTAAATATGGAATGTTATTTATGAAGTTTGTTGTGAGCACGCTTGTTGGACTCCCTCTTCAAGAAGTCCAACACGATATAGTCCAAAAGATTGCAGTCCGGGGAGTTAGTGTTGCGTCTTGACGAGGGAGAGACGCAAGCTTATTTATAATAGGAGAGATCCAGGATGACCAAGAGACATGAGGAGAAGAATTCACGTGGAGGAATAATGTAACACTGTGTCTTCTAATTATACTCTAAATATATTTACAAAAGACGACACTATTTATAATACGTAAAACTCAGTACTTATAATACATAGACGAATATACAAGAAGATAAAAACCAGAAAGGACATATTAAATACATAACAGTTAGGGGGCCGCATTTTCTTAGACCAGAACATCTCCAAATTGTCCGAAAGCCAATTATGTACGCAAATCGATCGTTCTTCTTCCTTGTTAGTGTTCCCATCCCTCCAGACTCCTTGAACTACTTTGCCACTTTGTACACGGTGGCAGAGGACAGCTTGAGAAAGTCGGTGATCTCTTTAGGGGCACGGCCTGTACGGAAGTCGTCAATGATCGCTGCTCAACGGTCGTACTCGGAGGACATTATGAACACTTTGTAAACAGAACTTATACAAAATTGTCGGGTGAATCTGATAAACTGGTTTTTAAAGCTGTACGACTAAGGGTTCCCAAGGAAACCCGGTTTAAAAAAAATCTTAATTGTAAAACTCCACCCTGTATAAAGTCATTTCGGCATTTAGACAGAAAGAAATACAAACTATGCTTTATTAATCAAGATATTTTTTTTTTCCTTTTTGTTTAATTTGAGCTTTAGCTACAGACGTTCCTTGTTAAAAATATTAAGTGCTCAAACTATATTTTATAGTATAGAGTTGTATAAAATATGTGTTTACCTAAACGCCAGCAACATTTCATTTATTTTTATATACCCTTTTTATTTTATCTTGCATTCTGAATTTCCCACCCAAGATCCAAATCTGAGTAGTTTAATTTCTGTTGAAGTCCAGAAACTTGCCAAGCCTGTTCCTATAATACCTTCATAAGAACTCAGTATTTCAGTCTTTCCATCATTAATATTTAATCCAGATATGCATAAAAAATCTATTAGAAGTACCATGACCCTTTTTATTAATCTTATAATATCCAAGGGTTTTCAACTTAAAACAAATGTTCGATCGTCAGCATAACAGAGACATTTTGGATTCGTTAGAATAGATGAGAAGCACATTATTTTGTTGTCTTTCTGAATTTGTTGTCTAATTTTGTCAATACCTATGATGAACAAAATTGCTGACACTGGGTCACCTTTTCTTACTCCTGCCTTATTCATGAAGTAACCTTCCTGATTTCTATAGCGAACAAGTGTGTGAGACCTTGCAAGAGTATTTCCATCCATTCTAATAATTAGATCTCCGAATCCCTTCTGATATAGTGTACGAATGATGTATTCGTGAGACACCGTGTTGAACACTTTAGCGAAGTCTTTCGCCTTTTCTAGTTTTGTTTTTTTAAGTTGGTAATATGCAAAATGAATTTTCTTTTCCAATGTAGCTGTCATTATTATTTAACTCCTGAGTCGTGAATCTCCTTTCCTAAATATATTAAATCATTTTCAAAACCTGATTGAACATTCGTGTGCGCTCATAAAATACAAATAGTAAGATTAAGCATTTGTTGGGAAGTAATAATTAGAAGCCCATTTTGGACTCAGAGCAGAATTGGGGATCGACATTGGAGTAATTTTATAAATTTCCTTGTTTATATGCTTTTTCTCCTTCTCCCTTGTCACAGCTGATTGTAAATTATCTCCTCCAACTAACCACACGATTTTCATCTCTAGAAATGAGCTCAGAAATATGTTTTATTCTTACTATACGAATAAATAATATTACACCTCTACGGGTCAACACACACACTTAAACTGAGGAAACGTCCTTTTACAAGTTCAAGATGAATTACCCTTGATATACCACATGTGAAAAGACATATCCAATCCTTGATGAAGTTTTCCTAGAATGTATGTCAATGATTCATATCCATAAAAACTGAAAGTACTGTATACACTATAGAGTGGATCCCGGTGACTCTTTTTCAAATATTCATACTGACAAACTTTATTTAATTAAAATTGATCATTATTAGGAATTCACAAAACCATGATAACAGTAAGAGTTTAATTTTTACATTACTTTAAATCTCATATAAGCTCTATTTGATTAAGTTCAATCTAATAATATTTTGTTGATGTTTAGGTGAATACTGGCAAATCATCAATTTTGAGATAGTGTTGAAAAAAAAATGCTGTTCAAGTATCTGTCCTAATTGAAAATGGGTGTTATATATAAATGAATGTTTCTTTTTATTTCAACAAAGAATTTTCTTTAATTTCAATTAATCAAAATTTTCAGCAAAATAATCCTAATTACTCACTCGCATGTAATTTCTACTTATAATTCACAAAAATGAGTCATTACTATCGCAATTTCTTAGGTGATTTTGATAAATGTTAAAACCACATAATTGTATTTTAATATTTATATGCAACACCTAGCGAAAAAATTTCTTTGAAATTCCAGAAAATTTTGTGCTGTAGATATTATACAAAACATTTATTGACATTTAAAGTTTAGAATAGCAATTTCATTATTCTAAGGATATTCACATGATTTGACGGGGTTTGAGTTATTTTACAGGGTAGTAGGTGAAATATATATATAACCCTCAGCCCCCTCATTATGAAAATATTTAGATAGTGACTAATTAATTTATCGCTAGAATAAAGTGCTGCTAAAATTTGTAAAGAGTACAATCCATCTTGATTGATCACAATTGATCTTGATGATTTTGATGTGAAAAGAGCTATATTAAAATGCTGTTGTGGCGGGCATGGCAACAATATCGTCCATCAGATCCAGGATATCATCAACAATAACCCTGGACTGTCAATGAAGGCCATAGCTTGGGATATTGGGCTCTCGGACTTCTTGACAAGAAAGGTGGTAAAGGAGGATTTCTGATATAAATCTACTTGCTTTGTAGAGGCCACTTCATGATCCAGAAGATCCAGCAGTGATTTGTCTAGAACCTCTCCTACCACTGGGACAAAAATGTATGGCCCCGGATCCCCCAACAGTAATCCTCTGGACTATTATAAGGAATGTGCGTGATAAGGATAGTAATAGGTCTTCCCATAGCAAGGAGGAGTCTCTGATCGATTTCATCATGTTCACCAGGACCCCAAAACAGGACATCGTGACCGCCTGCGCCCGTGTACAGTCCCGTGTGGAGGAAATCGTGCCTGCTGACGTCGATTTTATTCGTTAAGTTTAAATAATATATATAACCAGAAAACTTTAAGGGTCTATCATTAATTTGACCAGAGATAAGTACATTTGTAAAATGTTAAAAACCGGAGTCAATTACTATCGCTCCTTGTATATAGAATGCGTGTTACTTGTTTTAAAAAAATTGTTATGACTAGAGTTGATATCTTTATGAGGAAAAAAGACCACGAGTTAAAGGTGGAAGGGAGACATGTGGTACAACTGAATTAATACCCTTGTTAATATCAGCTGCCTTTATATGTTGTTGTTGTTTTTTGGGGGGAGGAGGGGAGAAAAGGAATTATTGCTATAACTTTTTACATTTAAAATAGCTTTAGTGTAAGCAAAATATTGTAATTATATTTGAATTAATATATATTTATTTTATTATGTATTTTTAATAAAATTTACACCAAAGATAAGAAATAATGCATTCTCCAGAGGAGCATACTTAACAACACGACAACCAATGAAATAATGAATAAAAAAAAGAAGAAAGAGCACACGTAACAACTGTTTTTCCTTATCCAATTTTTAGAGGTAGTTTTGTCACTACAAGCTAACCAACTATAGTTATAACTAATGATGAGTAATTATGAGTTTTACTCATTCCTACACTTTTAATGAACAATATGATTCTTTAATTACACATTTGACAACATAATTTCGGAAATCTTTCAAGCATTGATATTCAATTAGCGACCCGGATAACTCTAAAATATCCCAGCTCGGTGTTTGGTAAAAATATTTTAAGTGGGAGGGGGGCATTAACTCCAATTTCGTTTGAGGCCCCCTCCAAAATATTGGAAAGTCTTTCTAAGCCAAAAATACTAAAAATTGTTGTATCAACCCAGGCTAACCCCAGTGTACATACCCTATGTAGTTGGGCCATTTCCCTATTTACTTAAGATATATGAGATCATACAAACCATACTCGTTTATCTTTTACACTCATTTTCTCAACCTCGTATATATGTTTACTTTTGCTACAAATATATATAATTATATAATGATCACTAGTGGTGACGTTAGCCCTTTTTATTGGTCTAGCAAAAATAGACCTCTGCCAAGTATTCTTTTTACTTCAGACCACTACCTTGCTATAACACGATTGAGCATAAGAGTCAGGTGAAAATTGCAGAAAAGGTGGACAGGGTTATATATAGAATTTAAACAATAGTATACATTAATTGAAACATGGGACATTGAATTTGTGATCTGTCTGACGAGTTAAGACATATTCAACTTTCTCAAATAGTAATTTGATTAATCCCATATAATAATTAAAAGTACGTAAGAGGTTGCAGGGGATTCCTCAGAGAGTGGGCTGGAGCTCTTGTAGACACCGCCAACAAATATAATTTTGCAGACTCCCTGGGGTCGAGAGAAATATATTCCGAGAAGTCAAGTTTAATTTAAAGAGGATAGGGGAGAGAACTTTGAAGGGAATGCCCAGGTGAGTTAATGTTGATCGATCTACAAAAAAAAAAAAATACATTTTTTAACCCACAAGACCTCAGTACATATTTTAAGGGGGCCCCAGCCGTCAAAATCAAATTTAGTAAAAAAATACCGCCTCCTCTTACTTTAAGATCAGTGTTGAAGGTAACTTGTCTCTAGACTAAGATAAAGACTTGGACGGATCTTGAGGGTACATCATTAGTTTTGAGTATCTTGAAAAATAAAGATGACTCAAAAGTAGAAATTATATTCAGTAAACATTTAAGCTTCAAAAATTAAAATCTTCTGAGTGTGTTCCATAAAAAAATATTTCAAATTTTTCATTATCTAAGGCATCAAATTACTCAAGGAAAAGCGTAAACATTTATGTTTTCAATGTTTAACCTTCACATTTTCTTTATTTATTTGGATATATTTAAAATGTATTTCATATATATATATATATATTTCAGAATATATTGGCAAATTTTCAATATTACTACAAATATCTTTCTTTTCAACTAAAAGATGCAAATTATAGTTTTAATTCTTTAAAGAAATCATACTGGAACTTCAATACAGGTGACAATGAAGGGATGTGCCCCCAAATAATGGTTATGCTCTCAACTGAAATATAAATACAAGTATAATGATCTAAATGTTTTCGCGTAACAATCGTTTATAATAAAATGTGTGCTCATATCTGTGACTACTTAGATGTGTAATACTAATAACACACTTAGCATAAATATCAAATGAATTGTCTGATTTTAAGATAAATTTTTCAAATTTTTGATTTTTATACCTATATAAAAAAATGGCACAAAATGTACTAAAATGCGTAAAATAGAGAAATTATTTTCAAAGTAATCTTTTTCGCATTTATCCTTGGTTAAGAAATAAAAACATTTTATTCATCATATATATTATTTAAAATAATGTATGGTAAATAAATTACATGTAGAATAATTGTAAAATTTAATCGTGAATTTACTCGATTTTTAATTTGGTCATTTCAATACTATAAAATTTAAATAATTGGAGTTTTACACAATATTTCTTCAGCAACTTTTTAATTGCAAGATTTTATATTAAGTCATAATCAAAATATTTAAGTCTAGATATCAAATTAAATACTTACAAGACCCTCTCCTCCCGACTTCTATTATATGGATATAAACTATAGGCATATTATGAACAAATTCATCTACTACTATAAAAATCTTGTTTATCTTAATATATAATTTTTTAATAATTTATGATCATAATATGAAAAAACGCAGTATGATATTTGAAAATTTGTGTGTGCACATAATTACAGTTCAGAGTAATAATCAGGATTTGTTGCAAATTTATAATTATATGTCCTTGCTGGAATCAGAGTACCATTGAGGATTAAATTTTGCCTATGTCCTTGCTTAGATCATTTTCCCCCTCGTTAAAGCTGCTTATAGCTGATTTAATGAAATGTCACGACAGCTAAGCTGCTTTTCTCCAAAACATTCTTCAAATTATTAGGGTTATCATGTTAACCGTCAGTTTCTTTGAGTTTGAACATACCAAAAAGGCTATCAAATAGTATCAATGGTCCCTGCAAAAAAAAAAACACAAAAATTTAAATCGTTTAAAATAGAAAACAAAAATAAAATAACTAATCTGAGTTCCTTTAACACTTTGCTATATAATTCGATAGAGGGGATACCACTTCGGATGGTTATGTCTCCTTGAGTCCTCTTTGCATATATAATTTGTTGTTCCTTTGTTATGATGGAGTGAATAAAATATTCTTCTTTTCCACTATAATAACCTACAAACTTATCACGCCCGGTCTTGACCTTCAATCTATCCAACAAGAACTGTGAAACTCTCTCATACAGATGCTTCAATATAGCACACTCCCAAAAGAGATGATCCGTCGTTTCAGTAACTAAATTGAAAAAAGGACAAAAGCCCCTGTGATTCTTTAGAAAACTTTGAGCCCACATCCAGTGTTCCTGGAAGTAGGGAATACCTAAACCATTTTTCAGCTGCTGACAAATATTTGTTTTTAATAGATTTAATATTAAAGGCTGCATCTCTTTTATTTATCTCCGCTCCAGGTATCCAAGAAAAGGGGACATAGTTGGTTTTTTAAAACATCTTTTAATTTCAGAGGTAGACATCTTAGAAGTTTTCATCCGTAAAGGAACTAAAGGTCTTTGGACACCTCTAAATTTTCCAAATTTTGTACGAAAATTATGTTCCGCCATCTTATTTATTAGTTGGGTAGAACCCGGTACATCTGTTGCAATTTCTGCAGAGATTGTTTCTACATCCGTGAGGCTTAGACGTTCTTTGATGGGTATCTTCCAACCAAGAGATAACTCTTGCATGTGGGTCACATCTCTCACTCCTTTGCATAGATCGTTCATGCACTTAGAAAATTGTTATTGGAGCTCAAGGAGACTAGATAAGGGGTTGAGGTTAAAATTAAAAAGTAACTAGTGTCTCAAGAAACAGCTATACGATTAACGACGTTTTCTACATTTATTCGTAATTAAAAAAATTATTTGCAAAAAAATAAATTGGCAAAATTGTACTTTCTCTTATTTTGTAGGTGCAAAAAATGGATTTCTTATTATTCATACAATTATGCACTTTTCATAAAAAAAATTACAGAGTATGAATCTACATTCTTACATAAATATATTAAAATATATAATCTGTTCATCTATACATAATATGTAAAAAGTACTTTGTACATTTTTATTTGCGCCTGCTAAACGCATAGGTAGTACATGCCTATAAATGCTTTATAAACACGGGAAACGTAACGCCTCGTGTGATGATTGATGGGATTTCTCACCCTCCCACGTGCTCGTAAAGAAACGAACAGAATAATCTAAAAATTATCATAATGATAAAATATACACACCAAAGAGATTAATATATTTAAAATCAAATATCTTCCCTCCTTCTTTCCTAGATGAACCGGTTATAGAGTCCTATTGTTTAATAACTTTGGATCCATCATTTTTAAAAGAGACAGGCTCCAATAATACTCTTTTGACTAATTTTCCAATGCCTACTGGCATGGGTTCATCGTTCACTTTTGCCGCATATATTATCCTGAACTTTGCCTAGGATAAACTCCATCTTTAGAGCCTCCTCTATATTTACTGACGTCGAGACCAGCCAGTCGAAAGGGCTCAACCTCTTCTTATAATGGAGCCAGATCTCAGCCACTACTACTCTCACCACAGGGGCGATATGAGTGCAAAAATAAAGGAGGTGGAAGGAAGTCTCGATTATAGCTCCACAAAAAATACACATCTGCTCCTCAAGGTTATCTCGACTCTTGTTGGTAAAGATAGACGATGTTTCTAATCTATATCTAAGCCATTTTTGCTTTATGTCACAAAAAGGATTTTGGGAATACCACGTGCGGACTCTCATTTGAAGAGTTCCAGTCTAGACCAAACCTCTTCATTCTTCTCCTCACAAGGACTTCAGGGTTAGTACGTCGTTGATTATTGAATACGGCTCTTCTAATTTTTCAGACAGCTCAAAGCGAAGTAGAATGTAATCGAAGGCCTGTTTGACATATGGCCCCCAGGCTGTGAGAAACTTTTTCAAGCCCTCCATAATAGTATAAAGTCCTTCAAATCCACTTCCCTCTGGAAGAGGAATTGATAAGATGAGTATCAATCGACCTCTTTAGCAAATCCATCTCTATCTCTCAGTTTCGGGTTAAAATTTAAAGACTCGTTAGGGCCGAGAAGGGGAAGCACAGAATTGAAAATACCTGCCCATAATGATCTCATGTCTCGCCAATTTATTGGTCACTGAAATCTTCATAGTCAAGGAGTCTTTTGATCCAGGAGAAGTTTAATGTTTGCCACATAGACTTAATGTCTAAAGATCCAAATCCCCAGCCTTTTGTGAGAATATTAACTCATATTTCTTGCTATGTATGCCCTCGGAAGTTTCCATCCTAGATCATTCTTAAACTTAAATACTTCATCGCACAGTTGGCCTGAGAATGGGACGTACCTCATTAGATGAAAAACTTTTGGAAGGACGTTAATGTGCTATGCTAAAATTGCTTTGTATCTAGAAGGGGAGTGATGCTATAAATCATGATACTTCTTAGGAGCATATTCATCATTTCATTTTCGTTCTTGCTTCTAGCCTCATAGTTGGACAAAGTAACTTCAATTCCAAGTAGAGAGGTTGACGTAACAAACGGTGATTGATTTATCTTCCTTATAAATGTTCAATTTAAAAAATTGCCACAGTGTGTTAAACAGAACATCTAATCTCTCCTTACCCTTTTCAGAGTCTTGTTGGTCTATGACGTCATCTCTGATTTTTCTTTTCGGTGAATGACAGGCGCCTCTTACAGAAAAATAATTCGGATCATCAAACATTCGAGATGATGGGCTACCGTCATCCTTGCGACCAATTGTTCCTGCCCCCTTTGATGTAGACCAACGGATGCTAGGGATTGTTCAAGTTTCGGCAGGGATGAAACTTTTCCAGAGGGGCTCTCTCCCCCTCTTCGAGTGACATTTGGAGGATGCAGAATCTGTCTCCGCCACTTATTTACTTTGATTATTATCACGAAAAACTTCGTAATATCTTATGACTTTAAATAATCTAAATTATTAATTATCTTTTCTTGAACGCACGTCTAATCAACAGCACCTCAAGAGAAGCTGTGACTCATGAAAATTTATGTTTAAATGAAACATCTGTTATTTTCTGAACTTTTTCATCAAACGTCAATTTTCAATTTTTGAAAACAAATACCCCAAAACGATGTATTTTGAACATAATTTTATTAACCTTAATATGCATTGAAGTATTTTCGATTCTGTAAACATTCTATTAAATAACTTATGCAATATTTGCGAAAATGATCCAGTTATCGAGGGTTATTTTTTGACTACATTTTTCTCCATAACTTTTTTTGGTAGGTTTGTGTTCCTTTTTACAATGCCAATTAGTACTATTTACTAATTTTTTACAAAATCAATGTAAAACAGTTGTTTGGCGATTGTCTTTGCAAATTTCGATTATTCAATTTTTTGACAGAAATAAAATATGACCTCTCATGGCACAAATTTTTCATGCATATAAATTGGTATTTTATTTGAAGCTCGTAACACATTTTTTTGTTAAATCCATCATAATACAATTCATATAATATACAGGTACTATATGATAATGGCTGTAAGAATATCCTAACAATCGTCGGAGTAACACTGGGTAACTCTTTGACAGTCCAGGGCCACATGCAGGGGGCTAGGGCGGCTATAACTCCTTACTAAAAATAGGAAGATTTATGTCAAAAGTTAGCAAAAAAAAACTTACTAATCTCATTATGAGTACAATTAGGAAATACTAAGATAAGAGGAGAAAATTATCTTTATACCATATTAAGTTATTTTAAATCTACACCCTTGAAATAAAAAAAAGTAAGTAAAACATCTACTGCCGTAGATCGCGTTTCCCAAAGAGACTCTAAGGAAAATAGAAAAAAAAATTATCTTATTGAATATTGATAAGAATAGAATTATTTGACTTACTCTATGAACATCTTTTGACTTGTATTATTGTTAGGGATATAACGAAATAAAAATTGATGAAAAGTTCCTAGATTTCTCATATGTGGAGATAAAAAACGCTGAGGAATTTGCAGGATAAGATAATATATCAGAGGCTCAATGCACTGGATTTGAAAAAGGAGGAAATTCAGGGCCAAGCTTATCACACTATATACTATTAGCATGTCCTCCAACATCAATGGTTTGCAAGGAAGGATCAAAATAGACGTTACGGGTGCACTGTACTCGCCAGGTAATGCCCACAAATTGCATTTGGTGATTGCAAATGTCAGCAAGTTGCAGCAAACTTGGAATTGCATCACAATGACTAATGAAATAGCCATTTTATTTAGTTATTATTCTAAGCGGCAGAGATATCTAGAAAAAGTAATACCCCTCCTATTGGAAAATAAGAATAGTGTGAAGAAATTGGACGAGATGGTTTGAGGGATTTCGATGATTTGCCAAGGAGTCTTGTCGCTGCGTGTTAAAGTATGGTCATGTCCCATATATACTCGGACGATGGAGAGTTCAAATCTAATCTTTACAACTAAGATGAAGAAACTCTCTCCCATACCCAGGTTTCCTTCCATCATAAACTTTGACAACTGCGTATCCCTTATGTATCTAAGAAACATTTTACAGTCGTTGAACTGCAAAAGAGAGATCTGAGCTATTTTCTCTGGCTCTCTGGTATTTGGACATTCTTCACTTCTGTTAAAGAGTTGGAGGAGAGAGAGGAATGTGTACCAAGGAGGACTTCATCACAGAAATATAGGATCACCACTCTTAAATTAAGTCCAAAAGAAGAATTTTTATTTCATTTGGATGTTGTCATTTAAGAAATGAATTATAGGTTCTTCACGAAATATTTAATATTCAATTTTTGAATTTTTATTCCTAAAAAGTTAACTTTTTGTGAATTGCTATGGATTTTGGAATTATTTTTCCTATTTTTTTTTTTTTTTATTTTTTTTGTGAATTTTTTTTCCTATTTTTTTTTATTTTTTTTGTGAATTTTTTTTTTTCCTATTTTTTTTAATTTTTTTGTGAATTTTTTTTTTTTCCTAAAAAAATAATTTTATTTGAATAACTGTGTTTTGATCAAAAAAATTTCCTAAAAATTTTATCTATTTTTTAATTTGGTATTTTTGAAAAAAATACCAAATTTTTTTTCCAAAAATTTATTATTTGAATTTTTAGGTGAATAATTTTTTTCCAAAAATTTAATATTTGAACTTTTATGTAAATAATTTTTTTCCTAAAATTTAATATTTGAATTTTTATGTAAATAATTTTTTTCAATAAAATTCTAAAAACCAAGGAAATTAAGTCTCATTTAATAGTTGTAATTAACATTTTTAGTCATCTCAACTCATCAAGAAATTTGTTAAAAAAAGACTTTTTTTCCAAAAATTTAATATTTGAATTTTTATGTGAATAATTTTTTTCTAAAAATTTAATATTTGAATTTTTATATAAATAATTTTTTTCCAAAAATTTTATATTTGAATTTCTATGTAAATAATTTTTTTCAATAAAATTCTAAAAACCAAGCAAATTAAGTCTCATTTCAAAGTTGTAATTGACATTCTTAGTTATCGCAACTCATCAAGAAATTTGTTAAAAAAAGACTATAATTAACATAAATTTGTTCATGAAACATCGGGTGGTATGTTGTATAGTTTTATTATGTTGTAAAATAAATGGGAATCAATTTTTCTGAATTATTTTTCAAAATTGTTTTTATCTTATCTCACTACATAATATATATACTTACATAAAATGTTATACAGTTATAAATTCTTTTTATAAACGCAGCTAAGTCATTTATGTACAATGCTCACATATTGTACACTCATTTAATTTTGTAGCAATGTATGTCAACCTTGAGCGTAAATGTATAAATATAAATATATAAATTAAATTCAAGTCGTACCGTATAAAAACATGAGGTTACAGGGAAGTTTGCAGGATCATATTATTTTAGGTGGAGAGGGGCTTCAATTTTTTTTTTTTAAATATTCAAAAATCCTTAGTAACTCAGAGAAAATGAACTATTTTGGAAAAAAAATTCAAGTATTAAATTTTTGGAAAAAAATTTCAAAAATCCACAGTTATTAACAAAAAAAATTCAAGTCATACCGTATCAAAACATGAGTGCATAACTCCGTAGTCGCTATTGATATATAAGTTTAAATAACACTTCAATTATGATTTACTTTAACAGATATCATTTTAATGCCTCGATTATAGAGATTTTTCATCTTTTATTTTAAATGTGTCTTTTCTGTTAACGGTAGGCACACCCTAGTGAGTGATATATTGTATTATTGTATCTGCATCCGCAGAATATTAGGGATTTAGAAATATCTACTCTGTCAAAAAATGAATCGAATATCTAAATATGCAGCCAATTTTTTTTTTTTTTTTTTTTTTTTTTTTTTTGAGTGAGACTGTTACGAGCGGCTTAATTTGTGCATATCTTAAGTGTAGTCCTGCCCAGTTCAGTCTCGGTCCTGCCCAGTTCAGTCCTGCATACCAGTCTTAAAATTTAATAAGTTCGGTCCATGATAACGTCACTTAACTTAATTTTTTTATCATGTTCTATTACCGACAGGACGAAAAACCGACAGTCGTAAGGACCAGTTCCAATAACTGAAATGACAGGTTCTAAGACTAGACTGGACCAAATAAATAAGGATGACACAACACTACATTTCTACATTAATAAGGTAAAGTTTGTCTGTATGAACGTCTGTATATATGAAAACGATTCACCAGGAGGACTGTACATCCACAATAAATTGGAACTACTTTAAACTTCAACCAAATCCATAATGTGGATATTCGGGGTTAAATCATACTAATATAAAAGGTTGCATGAACAATACACCATAACTTCCACCACAATTGTTTTGACAACAAACAATAGTCATCATGGAACAAGCAAGGAGAGACGCCATCCTCGAATTGGCTCGCGTGGGACACAAGCCCTCTGCTATCTACAAGCTTCTTAACTACCCCAAGACCACGGTGATCGGGTCTTCAATTCCTGGGAGGTTGAGGGGAAGGTCTGCCGCAAGGCCTACAACATGAGAAGTGACCGAATCCGCACTCCCTGCTTCCTTCGCCGGGGACTTCCATGTCCAGGTTGGTCAAGAACCGTGGAGTGAGCAAGCACTTTTATTAGTCAGCACTCTTGAGGCTACTCAAGTCATTATTTTTTTTTTTTCAACCTCTTATTATTCTTTTTTCGTTCTTGAGGAGGGAACATGTGATATGAATTGTTATAAGTATTGAGTAGTTACGTGTGAGTGTGCCCATGAAAAACGGAGAGTAATTCTGATGATTTTTTGGGGAGTTATTTTCTATACTGTAAAAACAAAATTTATCTTTTTTTAGTCGAAGCCTAACGCCGGATGCTAGGTTATCACTTTCTACTGCATTCAAAACCTGATTGAACATTTTTTTGTCCTCATACAAGATGGAGATTAACCTTGAGGATTTGTTGCAGAGTTGTAATTGTAAGTCATTGTTGGACTCAGAGTAGAATTGATAATCACCATCGGAGTATTTCTTACCTATATCCTTCTTTATATCCTTTCTCCTACCTCCCTTGTTACAGCTGAATGTAACTGATTTAATAAAAAAGGCTGCTCTCCTCTGAAACATTCTTCACAAATGTCAAGGATACCAAGGGTAATAGAAATACAAGGCTATACCATAACGCGTGTACGACTGATGTTTGACCTCCACAACGCTTTTAATATTGACGTCATAGTAAATGAGTGGTTGTGTGTTTCGTCAAAATCTGTTTTTCTTGCCCAGCAGTCGCTATGGGACATTCAATTAAAAATTCTAGCAATAGTGATGTCATAGACTATGAGTGGTTGTGTGTTTTTCAAAATTTACCTGTCTTTCCCAGCAGTCGGTGCAATACATCAGATTATAGCACGTCCGATTACATGCTGGTCTAACCTTGTATTTCTACTAGCCTTGAAGGTTACCATGTTCGTTATTGGTTTCATTCTTTAACATGCTCAAAATACTGCCAATTAGCATCATCTATCCGTTATGGTAGTTCGACTAATGATACAATTCATATCAATAAGTTGAAATGGAATAGTTTATATATTTGTGCTTCTACTCATAGAAACAAAAATCAATTGTTCAGTAATTAACTATTTTAATATGTCACAAATTGTATTTTGAGGATGTTCTATTTGTGATTGATTTTTAAATGAATTCAACTCATGCCATTGTGTAACATGTTACTATGTGTTTCATACGGCATTTTGCTCTGTCTATATCATTGTAAATTTGATTATTTGGGTTATATACAAATATGACGTAATTTTTATCAACTTGACTATACCTTTCACAACATTATTATAGAATTAGTTCACTTTTACATAAAATGTAGACATATATAAATTAAGACTCATATTTCATTATTTAAAAAAAGATTATAGTGTTTATATGTTTCATTTTTAAGGATGCAGCAATAGAACGTCTTTATTTATTTAGTGTGGCAATCAGCCTGCAAAAAATTGTAGGGGGATGGGCAGGGTCTCATTCCAGATGCAAAAAGTTTTCTTGAAAATACAGAACGTTGCTATCATGTTTTGGAGTGGTGAGGAACGTGCGTTTGCTGTCGAAAATATATACACCCGAAAAATTGTTTGACATAATATTTTATAGTTTTAAACTGATTGAAATTTTACTCTTGAGTTTTATTCGTGCGATTTATGAAAATCAGGGATTTGCTTCAATTTCTAATATACAAAAAAAAAAAAATACTTTTTCAATTCATTTTCATAATTTAATATTTGTATATTTCTTTGAATGCAAATCACTTCCAAGATAATAATCCTAGAGAGCTATAATTGGTGCAGTCAAATTTGATATGTACAGAAATTCTAATTTGGCACAGTTTATTCAAATTGGTTGATAGAAATCAGATTTATTCCGGAAGAACACGCACTTCTAAGACCTTTGCAATATCGCAAATAACTAATTAACTTATCAACTAATTATCCTTAACTATAGAATAAGATATTTTTTTAATTAGTCTTTGCTTTTTTTGGTATGAAATAAATATCCCTCTAAAATCTCTCAAAGAAAAGTAACGTTCCCTATCTGATAGGATTTTTATTTTTAACTGTGTGAAAAGAAAATTTAATTATAAAATAAAAAATAAAACTTTTTTGATTTATAAAAACTTGTTTTATTGGCTTTTAGAAAAAAGTAAAGTTGCTCTGTAAAAGACTTGATTTCTTTAATGTACTTAAATGAATAATTATACAATATACATACATGCTTTTATAATGAACTCTTAGACATCTTTACTATATTTATAAACTACAATATGAAGACTTTAATAACCCCATTTAGTGTTATTTTATGAATAACCCACATTTCTTCTGACTGTTTAAAAAAATATATCTATTAAAATAACACTTTTATAGTTTCTACAACTGTTAAACATTATTTATAGGTAGGAAATTAGTATCTTTATATAAATAAAGAATTAGAGTTAACTATGAAAACATAGAGGATGTTGACACTGAAGATGGGAGGAGACATTTTCTTCATTGTATCTTTCAAACTTTCATTCAAAAAAACAAAAAAAAAACGAAAATCAGTTGGTGGTTGGCCAATTCTTCCCATCTAAGGAGTTATTACTGAATAATTGTTAAGAATTTTAACAGCTGAACAATAGCTAATTCAATCAATCAACACTCAAAACATTAATAAAGAGAATATAGGTTAAAACAATCGGAAGTCGACAACAAAATACATAGTAAAATGTTTTATCCTATAAATTCTAATGTATCATGGAATTTTAGACGAGCGTTTCTCAAACTTTTTTTCAGTCAGGCCATCATTCAAAAGTGTATAAAACCTCAACGCACCCCAGTGTAATATATGATTAAAAATGACGCTACATTGCCAAATTCAAATGTCATGTACATTATAATTTTACTTGTCGTTGTAGGTATGTCCACTTTTTAGTAATTCAAAAATCCACAGCTACTAAATATAAAATAAAGTTTCTTGAAAAAAAAATTCAAATATTCATTTTTTTGGACTTTTTTAATCCACAGCTATTTACAAAAAATCCACATCTTGACACAAAAAATTTAATTTCCAGGGAAAAAATTTCAAATATTATATTTTTGGCAAAAATTTCAACAATCCACAACTATTCTCAGAAAATTAAACTTTTCTGAAAAAAAAATTCAAAGATTACATTTTTTTGTAAAAATTTTTTAAAAATCTCCAGCTTTACACAAAAAAATTATTTTTTGGGAAAAAAATGTCAAATATTAAATTTTTGGAAAAAATTTCAAAATCCATGGCTATTCTCAAAAAATTAAATTTTTCGGAAAAAAATTGCACATATTAAATTTTTTGGAAGAAAAAAATCAAATATGGAATTTTCTAGTAAAAAGCAAAAATTCCTTAATTTGGGGAGGCTAGAGCCCACCCCCTGAAAACGCCCCTGATTATCTACCCTAGTGAATTTTGTTGCTAACATAGAGTCGGTGGATGAAGGTTTGCATTAAATAGGGTGAAGCTTCATTTCACAGTCGACCATGTCCAGTTTTTGTGGGAGTTTTTTTTAGAAAAGGATCTGTGATCCTGTCAGTTGTTCCTTGTTCTTTGTAAAATGAAATGTCTTTTTGCAGTAAATGATAAAATAATACGCTCTGCAATGTAGTTTATTGACAACTTGAGACAGAATTGACGACTAACTATATTTTTTTATCTAAAAAGAATTAAATTTTTAATCTATTCATTCAAATATTTAAAAAATGCATTTCTGTATTGAAATATGTCAGACTTTTAATGATTTCTTTTTTTAATTAGACGTCAAAATACGTATTTTAAATATCACCCCTGACGTTGTCAGAAGGCACCTCAGTGTGCTGCAGGACTCACTTTGAGAAAGGTTGTTCGAGAAACATGGAGTAATCAGACAGGCAGCTTAGTTTATCTTTCTTTATTCTCCCTATTGAAGGAATGGAGAAAAAAATGATGTTGACTTCACCCCTTTTATCTACCAATCCCGTCTTTTATATTGCCCTCATGTGGGAATAAATCAGGTCTCTAGAGTTCCATGAATGTATATACAGTATCTTACAAAATATTTAAAACTCACTGTTGACCAATTGTTTTAAAGTAGTAAATATAGTTTGACATTTTGGCCAAGGATCACTCAAAGTTTAATCAATTATCATTTTAATAACTAAGAATATGTACTCATATTATATATTTAAAAATTAATTTCAATTATATAATTAAATACATATTTACATACTATTAAACAATGTATATCCGAGTCAATTTCTACAAATAAACACGAACAAATCCATTTTCTATCCAACTAACATGTTTTCAAAATCTAAGTATAAAGTAATCATACTATTGTTATATTGGTCTTTATGTAGGACCAAAGTTCAGTCCAGTCGGGTCTCATCTAGTGTAGTTCCCTTGCGGTCCTTAAAGAAGGTCAAATTGCTCCCTTGAGACGTCATGTGGTTTTTCTATTTTTTCTCGTTATATAATGGAATAAATTATATAATGATCAAAAAATATCATATGTTCGAATTATAATAAAAATATAAATTATTATAGGATATCTTTTTCACAAAACTTTTAAATATTTACACATGATATTAGATAATTCATATATAATTAATTTTTAAAAACAAACACTGTCAATTACACAAAATATTTCAAATTTGACAACAAAATTTAAGTTCGTACTCAGAGGCGATGTCTGAAAATTATATCAGGTAGCAAGAGTATGAGATTTGTAGAAAAAGGGCAAAATTTTATTTCACTACATACTAAGTATGTAGTGAAATAAAATGTACATACAATCTTGAGGGTCAGAAGAGTCTGGTTTCCTCGCCCTCCAGCAAACTATATCTACGGGTGTACTCTCTCTCTCTTCGTACCCCCTAAATCACGAAGCTTGACACTATCTTCTATGGCAGTGGTTCTTAACCTGTGTTCGATCGAACCCCAGTGGTTCGGTGAGACACTCTCAAGGGTTCGGCCCCGCCATCCACTGACGCGACTGTGGACAAGGAAGACTGCTTCCAGTGCGAGTGTGCCACAACAGCGTTGCATAAATCAATGGGGTGGGGGATAAAAACATAAAAAACAACGGGGGTTCACCCGCTGTGAAATTAAAAAAAGTTTCTTCCCCGTGTTAGATTACAAATATTTAGTTGCATAGTAAAAATGTCCTACACAAAATAAATACAGTCCATTCGTGTTATTTTGTGACGTTACGCTCTAATTGTCCATAATTGGCTGCAGGTGATCAAGCCATATTAGTAAGGCTTGCTTGATATCTGCAGTGTAGTGAACTTGTTGTGCTCATAAGTCAACTTGTGGCTGTAGTGATTGTACGTCATTTTTTATTTTATTTTAATCTTTCAATCCCTTCTTAACTATATCGAGCAAAAATAGAAAATGGTCTGAGAATTGTGTACAGTATGGATTCACGTTTATAAAGGAACGTGATGGGATTCGGCGTCTTCAATGCATGATTTGCACTTCCAAGTTAAGCAATTCTAGTCTAGCACCAGTAAAACTGTAGGAACATTTCCTAAAGCTGCATGGAGATGGAAATACAAGAACACAACACTTGCTAGTCTCAAGTTGAAGATAGCCAAATTGCAAATGGCACTATCAGCAGCAGAATAGAGGATATCAACGATCAATGACATCTGGACTCAAGTAGTTGCAGATCTGATTTCAAGCCAGACAAAATTCAGCCTTGAACTCCACGAGACTACTGACATTTCCAATCTAAGTCAGCTTGTTGCATTCCTGCGCTATAGGAAAGAAGAAGAGATAAAGGAAGATTTCTTAGTTTGTAAGCCTCTTACAACAACAATCAAGGCAGTCGATGCGATGAAACTCGTGGATGACACAACAATCTTTCATGGAATATGGTTTCTGCAGTTTGTTCAGGAGGAGCTCCGGTCATGCTAGAACGACACTCTGGTTTTAGAGCGGTGGTGAAATCTGATGCACCACATATCATTGTTATGCACAAGAATGCATTGGCAACAAAAACCTTGCCTCCAAAACTGGCACAAGAATTAAAAATTGTTGTTGAATGTGTGAACTACGTGCAAAATTGTGCTATGAAGCACAGCATCTTCAAAGAGCTGTGTAAGGAAACGGGCTCTTAATTCGAGGTACTTCTGTACCACTATAACGTGAGGTAATTATCCAGGGAAAGTTGCTGTAACATGTTTTTGCCATGCGTATGAAATAAGGCCTTTTTTATGAGTGTACATACATTGTCTCACAGACTACTTGGAAAATTCTGAGTTCATTATCACTTTGGCGTACATGGCAGATATTTTTAATTCTCTCAATCATCTTAATCGATGGGCGGTGGAGTTAGCATTATCAAAGTGGAAGAAAATCTAGATACATTTAAAAAAAAGCTACCGCTATGGAAACGACGAGAAGACCATTATCAGCTTGTCGTTTCCATTCGTTTCCACTTTGCAAATTTTCCCCTGCAGGACGGCTGTGTTAGTAAGATCGAAGATGCTGTTGGAATTTGAGACATTTTTGTACCTGGAAAGCTGAAGAATGCAATTGCCATGCACTTAGAAGAGCTTGCAAAGTCTCTCGATGAATACTTCCCCTCATAGGTTAAAATACTGCATGGGTGAGACAACCTTTCACGTTTAGTGTTACGATAGCAAGCGTGAATGATGAATATCTTGATGAAATCATTGAACTTCAGGAGAGCCAGCCTCAACAGCAAATTCTTCAGAACAACAAGGTTGTCAACGTTTTTGTGTCAGCAATCTGCATTATACCCTCTTATTACTAAAAAAAACCCTGAAGATACTCATACCATTTGTAACAAAAGCAAAAAAAGGAGCATACTTTGTCACGAAAAACGATATGAAAGTTGCCAAGGTCAAGCCTCACATTTCTGAATTTGCGTTTAAAATGCAACTGCAAAAGAGACATTGATTTGCAGCAAATACTCATTAAGTTGAGTCTTTGTGTGAAGTTCATGTTTTGTTGGTTTTGTTCGTTGAGCACAATGGCTTTTGGTTGCAACTGATGGATGGTTCATTTTGTGCACTAATAAAATGTATACCTAAGAAATCATTTAATTATTCCATTCACGAAGGGGTTTGGTGAGTGTACTGATGAAGCTTGCAGGGTTCAGCCCCTCCAATAAAGTTAAGAACCGCTGTCCTATGGTAAGACATATTATGATTAATACCTAGACTTGACATATTTGTAAGGGAAAAACTAGAAATTAGAAAAAAAAAAAAAACAGTTGCTGCGTGTTGTTTTTTTGTCCATTACTTCCCTAGCAAAGGTGAATGGAGATGTTAGCATCTGTTTGTTTGTTAGTCACCAGGATTACGTCAAGTTAATGATCGATTTTGATCAAACTTGGTACGAAAATTATATATGGTCAGAGTATAGGGCCAATAAATTTTGAGAGGTCAAGATCAAGTTAATACAAAAACGTCAAAAATACATAATTGACCATGTACAAATTCAGATCCATAATTAAATTTGATTTTGGGGGAAGGTTATGTACTCTACCGAGTGACAATTATAGTTATACTTGTTATAGCTGTAATTCACTTTTTCCCAAACAAACAACAACAACAGGCATCTGATGTTCATTCAGTAATACAATATGTGTTGCTCCCGCCTTCTCCTTGCGCTCATATTTTTTATTTTTTATAATGACAACTTTAATAATGGGATTGATATATATATATATATATATTTTACCTGTCCTTCCCCCATGTGACGACAATTGAGAACGTATTTATGTCAAACACACAAAAGGATGAATACAAAAATCTATCATGGACATTAAGATCTGTGTTTCATGTGAGTTGATTATGTAACAAAGCCTGCCATATTCATTTATAATTAGAAAATGAATTACTGGTATACCTAAGAGAAACTGGTTACTAAGATATTGCATAAGGACTTCTTTTATATTACTTTTAATAAGTTATAATAGTACCCTGCTGTGCTATATACTTCAATCTACATGAAATTTGGTCCTATATTTATTACTATATACATATACGTACAAATTCTTAGAAAATCTCTTCAAAATATGAACACAAACGTATTTGAGTGCAAGTGATGAAATATGTTTATGAAAACAGAATCGTAAATTGTGAATTAATGTATTACATAATCTATATTAATGAAAAAAAGGTTGGTTTGTATGTAGCATATGTGTATATCTTAGAACTGCGTAAATATTTGATCGGAGAAGTATATTTCGAAAAATTATCTCAAAAAAGCTTATAGACTCATTTTCAATAGTACTTTAAGCTCAAATCTCAAATTGGAACCAAAATTAATCTTTATTTATACAACGACTAGGATTATAGAAAAACTCAACTTGAAGACGCCTTAGGAGATTAAATCAAGATAGTTAAATTCGAGAATGATAAATTAGACCCACTAACCTATATTTTAAATTTGATATGCTTTCAAAGATCCCTTAAAAGAGTATCTTATTTCCTTTTCACTACATGTAAGGGCCCTGTAGTTGATTATTTGCATGAAGGCTGTCGGTATCGACACTAGACCCTTCACAATTTATAGCACCAGATCAGACATGGTCGCTTTTAAAAGGAATGAGGGTTCTTCTCCTAACGAAATTATAAAACAGAGTTTTAGACAGAAAATTATGACACTTTTAAATGTTTCATCTTCTTTCTCAGAAGATAAAAAAAAATAAAAAATAGATGTACTGATTTAACAAAAATAATTTAATGAGAAACGATATACAATTTAGAGGGAAAAGAAGAAATTAGAACAATTTATTATGAAAATACAAGATTATTGTTCTATTAGCTTCCCTAAATTATTTTATTGACAGCCGGAAACAAATCTCAATTTAATTATCATAATATACGCAAATTATTGTACCATTTTTTTAATGATACAAGTCATCTCCTGAGCCCTTCATTTGCAATTACAAAAAGTATTGGACTCGTCTATGTTCATACTCTCTATTAATATAAATTTAGCTGGTTGCACCTAATCAACTTCCACGTAGATACATCGCTGTTAAGCTAATAAAAAGTCGTCATGATAGCTAAGCTGTTTTCCTTCAAAACTATTCGGCTTGCCATGTCATTTTAGAGGTGTTTTTATTTTTACGTACCAGAAAGTCATATTTTAAACAAATCTACATATATACATTGTAAAAAAATATGACCTTAGACCATTCTGCATTTTGGAGTTACAATCTGAACAGCTAGCTTTCCTAATTTGGGGGAGGGGCTTAGCTCCAATGATTACCAACACTGTAATATAGTTACTTATATAATTAAGTAACTATTTTATATGCACCAAGATATTATGAAAATGGGGGGTTCAGAAATCAAATGGGCTTACGATGCCACTACTGAAGTGTTGCTGTTTTTTTAAATTTCCAAAGCTGTTATCATTGTTCTTTCATTCTTGAGAAGGGAATCTCTACGTGTGCTCATAATAGGTGGGAATTAATCATTTGGATTTGTTGAGGTTGTAAATTATAAAAAAATTCGGAGAAATGTAAAAAAAAAACCTTAAAATTAACATAATAATCCCAACAATTTGAAAGATGTTTGATAGGAGAGGAGCTTAGCTGTTGTGACGTTTCATTAAAATAGCTGCGAGATGAAAGAAATAAACACAAGTTCCACTCCTTATCAAGCAAGGAAATAGGTTGAGTTGTTAAAAAAATGAGCTGGCGATATGCTAAAAAAGAAAACCGAAAATCAATATATGAATCCCAACAATTGTAAGGATGTTTGAAAGGGAAGCAGTCATGATTTTTCATTAGCTTAGACAGGAGCAGCAAGGAAAATTTCTTTTCAAGCCTATGTCAAAAATGAGAAAAGATATTTCAATTCAATTCCCAAAGCAGTAGAGGCAATACGTCAATTATTTCCATCATCAAACTATATTATATTTATTTATTTTAGTGAGGTGTTACTTAATATAAAATTATTAATTCAACTAGACTTAGTTTGAATACAAAAACCAATTTCCAAAAATTGTAAAAAAAAAAAGACCTGAAGAAATAGAATTTAAAAAACAACAATAATTTATTTAAGAGATCCTTACGAATTGGGATAAATAAAAAAATAATTTTAAAGTTATTATTAATAATGTGCTCAGTTATTTTACAATCTCTCCAGCTTCGCTTGAATACATTTCAACTCTTTTATTAGCGCAGCACTAGCACTGTCAGGTTTCGTATAAAGTTGACCAAGGTATGATACTACAGCATCTTGACATGTAACTACAAAAGATCTCCTAGAAAAAGAAAACAATACTCGAATTATGCATATATTTAATTAACAATGAGTAAAATATTACCGCTCATGGTATGAAACACTTGATGGAGACTCTGCAAAGGTATTAAGAATATTCGCCAGTACAACCAGTAAATGATTGGGAGAACCATTTTTAAACCAAATTGGATCATTTGAAAGGCATAACCTATAAATGAGAATACAAATGAGTTTAATGAAGAATCACTACATTTAAAATGTAGCCCCACAAGTAGTGTTGTGTCGATCCTCATTTAGAAATGAAGACTGCAGTCCCGTCCGACACAGTTCAGTCCTTAATATTAGTTATAAATTTAATAAATACGGTCTTTGATGACGTCACTGAACTATCGTTCTTATTTTTTAAATTCATTTCTAGTACTGAGGGTGGTCACAAGGACTAATAGGACCGGTCCTTAGACTGGACTGAATAAATAAGGACTGATACAAGTACGTGGAAATTAGATTTGAAAAATTAAACTTACTTGTTGTAAATTTCTAAAATCTTGGGCATTGACACTCCAATAGAAAGCATGGAATTGAACACCCAACAGTAGTCTTCCTTCGCAATACACGAATAACTTTCTAACTTCTTAATTATATATTCTGGAGAGAAAAATGGGATCATCAATTTTTTTAGAAAAATATTACAAATTGACTCAATAAAAACTATTACCTAGAGGAAAGTATTTTTGTGATGAGGCATATATACGCCCTAGGGTTTTTATTTTCGTACTTAGTCCAGCAATCTTGGTCTTGGCTAAGTATGGATTGATGGGACCACCTCCTTCGTTTCTAGTCTCAGCATTTATAATATGTTCCCACAATGTTTCAATTAACATTTGATCTGGATGTCCAGCACAATGAAGAACACTTAACTGACATTCCCAAAGCTCATATGGCTCGGCAAAGTCTTGATAAAGAGTTGAAATATCTAAAAGATCCGAGTTTAATCTTGATACAGCAGATGAAACTTCATGACCTCCATGTGTATTAAGTGCGTCAAGGATTTGTAACTGCACCCGAGCGACTTCCATCTTTTCTTCAAGATCATGTAAAAGTTCACCCGCAGCATTTGTCTCAGATCCCATCTCTCCTGATTTTACACACATGATTGCTCGCGATAAATATTCTAAACGCTCTTTCAACGTTACTTCAGTGCTATAACAGGATATTTAAAATAGCTCTATTTGAGTCAATGAATAGAAAAACCTTTACCTATGTCGCTCAGCTAATTTGGACAATATTTTTGCTGCAGCAGCGTAACTTTGTGTTTTTTCATAGTGCTTCCACAACAGATCAAACATGAGTAAAGTTCCTGGATGATGACTAGTTCCTCTTTTTAAGAAATCCTCAAGATAAGGACTCTGTATTTCCAATAATCTTTCATAATGTTTTTCATCGACCAACCATTGATAAAGAGCAGCATGGAAAAATTGATCGTCACTTTTTAAACAGGTTTGCAGGACCTTCTCAGCATAGACACTCGCCTCTTCAGGAGGTATCTGATTAGGATCCGGAGGAGGAAGAGGTCCTGGGCTACGAGGAACACCAGGAACATTTCCAGGAAGAATTGAACCAGTATCAAGAAGCTTTCTGAGCATTTCAGTTATATATCCGTAGCAACTCATTCTAGATTTAAAAAAAATAGAATAGTTTGATAAATGAAGATAAAAACTTTCATTACCTAGTCATGAAGGCTTCTAGTCCCTGATCATCTTCGTTAGGTTCATTATTTTTATAATAGTGCAAAGCAAGTCCCTGGGGATCTCTTTTAGCTGCTGCAGCGAGACAAACTTCAACAGCACCTTGAAAGTAATGAACAGCCGTGAAATGACTCACAATTACTTCAAGGTTTAATTTGGCAGCAATGTCTTTGCATAAACTTAAAGATTCTTTAAGCATTTTTTCTCGTTGAATCAGATTTGTTTGTGCCTTGGCAGCAATAAGAATTTCATGAGCCTTCGAACTAAGAGCATCCTCATTGTTATATAATATAGGGCAAACTTCACGAAGTCGGTTGGAAATAGCATCAGTACTTGCGTTGTCTTTTAAGTATCTATGATAAAATATATTAATATCTCCATTGATTTAAGATAATATATTCACAAACCTGCTAATAATGGCTTGTACGAGTCTATTACAAAGTTCCTTACCATGTGGAGTCACAATTAGATCTCTATATAGTATGGATTTAAGCATATTACACTCATCTTGATTTAAAACAGAAACTACTTCATTGAACTGATGATCGCAGACTACTTTCATGAGTCCAAGAACTTGAATACTATGAACAATGAGTTGTTGAAGACACATTAGGCTTTGTCTTTCTCTCAGGAATGCGTCCTGTTGTGTCTTGTGTTGAAGACTAGTTAACTGATGATGGTGAGGGTGATGATGAGTTGTTGTATAACCCATACCGTTAATCCCAGAGCGTTCAGCATGAGTGGTTGCGTTCTTTTCTAAAAAGTTATTTAAGCACCTTAACTGATGAATAATCCAGTCTAACTCATTTGATTCTAATAATGCTTTCAGATAGTTAGAATCTTTCTCTTTAATAGCAACAGCGTTCAACCATACGGGTCGAATAATGCGGGAAAAGTAGAGGTAAAGCCCGTTATGTTTTCCAGAATACTGAATTTCGGGCATTACAGGACTTCCAAACTGTTGTTGCTGAGGACTCTGAGGGGATTGAGGTGGTAAATTTGGCCTCATGGGCGTACTTACAATATGAGGATGAAACTGATGATGTGGCTGACCTTGATTAACTTGAGATGGTTGAGACTGCTGTGAAAACACAAATCGAGGTTCCCCACCAAATAAAAAGAATGATCTGACTGCCATATCTGAAACCCTCATATTTACTACACTTTCAGTACTACACGCCAAAATCAAAGCAGTGGCAGATGCTTGGGTTTCTCCATGAAGAGAAAAAAAAGCTTTAACAATATCTGAATCTTCTCCATGATCAATCAATAATTGTTTAAGATGATCAACAGGGCGCATTTGTGAAATAATATGTGTCCCCTTAGCATTTAAAACAACGAATTTGCGAGGTTTTACACCATGTTGCACAGCCATAAGAGGTGGATAAACATTGCCAAATGAATTTTGATACATTTTTGATATTGAGGTTTCCTGAGGAATTTCACTTAAAGCCCAAGAATGACCATCCAATTGAATTATAGATTGGGACTCCATCAGTAAACTTTGAAAAGGATATCCATCGCTGGACAAAAGAAAGAGAACATCATCCGAATTTTCATTGGGTGAACAAGCCAACAAAAGAGACCCATTTTTATGATAGCTCATATGGACCTAAAATAGAGATACATTAAATGTTAAAAATATGAGGTAATTTTAAATTTACTTTGTTGGGCTTGTGAAGTGTACCAGATGCAGAAAATCCAGGAGGAAGTCTGACATGTTGAAGAATACAATGGGTGGGCCTATCATCAGGTCTTGAAGTTCCAACAGAGAAATAAAAACGAACCCCGCTTTTGCTTACAGCAACTAATGCAATATGAGGAGACTCTAATATGAACAGTGGTGAAATATCGACAATCGGATGAAAATTAGATTTGTCAATGTTTCTAAAATAGATGAAAAATCATGTATTAAAAGCACTTGGCGCACATTTCTTTATTTCCTTACGAAGCAATTTTAACTGCATCCTGAACAATAGAATGTTGACTCAATGTTGCAACATTTCTCATTTGAAATCCATCAGACCCCAAATCATAAACTTGAATCACACCTTTTTCTGATCTCGAGTATAACATTTTTCTTGAGTCATCAACTTGTATCTGAATTAGAGGATCTTCTCCAGAAAAATTAATAAAATTTGGAAGAAGAAAGGAAAGTGCCGAGGTGGAATGATTGATTTTGGAGACTTTTTTCCCACCACCAAACCAACTCGAGTCGGATGTATAGGAAAACTCATACAAGCATCCGTCTTTTCCACCCATAAAGATGCGACCAAGGTCCGTACCAACAAGAGTAATCATGTATGTTGAATCTGTGGGGAGCGTGTAAAGAGGTTCTGGGAGAAGATGCATTTCCTCTGTCTCTGATTCTGAAAAATGCAGCAATGAAATAATAGTCAACTTTTTTTTAAAAGTACCTTGTGGGCTTGAAAAAGACACGCCAAGTAGAACTATTTCAACGGCAGTTGTCAAGCATAGGAGATGTTTGATGTGAGGTTGAAAAATATTGGGCTTAGGGGATACAAGTGCCACACTTAGAATAGTATCACTGAGTCCATCGAAATAAGCTAAATCTGAGCAATCATGGAATTTCCAAACATAGATATCACTGTCAATGGTGAGCCAAGCCCTTCCTATGGAGGCAAAGAGTCCCATCATACAATTGCATTGCATATGGCCAAAGTGTTCCACGAGTTCTGCGGGAAGAGAAACATTCTTCACACTGCTCAATTCTCGGAGACTCTCCCCGAAGGAAGACGTTCCTCCGGGACCACGAAGCCAGGGATAATCACTCTCCTGGAGACCGGAAAGCGTGGGACCTCCTCCACCTGAAATGTTCAAACATTGCTTCGCCAACTAACTCAGCCTTCAAATCATACCTAATCGAAGTTTGTCCACCAATGACGGAAATGTGGAATCCCCGCCTAGCATTTTCTCAACATTCCGCCCCGCCAGCTCGATTCCATCGAATAGGTTTCGCCCGCCATCCAACATGGTCGAGCTTCCTCCACCGACCAGCATATTTATGTGTAATGGGATTAGAAACGCCAACAAATAAGAATCCCCGAGCGATTCCAGTTGAGAGTCGAGGTTTGGACTCCTTGACTCACACTTCACAATAGTAACAGAGGTTGGGTGTGCTGCTCCTAGAACTTTAATCATGAGAATAGGGATAGAAAGACTTGAGGAAAATCCCTTCCTCTCTCCTTCTCTCTTTCCCCTCTCCTTCTCTATCACTACAAGCGTAAACATCCAAACAACCGCCAAATATTCAACACTTAAAAGAGATATTCCACATGGTGGGACGTGCTTCGAGTCAATGCATATTCATTTCCTGCACGAAAATAATTAATTAAACTGAATCATTAATATTTATTCACTTATATCTGCTTTAAAATATTCATTTAGCCTTCAAAGAAGATAGTGTAATATGAAGGAATAATCTTTCCAAGCATCAATACCCTGTGAATTAATACAAATAGTTTTTAAAATAAATCAATACTGGATTTGTAGTAATAGATTGTAGTAACGTTAGCGTTGAATCAATATATTTACCTATAATTTAGAAATATCCTTTAAATTGTTAATTTTATAAGACAGTTTACTCTAGGTACGAAGAATGCATAGGTTCCGTGATATATTTTGTGAACGTTCCAGATTATAGAGTCTGCAAATTATTTGCGAAATACGTCACTTATTAATAATAACTTATAAAATGTGATATAGTCACCGGCCCATATAGTAACTATTATATTTATTATTTATAGTTATTATATAGGTTGATGGTATACATAGTCCAAATTTACTAACATTTAAACACTAGTTTAATAGGTGTTTGATAATATTATATAGTTGTAATTTGTACCTCTCTGTCTATTGATGAGTTGATCATTATTCCGATTTCTAAAAAGATATATACTTTTTTTCCTCAGCTGTTTGAATTAAATTTCGATTTCACTTTTTTAAATTTTATCATAAACACTAGATATGATATTGCTATGAATATAGAATAGCCGTCTGGACGTTCGGGATAGAGGTCTAAAGGTATGGTCTTTGATATAAAGAAGAACATTCTAGTCGATGAAATTATGTTCAATGGGTTATTAAATTATAAAAAAATTATATGAGTAATAAACATTTTTTATGCAATATCTTTTCAGATTATATTAATTGTAATATATTATAATTATGGGAAATCCGAAATACAAGTGAGTTAAAGTAATTTGATGATAAATTAAGATAATCATATATATTATATTAATAAAGTAAATGCAGTTAATTGAAACTTTTACAGCTCATATCATACCCCTTTCAAAAAATAATAAAACTCCTTAAGAAAAAAGATTAACCATTAAACAATTATCATTTTAACAACATAGAATATGTATTTTTAATTTAAGTCAAGTTTTATAATGAAACACATGTACTATCTACAAAATAGGTACACCATTACACAATATGTATCCAAGACAATGTCTCAAAATAAGCGAGAACAAATCAATTTCCTATCAAAGTAACATGGTTTCAAAAATTGTCTTGCGGCAATAACCACCTAATCAGCATTTTTTTATATCAAAATTCATTAAAATCTAAGCTAATAATTTTGTCTCTGGAGCAAACAGCCAATTTTATACAAAAAAAAAAAAAAAAAGGAAAAGTGTTAAAAAAATTATTCAATTGCTAATTTGTATTCCAAAAGTTTTTTTGAGCTGTGAATTAATCCCATTTTATCTACAATGTTAAAGTTTATATTATACATACACTATAATATATGTGTTTCATTCTAATTTTTAGCCCGACAAGGATTTACAATTATAACTCGACAACAAAATCTCAGAATTACGTCAAAGGATAAAAAGACTGGAATGCACAATTATGTGTATAATAATTATTTAAGGCACAAAAAGCCAATCTGTAATCTCTCCCCCCTCCTCCTTAAATTATTAACAAAAAATTTACTTCCTCCAGTATAAACCTTTCACTTAAATTAAGCAAAAACTATATAAGCGGCTTAGTTATTTCAGCTATTAGAAGATCAAAGATAATATTATCAAAATATTTATTGAAGGTCTTAAATAAGAACTTAAATGGATTTGTAGGTAAATTTATTAGTATTTATATAGTGCTATATATGCTATTATGCATATATATATATATATTTGATGAAATACGTTGTTATTAAATATTCATTTTTTTAGGAAGTTACAATCAAATATATAAGGTCAATGTTGCAAGGCATAGTTTTACATTTTGCTATCTTTTGAAGGACTAAACCTATTATTATATAAGAAAGAAAAAAAACTGTACAGTATTGTGCATAATAAATAATGTGTACTTCATAGTAAATACATAATAATGCGCAGTACATGATATATTATAAAATACGTCGAAAGGCATTGCATTCACTTTAAGATTCCCATCAAAAAGAGATCCATAACGATCCATACTCTAAACGGCTACACGTTTTCTGATCTAAACATGACATTCATCAATGTATCTGACAATACGTCATATTATCATTTAAAATGACAATGAGTAAGTACTACTTGAGGATGTAGGCTCTAGTTTTCTGAGACAAATTAAATGGTCGAAGGCAGCTAGGGGGGGGGGTGAGAGAGAAGGAGAGAGAAAAAGACAATTTTCTTTGAAAAATGACGCACTCCGTCCTGCTATTATTATTCCATAGACCATATTTTATAATAAATAAAATACTACAACCTACCTACCCAGCGCCCCAGCACCAGCAGTCAGCACGACCGCACCAGTCCACCACATACTCCCTTACTCAGGCACCCACTCTCCTTCCTGCCTCTTTCTCCTTTTTTTTTTAGTTTATTTTGCATTGAATTATTGTTCTACTCCTTGTTTCTCTGTGTGTATGTGTAAAATATGGCTGACTTTTGGAGAAGTCTGTTCATCTATCCATCTTAGAATCATTATTATTATTCCAAGACTCATTAATAATAAGAAATATATATTCGCCATAATTAGAACACTACTTTTCGGAGAAAAAAGAAGGAAAAGAAAGAGAAAAAGAAGTAGAATCTCCAAGACAAAATCAATTTAGTTTATGTAGTGAACTTTTATCTTTATTCCCTTTTGTTTGTGCATTCGTGTGTCTCTGTGCCTGTCCTCTCTCCTCTCTCCTCTCCTCTCCTCTCCTACTCAACTCCTCTCAACTCTCCATTCTCACTTCTCACTTCTCTCCTCTTATTCCTTCCTTCCTTTCATAAGGCAATTCTACCTTACCTCTGGTCCAGTCAGGATGACTATATTACCCAAGAAAAACGTTGGGTCCAACTCTGGGCCACGGCCTAGAACACCCCCTGATGTGGACTCACCAAATGACTTTCAGGTTCTTTCTTAACTTTATGCTCTGCATACATAATTCAAACTAGAGATAATGACCTCTTTTCCTCCACACAGAGTGTATCCAATCCAAGCTCTGGAAACGGATGGGGATCTACATCGGATTCCTCCAATTGGACATCCTCTGGCTCTTGGGTCTCATCTGGTAATTATTCTTCTTCTCTTCATTGGACCAAATATAAACTGGCCCTTACCACAACAATAGGCATTCATATCGTCTTGGGCATGGAATTCTACACACATGGATTATTCATGCATCCTACATGAGGATAATATAATAGGGATAAAAAAAAAAGGACTATCCTTCATGATGAAATAAAAATGAAAAACAAGCTAAGCTTCATGCGTGATTATTCCATGTATTTAGAATTCCATGGATTGGGCTTAGAATAATCAAACAAGTTTTGACCCCATGGAAAAATGGATCAAACATATTTTAATAAATGAATTCCATGTTATCTAGCTGAAGTAGATTGTCAAAGTACTCTTCTTCTATAGAATTCAGTCTGTATTGTCAGACAAGTCTGGAGCCTATCATCTTTGCGAGAATACATAAAAAAAAAAAATTATATACCATCAAATTTGGTCTTCTACATAGTTTGTATTTATTTTACTAAGTCGAAATGAAAATTCAAGTCTGATGAATGAAATTTTTAACACTTCAACATCAAGTTGCTTATCTTGCCTTATAAAAGTGATTATTCATTTTAATATAACTTAATACCAAAAAAGTGACCCCAAAAAAAAAAAAATCATATCGTGGGGCGTGTGACAAATTGTCACAACTCAAATATTTACTTAACATAATTAAGCTTGGAAACTCTATTCTTCCATGCTGAATAATGGTGATTTCCCAATAATATTTATTGTAAAAATTCATTTCAACAGTCTGAATTTCTCTGTTTATAAATATGAAACTTCTAGGATATCATAAAGGCCTGAGTAACGACAATTTATCGTTATAATAATCGAGTTATTATAACTCGATATAATAAATACATTTCAATTTGTATTAATTAATGTATATTTTCAAATTTTATGCTTCTTATAAATCGAAAAACTTTACATTTTCGACAATGGGAGTCTAAAAGTAGTTGAATTTTTACATTCTACTGAAAATTGAAATTAGATAGAATTTTCTTTACATTTATAATTAATAATATATTCAAAAAAAATTCTAGGTTCAAGTCCAAGGGAAGGAGAAAAACGTCCAGCATGTACAAGTCAATCCTTTGATTATGATGAAGATTGTGGGCCTTCGAGCACAAAGCGTCGATATAGACATTCATCTAATTATCGACCACGTAACTGTACCAATAAGACGGGAAATAATTTGGTTATTCCTCCTTTAACATCTTCTCCACCATTGGTAATTCTAGTAAAACATATTTTTATATTAATTTGCTTCGTATATGTAACAAAATCTTTAGAAGTTTCAATGATACATTTCTTGAATTTATTTAATGGATCAAAGCAATAGTTTTGAATTCCATTGTATTTAAAATTTAAATTGCATTTTTCCAACGAGGAAATATAATTCATCGGCTTTGCTTATTCACTAAGTTGCTGTAGGGATTGTTAAATTGTATTGGGAAAAAAAAGTAAAGCTTTATTTATTATTTTATTTAGGCAAGTACATCAAATGAAGGTTACAACTCAGAGGACGAATATTCTCATTTAGGAGTACAACTCTCGGAAGAAGAATGGTTGGAAAAAGATCGAAAATTTGAAAGAAGTATGAAGAAAAAAGGATATATTATTAAGAAGATCAAAGAAGATGGGAATTGTTTATTTCGATCAGTTGCTGATTTAATATTTGGAGATGAAGAAATTCATAAGGCTGTTCGAAATCAGTGTATGGATTATATAGTGAGTACCAAAGTTATTTCACTTATATTCAGTAGCTACGTTTAGTCATCAAATATTACTTAACTACTTCAAATAGATTAAGTGTTATATTTTTATCCTTGAATCATAACCATAATATCAATTTTGTATTAATTTCAAATTGTTGATTTATTTTTAAACAAAGTAATTTCCATATTTGATTTATTTGAAATATCAAGTCCATAAATAGCTTACAAAGCTGCCTCGTTTTGATTGGCTTTTAAAATTATGTAAAGATAATTTGTATCCAATTTAAGAATGAAATATTTTACTTTTTAGTACATGTATGTATGAATTGCTTTGTTAATGTATTTAAAAACCACATAAGATGATTATCATAACATATGTAAACTTACGTTCCAAGTAATATTCATTATTGTCATCATAGAAAACTATTTTTTGATACTAAATCTTTTATACCTATAGTTTAAAGTTTCACCCATATCTGAAAAAATATGTTTTAAGTTTTTATGATAAATAGAGCTAATATATATATATATATTTACTTTCAGTCTCAAAATGGTGATTATTTTTCCCAATATGTAACAGAAGATCTCGCTAATTATGTTGAAAGGAAAAGATTTTTAGGAGTTCAAGGGAATCACCTGGAGATTCAGGCATTTAGTGAAATGTATAATAGACCTATTCATATTTATTGCTATAGTGCTGAGCCAATAAACATATTTCAAAATATTAATAAGACAGATCAAGTTAACACTCCAATTAGACTTTGCTATCATCGCAATGTACACTATAATTGTCTTGTTGATCCATCAAGGCCAACTATAGGAATGGGACTAGGTAATAATAATAATAAGTTCAACAATTTTATACGTGAACATGACATACTTCAATCTAACAAATGTTTCAGGACTTCCAAACTATTTTCCTGTTTCTACAGAAAGGAAACTTGTGGATCAAGCGGTTGAGGCCAGTGTACAGTCAGAAGTAGAAAAAACCATGTTAGAAGATAAAATCAAGGCCACTGGTAAGATATTACCTGAATTTATTGTCCCTACATCAAAGTTATAATGGTGTTTCATATTAAATTAATAGATATATAGCTATTCAATAATTTTGTTTTTGTTTGAATTAAGCATCTATGTACTAATATGAGTATTTTTCTTAATTATTTATTATTTACAGACTGGGAAGCTACAAATGAGTTGATAGAAGAACAAGTTGCACGGGAATCCTACTTACAATGGTTGCGAGACTGTGAAAGAAGAAGTGCTACCTTACCCAGTGTAAGTTATTTATTATTTATTACATAATGAAAAACAAAACTAACAAACTAGTTGAATACATATTTATGTTAGTCTTTTCCTATTCATAAATGACTTTTGGTCTTTATGTACAGATAGTAAACTCTGTGTTTGTATTTCTGTTTTTTTTTAAATACTATGTAGTTATTGTAATTTTTCGAATCAATAATCCTTTCTGAAGGTTTCTTTTGTCAGTTGTTTGAGCTAAATATACTTTAAGGAAAGATACGACAGACATATCAATGGGGAAAAAATATCACTTTGAATACTGATACATATAAAAGAGCATCGTTTGGCTCGGGTTATTGTTAGGAATGGAATTTTTCTAGATAAATATTAGTTTTATTCTTCTCGGATTCTACAAATATTTCATATCCCAAGTCATTTTTTGATCAAGTATGTGTGAACAAGTCAACCTTTTTGAGGTCCATGCTTGTTAATTAATTATTATTTTAACCGGAATGTTGCCTCTTTCCTCAGAGTCTCTTTAGTTTGAGTCGATAATTTGTGCAGTTTCTCCTTTAAAGATACACATTGTAGTTATTTAATGTTTATAATAACTTAATGTAAAATAAATTTAATTATTTTAGGGATCTAATTCTACTTCCACAACTTCTACGGTCACATCAGGAGAGTTGCATTCTAGTTCTTTGAAAAAACCATTCACCTCAAGTGGACATATCTCACCAAGTGCTGGTCCATCAACCAAGCATTCTCATGTAACTTATATATATATATATATATACATTTCAATTACAATACTTACAATTAAACTTGTTGAAGTATAAATTCATTTATATTTTTATAATCACTGATTATAATATGTAATTTCCTATGCTTTAAAAGTAAAGCTTTATTGTTTTAAATTTAATTAACTGAATTGATAATAATTCTATTGTCATTTTAAAGGTAACTGGCTCACCAAAGGCTGGATGCTCCTCAGAAAGAGATAGTCCGAAACCAAGTTCTAGTCATCAATATTGCAAAAATTCAGGTAGAAAACTATTTAATTTATATTTCTGCAACTCATAAAATTGTATATCTATTCTAGATTCACTTTTACCAAATAATTTAAATTCATTAGCTTCTGATGATTTATGTCAACTAACAGAAGAAATCTATGGTAAGTTCTTTATATCAATTAATGTAATTAGAAATAAAATAAATGATTATGTTTTAGGATTTCACGAGTGGAATGAAACAGATGTCTTAACTAAAGTTATGGTAGCTTCTCAAAAAGAGTATTTGGATTCGCTCAAAAATAAGCAAGAAAAGAAAGATGATAAAACAAATAAAAATAACGCAGAAACATAGACATTAATTACTTTTGTTGTGCACATTTTTAAATCCAAATATATAAAGTCGAAAGATGGAATTATATCTTGAATGTTAAAACTCAAGTCGTCTTATGGGCTTTTTATAAAAAGAAAAGTAAAAAGTATCATTTCTCTCGTTGATGCATCATATCTTACACCGTAACTTAGAAATATTATTTATTACTTGATAAAACTCTAGTTAAGGATGGCGATTTTCGAATGTATTAGCACTAGCTTTGAGAATATTTTGATAAAAGACTCTGTGGAGTCGTTGGATTACCTAACTTGGGATTTGATATTCATTCAGAAGATTCGTAGTACTATATTTTATAACTGTTGTCTATATTCCTTTAATGTTATCTTATGTTGTGTTATTTATTAATTGATGATTAATCTAAATCGCTTAGTATGGTACGTGTTTATTTTTCCTTCAATTTTAATGGGTTTTAATGGTGTCTTATGAATTCATGACTCAAAAATTTAATAGATAAAATTTATACCTATCATGATGTTAATTAATTATGAATTTAATTGAATAATACCTTCCTAAAAAAGAATATTGAACCTACCATTCCTTTCAACTAGAAATAAAAAAACGGCTCCAGTAAAATTACATGATTCTTATTATATGACGGACGAATTTGGAATGTTAAATTATTTCAAAAAGCATATTGGCTCCTTTCTTTATTCGTAAACTTCCTCGTATTTAAGTTATATTTATGAATATCAGGGTTTGAAATATTACTCTCATGTTCATGAATATTTTTTGGTGTTTATAAATCAAAATATATACCAATAAGATATGAGAAAGCTCCAGTTGGTATTCTTGTTCAAAAGATGTACATGAAAGGCTCATACACATTTGGGATCTATTATTAAACATCAGCTGATATTAGACAAATACTATTTTTAGCTTATTCCCTATAGGACCCATATAAATGGTCTTAATGTAGCACTGGTAAGATTTCCGTAACTTAAACAATCATTTGCCATTCAGGCAACATAATAATATTTTTTCAATGTATAATTCCTCATATATTAAAAGGATATGTGTAAGAAAATTAACTTAAATGTTTTAGCAATAAATTTATATTATTGATCTACATTGTAAAGACGTTTTCTTTAGGCTTTTTGGTGTATATAATGTAACAGAAGGATACAATTTGATCATTTCTATTTTCAATCTTATTCCAAGAGTTGAAAATTTTTATAAATAAAAATTTCAAAAATAAGAAAAGTATAATAAAATAACAATTACAGAATGATTTTTAAACAAATAATTATTGACATAGTTGTCATCAACAACATACTACTTTAAATTCCTCATAAATAAATAATTTTACAATTGAAACTTTTAAAATATAACAAAAATGGTCTTATATAAATTTACTTACCAGTTAAATGACGTATGATTAAATAAAATATAATACTATGATTTTTTTTGCTAAAAGTAATTAGACGAGAATATGTTCTTCAAATTATTATTTTTAATATTAAAATTCGTTAACATGATCACGATATTTCTTCAAGTACTTCTAAAATAATTTATTTCTCCTATATATTTTTACAGATACGTTACATTAAGACATGGACAGAGAATACGCTAACACAGTTAATATGTACAAAGGCCTTCATGAAAATCTCAATTCTCTGACCACTAATATAAATCCTTTAGCTCCGTTTGAGTTTAAAGATGAAGTGGAAATAGAACAAGAATTTACTGGGGATCTCATAAACATTGATTCCACTTCTTCGTCGTCCGCGATGAGAGATCTACTCCAACTCGATAGTTTTTCATACAGTTCAATGTAAATCAAATTTAATAGATTTGAAGATAAATGGTGGTTTTAAATCACCAATCATATAATTTAATTTTGATTATACTGATTGAATCCTCTTTTGATTAAATAAATATCAATTTTAATCAGTGTTTGTTTGAGAATGAGTGGGGTCAAAAAAAAAAAAAAATGTGTGGGGCCTTTTTCTGGGAACACTAACAATTGTTAGCCATTTTTAAAGGCGTGAGGTACTTATTTATATATTTAATCACAGAGCCCCAACACTGGTTTAGAGTACACCCCTTCTAAAACTGACACTGCCTGTAATAATATATCTTCATTGATTCTATAGAATTGTTCAAATAACTAGCTTGCTGAAATGGCAAGTGACATTTTCTTTATATATTAAAAAAATATATATTATTTAGTTATATTATGATGTTTAGGGTAATTCAAAAGAGGGTTTGTACTTTTCCATGAGGAAAAAGGTTTCATACACAAAATTATACATTTTAATCTAATTGGAAATTTTTTCTTGTTAATTAACTGACAAATCAAAATTTAGGGAACTAACCATTGTAAGACAGCTATTTGCATAATGTGTTTCCAAAATTTAAGAAATTTATAAATATGAAAAGAAGTCATTCAATATATAAAATAATAAATATGTGCCTATCTCAAGAATAGATTATGACCCATTATTTTTATATTTTAACCCTAGTTAACATTTTGATCGTTTTAAAAAAAGAAACCTTTCTGCTCTTATATTTCTCCAGAAACCCCTATTCAAAAATGGTTCTGATTTTTTTTAAAGTCTCCACCTATGATTTATCATTAAATAATAAGACTCATTTAAATTTTACTGTTTTTAAAGGTTAGAAAATACTTCAATTGTAAACTCCAATGACACAATGAAAGGTGAAAATATATACAGCATTTAAGCATTAAGAAACATTGCTTTTAATATTTATTTTTTCTTGTACAGATCACCACTACGTGGGAGACGACGAAGATAGTATTTTCAATATTCCACCTTATGCAATTGCAAAATATAATTTTATAGCACAAAATAGCAATGAGTTAAGCCTTAAAATGGGTAAGTTCATCAAGTAGTTTAAGCATCCTGTAAAGAATATAATCTAATAATTCCTTCCTAGGTGAAATGATATATTTGAGTCAACACATCAATGAGGAGTGGATGTTGGGAGATATTGATGGTATCAGTGGACTTTTCCCAACCAAATTTGTCTCAATCATTGTTGATTGTACTTATAAACAGACTGATTACTCTGAAAATGTATCAGTGATTTATCTGTTCGATGAGGGATCCAACTACAGGGTAATATTAACAATAGATACATAATTCAGAAGATGTGTTGTAAGTTGGTGGAAATAATCATAAGACTAATTTGATTATAATTTTCTTTCGAGTTTCGACTGCATCGATTCATAGTTCAAAAGTATAATGTATATTTGGTTTTTAAGTGGTTTTTGACGAATGAACATTTTTTTGGGGGGGAAAATGTGATTTTGAGGGCGGAAATAAATATAAGTCAAAGCTGATCAATTTGTTTATATTTCCAAAATTCAGTAATTATAATTATTCTTATTTGATTGTAATACTTAGATGCACATCTTTTGTAGGATTCAATCAAATTGTTTCGGACTTCTGGAGAAGTTTAACTCCAATATTCCTTAGTGCAAGATTCTAAGCTTTCTTTTTTTATCAAATTGCCTTCTTCAAGGAAGCTAAACATGGGTAATGAAGGTCGAGATACTTGCAAAAATATATGAATTTAACTATTCGCCTAGGAAGCTAGTCAAATTCTCAGAAAATATGATAATTTCCAATATCAGAAAAGTAAGACTCTCACTTCTATGATATCTCTTTATAAATTGATACGACTTGTGTGAATAAGGGATAAAGTCGCATGGACTCAGAAGAAATGGACATCTCTTTTGTATTTTCTGATGAAAATAAGTTCAATTTAGATGGTTCTGACAACTTCCCCATTTTTGTGTAGTCGTAAACCCTTTTTCTGCCAAAAAAAATATATCTTGAAAAAAAAAGAAGTTAATTGGTCATTAATTTATTAAAAACCGTATATGCACAATAGTATGCAACTAATTCATTTATCACATAAATATTTTCAGATGAATCAGTACAGTCTAAAGGCAATTATGATCAAATTAGTGGAGTATTTTAAGATTATATTCACCACTTTGAATGTATTTAGAACCCTCAAAAACTGGTGGAGCCGAAAGGGCACAAATCCCTCCCAAGATTTGGTAGCCGTACTTTATGGGGAAAGTCCAATCTAAGCATTTTCTCCATAAAGTTCCTAAGTGGACTTTATGCGAACTATATGGAGGCAGTTTTTGTGACAAGTGTTGCTAAGTGCCGAACAACCTAAATATAGGAAAGATTGTTGTCATAACTATAACGATAATGTGAATTAAAAATATATTTAATAAATTATTATAAAAAATCACACTTATTGTCTATGTTTCCTTAGATCAAAACAAATAACTTCAAATTTATATATAAAATTACAATTATTGTGATTTTATATATTCATTTATGAGCCGAGACGAAATATAGTTCTCAAATCTATTTGTCAGACTCTGCTTATAGGGCTCTGCATCACGCTAATATTACTAAGAGTTCGAACCCCTTGAGGTATTTCTATAATCTGCTGTCTCCGGCATATAGTCCATATATAGACACAAAACTGTCCCCATATAGTCCGGGAACCAAAAGATTTTAATATTTCCTCCCATTTAAGAATAAATATTAAATTTGTGTCTTTAGTATTTCTAGATGAGTAAAACGCTTATATTTATAATCTGATGATTTTGTACTTTTGTTATCAATACCATTTTCAGTCGAAACATCGGTTCGACATGGAATTTTTTAGAAATACACACATTGTATTAACTATATGCTTAGGTGAACTTTTCATTTGCTGCTCAAATGGATGGGGATTTGTCCATCGCTGAAGGGGAAATTATAAAAGTGATTAAACAAGAAAATGAGGATTGGTGTCGAGTAGAAAGTATTTTGGGAGAAGTTGGACTTGTTCCATGTAATCATTTGAATGATATCAAAGAGCCAGGCCAGGACCCATTAACTAACAATGATTTAATGACTTGGATAAGTAAACAAGTTTATCGTAGGGATTTGGTCAATTTAGAACCAAAATTTACGAAGCCTATTCAGAGAAAACGGAATCCAAAGGAAGTCAAGTAAGATTGATTAATTATGTGTTAATATTCAGGGGAGTCGGAAACGTTGGGACATATATAATATAATATATTGACTTTTAATCTCGAAAAGAGGACCTATTAGATCATTGGATAGGGACAGGTATGCCCTTTGGGAGGGAATAGGGGATGCATGACCTTTTTCAAAAAATACATTTCATTTTTCCCCTAATATTAGATATTCCAAAGATTTTACCAATTTTCCAACTAATATCTCAATTTTTCATACTTGTATATCCATCCATCCCTACGGGTGTGTGTTGTGTAGGGGGGATAATTGACCCATCTTACCCCGTTACCCAATCCGACAACCCTGATATTTAGAAACACTACTGAATATATTAAATGTAATCATGATAATTAATTCATTTTAAATAATTCTTAGTGATATTTTTTGTTTTGTTTGTAGTTTGGATTCGTTCATAGCGAAAAACCTTGAAAATTTAGAAGTATCGTTAATACAGTCTAAAAGTGAATCCGATTCCAGTTCAAACAATTGTATTCTAAAGCCCAAAAACGAAACTTCTTCACCACTTCCTCCCCCACCGCCACCTCTAGCCGATGAAAAATCACAAGACACTGAATCTATTCCTGACAGTACAAATGAAGAAAATTCCTTATATTCGTGTAACCTTAGTGGTAGATATATAAATATTTTTGAATATCATAATGTGAATTGAACATGATTTCCTCCCCAGAATTTAGTGGTGATAGCAAATACTTGTACGCAAGAGTAACGCGAAGTGCAACAAGCCAAGCAAAAGTTACAAGCTACTACGAGCCTCCAAAATCAACAAATTCTACAATAAATGAAGAAAGTAACATGTAAAGTTGCATATTAATTAATTAAATCAACTATCAATATTGTGTCATTTCAAGATAAATGATAATTAATTCAAATGTTTTACCAAGGTACATTGCGTATCCAACACAAAGTAATCTTTTTTATTATTTCATTAAATATAGTCGCATACTATTTTGAGCCTATAAATATCAGATTCTAAGTCTAAAAAGATTTGGATGATTGATTTAAAATAAGGCTATAACAAAAAAATAACAACCACATATATGTATTTTATATGGGCATATCAAAAGTCACCTCAAATAAATGAAACTTTAAATGTTATAAATATTTTGCAGGATATATTACTATTTAAATAGTGATTGAGCGAGGATCTTTAATTTTGAAATGAATCTTTGAATTATTTTTAATTAATTGTTCTTCTGATTTAACGATATGTTTTTCACTTTTTTTTTTTTTTATCATTCTTCGTTTGCAAAACTCAAATATTACGATCCACTTACACTCCTTTTTTGTATCGTGAAAATCTTTTAGCCTTACCATTTTTATTGATAAATAGTTAATTATTTAATTGTATTTTAGACTGCGCCATGAATACGACGATACCGCCTCGGAACAGGCTGGACTTTATAATGATTCAGGTAAATGTGGAAAAGGATTGGGGATAGTTATAATCAAAGAATACATGATAACATTTATGTTGTACAAAATCGCAGTTTGCACAGTATGGGGGTGGTATGCCTCAAAATATTTTCTGAAATCTCAATCCCCCCCCTTCCCCTCCAGTGCCGATTTTACTGAGAGCGGAGCTTAGATAAAAGATAAATGTGAAGAGTTCTTTCCTTTTTTAAATTTGAATTTTTTTTTTTTAGAAAATAGATTTTTTCAGCGAAGATACAACCAGCCCAAGAATCTGGTGGCCCTCTCTAAATGACTGGCTATTAAATTAAAAAAAGAAGATCAATTGTACCCTTTATTTTTGCCTCAGACTCCGGATATGGTAAAATCGGCTTATAGGAATGTGCCCGGTTTAAAAATCCTATCTGCGCCTCTGATTTTGAATAAAATCATTGAAATTTGTAATTATTATTCTTTTTTTAAGGGAATAAGCCTCTTCGTCCAGCACCTCCTATCCCATGTGTTTCCATCGAACTCCAATGCAATAACTCACCCAAAAAGGAAGAAAAGAAGGAAAGGATGCTGAAAATCAATACCATGAGGAAGCAAATCCAAGACAAAGAAAAAGAACTAGAGGTTCGTCAAATAATAATGTATATATTATTTTGTCAAAAAGGCTAACGTTTTGAAATGTTGGCTTTTTGAGAAATATGAATTGTTTGACACACTTTTTATTGCATTTTGTATGCTTTAATATCTAAATACATACATACATACTTATGCATAATATGCAATAATATGTATACATATATCAAGGAGGGTTATTTGTCTTGTCATATATAGATATACGTAAGTATTGTGCATTATATTGTTAAATAATAATTGGCAAAACTTCAACAACAACGTTTCTCGAAGAGAGAATTCTACTTACAATTGATATAAAAATAATTTACATTATAAGATTGTAAATATGATATAAATCCTTAAATATACTTTAGCTTTTGGGGGGCAATTTTCACCACATTGGGTCACTTGTAATTGAAATGAAACCTTCATTTTGGAAAGTATTTATGACTAGTGGTAGTAGATGGCATTGTCCGGAGTAATTATGCACCGGTCAATTTTTCTTTAATAACATAAAAGATAACTCCCCAAGAAACTTTAGTCTTAATCTCCGTTTTTCACGAGCACACAAAATACTTTAATCAATATTCATATGACGTCTTCACTCCTATATAAATCATTTTTTAGTATGGCTGATGATTACAAAATTCATTTCAACATACCAGCGTTTATATTTTAATCAAATCTTAACATAAAAGCACATGAATTATGATTTATGAATATATTAGGTATTTTACAAAATGCCGATTTACGGAGAGAGAAACACTTGGAGAAGGCGTGCGCAAAAGTCTATAATTACTTTGTGGATTCCCATAAAAAGGCTGGATTTTCATTACGTAAATGGGGGGTAATCTATTTGATTTTATTCATATTTTATGTAGATGAATTTATAATCTTTCATCCAGCCTATTATAAATTTTAACCCGACATTAGCACCTTCAATCTTTATTACTGCGCAATATGCCTTAATTTTTAACCCAGCTCTTTTTCTTTTTCAAAAATTATCATTTATTGTCTGGAGAGCGTGGGAAGATATTCATATTCTTAAATTTCCTACTATACTATTCAATTGCAGGTATATAAAAGTATCAACTTTTGCACAATACTATATTCGGTAATTTCTCAAAATTTCATTCAATTCTCGTGATGTTTAAGAAAGTTGTTTTGTTTTATTCAAATATCATATTCTATTAGATTACATATCAGGAAAATCAGGAAATTTCCAGGATACATTGGTCATACCTCCCTTAATATTGAAGGTAGAGACATGATTTTGTCATCAAAATGTCTTTTTTACCATTATCTATTAGATAAAACACGTTTAAAAGAAGACAAAAATGAATTTGACTTTTTTTTGTAATATATACATAAAGAACCAATAACAAAAAGAAACAGTGCTCTTGTTATATACCTGCACACACCTGTAATATGTACTCTGTATACACGTTCCATTCTATATTCATACCCCTGTAATATTTAATTAATACGACTACATTGTTATTTTTTAGATCAAAATAAGTTTATATGATTTACATCATGGAGCAATAAATTCAGTACACACAATATGCACGTTCGATTATACATACACACGCCTTCAATATTGACCCGTTTTCCTATATTCATACAGACAAACTTTACTTTATAAATATAATAGGCCTCTGGTGCATATACAAGGTACAATATATAAAGGGTTAATTTTTTTTTACATCCAACCCAGGCATTAATTTGTAAAGAAATAAAATTATTAAAGTTTCTATCCAAGACAAAAAATCTGGTGTACATAAAGTGACAGATGGTAAAGAGCTCCTGACAAGATAGTTGAAATATGTAGTAATGGAACAAAAATAATGTATCTACATTAAATTCATTTATTCAAATAACTTTGATTAAAAAATATAATAACAATGACTAGGGAAGGCACTTTCGTCGAACGTAAGGTTGATAAAACTGTAATTTTCCTACACAAAAATAGAATCCCTAAGTATAATGTAAGATAAAAGTTCAAATTTTTAAGTTTATCACAATTTAAGATGATATTTCCTTTAGATTCACCCATTTGCCCCTTCCCATGAGTCACTTGTTCGTGCAAAAATAAAAAATTGAATAGCTCACAAAAGAATAAAATATTGATAATGTTTTATATATGAATAAATTAATTTCATTTTACGATTATTTCATGTTGGAAAAGGGATTTTTTGAATAACTTATCCTTATAGCTCCTAAAACTATATCATTAACTGCATTGAATGAGCCTATATAATAAGTTATTGAGTTAATTAGGGGTAATATGAGACGCTTTTTCAGTATATGTACCTTCATGTTGTGGCTTAAACATTCTTAGCACCTACCTCAAACACACAAAAATATTTGAGAATAGAGGCCTTTTCTAAAAAAAACACAACAACTGAAATTGACCCAAATTACTCCATGCTTAGAGTAAAACGGCCACCAAAGTTGCATAGTTATAAACGAAACTAAATTGGTTTATTGTATTTATTTAGCTACTAATTAGGCAATAATGAATAACAGTATTATATGATTGATAAAATGACTTGTAATGCAGATAAAATGCGGGCAACAACTGTTTTATATATGCTACACCTTTGCAAAATTTGACAAATCTATAACCAAAGTTCAAAGTTGTGCCAGCTCTGGATGTACTTCCTACAAATTGAGGATTTTGAAGCCCTATGACAATATCAGAAACATCCACAAAGCCATGGCCAATATACCCAAATTAGTGCGTCTCATATCACTCCACAGAGCTATGTTATTGTGTAACTAATTTTTTTGATCATCTTAGAAACCACACAATTATTCACATTGTATTCTATGTTTAATATTTTATCTTTGTTTGCACATCAAATTTAATCCACTACAATTAAATAAATTAAAAAATCGGCTAAATATTTAGTAAAAATAATAAATGCATACCTTTTTCACATGAGTGGCCCAATTATCTTGAATGCAGTATGACTGAAAGATGATGTCATTAACTGTGACATGTCAAGACAAAGTAACTCTAGAATCAATAGTGAAGTGTATATTAGGTTGTTTCATATTACTCAAGTTACCCCTACCTAAATGTTTTCTTTGAGTTATAGGAACTTTCATTTGGATTATTCTTTTTGTTAATATTTTGTGAGCATATATTGCCCCAAAAACAATCAATAACTTAGATGAATGGGACGAAACGTATACGGTTTGATAGACCATAGTATGGCCTGTACCGGGCCGCGCAGAATTATTTACCGATTTTTGGTCAGAACATATCGCGGACAATAATGTCATTTGAATGACTTGAGAAACAATTTATTCATACATTTTTAGAATAATAAAATAGTTTGTGATCAAATTGAATCAATGTAGCCACCATTTGACTCAATGACACTGGTCAGGCGACGTCTGAAGCTGCCACAGACTTGCTGGATGTAATCGGCGTCCACGGATGCCCAGGCCTTGTTGACAGCAGCCTTTAAGGCATTTATGTTCTTGTGTAGTTTTTTGCAGGCCTTGGTCTCCACGTGCCCCTAGATAGGGAAGTCTAGTGGGTTCAGATCTGGGCTCTGAGGGGGCCAGTAGTCCTTGGCCAAAAGTCCATGTTGTCCTTGAGCCACTCCTGAGCTTTCTTGGAAGCGTGGGCGGGTGCTCCATCTTGTTGAAAAACCCAAGGAGAGTTGCCGACTATGAATTTGATCCACAGAAGGACCTTGGACGCCAGAATCTTCACATAATTTTCTGCTGTTAATCTGAGCCAGTGGGGAACCATACCGGCTTCATGGCCTTCCCGTTGGATCTCAAAACATCTCCAAAGCTCACAACACGGTCATTTTGCCTGTTGAAAACAGGATCGACCGTAAAAGTTTTCTCATCTGAAAAAATGATGATGCGTCCAGATGAGCTCTTGATATCATTCAAGATTTTCTTGGCACGCTCAAGTCTGATTTCTCGCTGACGTTCAGTTAGCAGAGGGCGTTCAGTACGCCTCAGGGACTTTCCTCCAGCCCTTTTCAATTCCCTTGAAACAGTTGATGTCGACGTTCCCATCTTTCTGGCCATGTCGGTAATGGACCTGTTGGGAGTCCTCTTGAACACTGCCTTTACTTGCCTTGTTGAGACAGTGGACTTCCTGCCAGCCGCAGGGGAATGCTTGAGATCACCCCCAGCCTCCAAGCGCTTGGAAACGTTGTAAATTGTCTTCAACGAGGCCCCAACCTGTTCCTTAATGTTGTTATGAGGCACTCCCACTCGGAGGAGGGCTGCAATTTCGATCCTCTTTTTTTTCCTGATTGGACATGGTCTCACGTATGGAAGTTGTTACGCTCTCACAGGAAGGGTTTTTGTTTATTTTAACAGTAAAAATACGAAACAATCAGATTGGTTGTCACAAAACCTCTTAAAAAGTATATTTACATCATCGGTAAATAATTTTGCACGGCCCGGTAATTAAGTATTTAAGTGAAAATTTTAGGATTTTGAGAGTGAAAAAACCAAAAATATACTCATTTGTTCCCACCCTTCTCTAGTACATTGAGTGGAGCAAAAAATCATCGTACTCGTACGGAGAAATAGTGCATTTTGTATATAAGCATAGCATTTTTTTTATTAGAATTCCAAGAAAATTTGACTTTATTATCATTACAGTATTCTAAATTGTTATAGCAATTTAAAAATATATTGTCGTATAAATTTTTATATACGATTGTAGAAAGCAAAAGTGATCTTAAGAGGTATAATACCGTCCCTTTATCCAAAAACATTATTCTTAATTATGAAACATCATTTGATGTCATGCATTAAAGATTATTTAAAAAATGAATTTGAAAGTTAAATATGGATAAAAGTATTTTGAACAACATTGTTAAGACCCTCATTCATGAGGTCGTAGATTCAGGGAAGTTAATTTTTCTATTTTTCTATTATAAGAACTCACTTTATTTTAACTAACATTTAATACCAAATATTTTTATGTTGTTTTGATACAATTTTAATGGAATTTTGTAAGAATATTCATGATTTTTTTAAATGCTAATATTTTTATAGATATCAGTGTCACTTTTCTCCCCACTGTGTTTACTATGTACAATATGCTACATATCTGTGTGAAGTAATGTTTGTATGTTTAAAGTCATTTTTAATCTAAAAAATGATATTGTTGCATCGAACGTGCGAGTCATATTAAAAAAAGAAAATGTAGTACACATATATAACGATCCTTGAGATGACCTACGGGTATGTAAAAATGAATAAAATATCGCAGGTGTTTAAGTAATATTTTGCGCAACTCTATATCTATTAATTAAGCAAAGTTAGTCTGGATATTTGTGGGTAATTCATCTCTGAGTATGAATACTTAATCTGAGAAATAACAATGCAGAAACGAGCGTGTGTAGCTATTGCTCAGCGCGTCATATTGAAAAAGAAAAGGGTATTCGATCCAATATTAATTTTTTGGTTTCACTTTTATACATCTTTTTATATTCTTTATTCGTCAAAATACACGTGACTATTGATTACAAAAGGTAATTATTTAGAAGGAATATAATAAACAAAAAGAGAACAATAATAAATGATAAACGCTTTAATCTGCAGATTGAAGTCATCTTCTCAATACCGGACTACACATATAGTTAGGTTTGTTAATCCTATGCATTAATATAATTTAGTTTTGTCTTGTATATTTTAAATGCTAGTTTTGTATGTGATCATAATTGATTTTTTTGCGCAAGCCTTATAGGTAGTAGTCATATACTATATATAATAGAGGAACTGAAAATATAAATTAGTAAAAAATGAAAATCCGTATATATCATTGAGAGTATTAGTATAACATAATTAGCCATATTTTTTTAAAAGAATATTACTAAAATAAAGCACTTCTAAGGATTCAATTCAATTTTAAAGCCTCGAAACTTCTCCGATTGATCTGAAATTTGTGTTGTAGTCATATTTTATGAGGTAACACGTTTTTTGACCCACAGAATATTCATTTTTGGAACCCTCCCCTTAAGCAAGCATTTCTAATGTACGGGGTTCGGCAAAAGAACTTCTTTTTTTAATAATACATGCCAATCCAAAACTAGGAGTACTGTGGTTTAATTGTAAAGGCAAGATTCTAAAATTTTCAATCAGCCAGTCGCTATTGCGTGTTGGAGTAGTAAGGAACGCCCTTTTGCCGTCAAAAATAAATATGGCCAAAAATTATTTGACATAATATTTATAAAATTAAACTAATTCCAATTTAGCTTTTGAGGTTTTATTGGTGCGATTTATGAAAATCAATTGACCCTTTACTCCCTGAATTAAGTTTTAAATGACACTATATATTTTATCATTTATTTAAACATGGATATTAGGGTGTAGATAGTTAATATTTGTATTTTTTTTATCAATCCAGGAAAATTTACGTCTATAAATGTAAAAATGTCAATTGCTTCCACGGACTTTTTAGTCACGTCATAAAAACTTTTGTATTGTCTTAATTTCAAACTGATAATACGTTTGAGTGACAAAAATATGATATAAATACTTTTTTTAAACGTGCATAATTATTTACAAGAACTTAGCTTACATGTTCTCATCCTGTAAAATGAAAAAGATGTGAAGGAAAACCAAAGTGAACGTAAATGCACACACAAAGTTTTTTGTTTTGACTAAAAAGTAACTTGATTTTCTCATGCGACACACTGTTACTTAAACGTAAACAGAATATGTCCTTTACCTCTCTTGTTCTGTTTCTACGCTCTAATTTTGTATATATTCATGATATATGTACTTATATATATAGTGTAACGAATTATTCACATACGGGCGTTAAGTTTTAACTGTTTCAATTTATAATATACAAAAAAAACAAAAAAAAAAATCATCAATTTATTTTCATAATTTGAAATTTGCAAGATTCTTTGAACGTAAATTACTCAACAAATAAATTATATAATCTAGAGATCTAAAATTGGTGCCATCAGTCGTCCCAGTTTTATTCAAAATTGTCAATAACTAATTATTTAATCAACTAATCATCAGCAATTATCAACTCAGAAGGTTTGTCTATTAGATTTTGTATCTTTTTGTATAAAATAAAATAAATATTCCTTTAAAATGCATTAATGAAAAGTTATTCAAAGATAAACAAAAAATAAATAAATAAAGACCTATTTGAAAAAAATAAATAAATAAAAGAAAAAATTAATGCTTATTCAGTGGACAAAGATAGACATCGCCATTCTCATATGATTTTCAAAACTGCGTAAAACAAAAACTTAAATGTGTAATGTGTACTATTATTATGAAACAAAAATTCAACTTTTTTGATTGATATAATTTGTTTTATTGCGTCTTGGAAAAGGATGTTATGATGTTGTACCCTGTATATTGTTGAATTTCTTTCTCATTCAACGGAAAAACGTTTTTTAAATTAGCTTAGCTTTTGATCCACTAGTGATGAGTTTATTTAAAAATAATAGTGTAAAATAAAGTATTTACAAGTCATAATAAAATTATATGTGCCCTTAAATCGATACACATGTTTATCTTTATCAGGATCAACTTCTCAATGAACTTGATATGTATCAAGAGATTGCCGTTGCTAAGGGAGTCAATTATGAATCTTTAAATCAACAAATGGATGACTGTCAAGAAAACATTGATACTCTTTCCGATGAAATCCAAAAGCTTCAAGGTACGAATTTGATTTATACTTTTCCATTAGGACATATTATGTACATTAGAGTGATTACTGTTTTTTTCCAAATTGATTTCTTGTAGTTGTTAATGGATTAACTTTAACCTTTACTTTAACTTTAATTGATCAAAATCCCCTTTATTTAATTAAAATTTAAAAAAAAGTCACGAACAAATTATTTTAAAGGTCATTGATATGAATATATTCATACAATTACGTTTATTTATATATTTAGGTCCCCGATAAAGGAATTTATTTTTCAATTTAGTACTTTTATTTTCTATAAATGCAGAACAGTATTTAATATGCTCAAAAGTTTGTTAGAGTAGCGTTTCTCAATAGGTGTGTCACGACAAAAAAGTTGGTCAATCATGGATCTCTTATTAGTATGTAGGTCATAGAAGACGCTATGCACTTTCGTCTTAAACTATTTCCCTTAGGACATCTAACCTTAAAGCCATTTTGTCTCAAGGATGTTTTACCGTAATATTTAAATAAATGATGTTTGTACGGCGTTATTGTATATTTTTGGTAGAAGTTGATATTTCCTTTGAATTTTTCGTATAAAACACATTATATGGTTATTTTCAGGTAGGGATAATTAAGGAATTATGTCTCAAAATTGCCAATTTCAAAATTTTACTATATAATGAGTTCGAACCAGAGACAAAATATCTAATAAATTAGTGTAATACTAATAATAAAAATAGGTAAATACGACAACCATTCGAATGGGAGAAGCAGTAATCACTTCTCCGTTATTAATTAATTATCATTATACATAGGTAATGAATTTTTCATTTTGAAAAATATCTATGGATTGACGAACAAGCGTAATATGAGACCAGAGCATAATTCTATTATTATTTAAACAGATAACAATCAAATAATGCGTTTTATTGTAATAAACACGCCATATTTTGATTTTAAAAAAATCCAAGGAAGTATTTATAAACCAAATATAAACAGAAACGCCGTATAAACTTAATTTATTCATATATTAAGGCAAAATATCCTTGTGACAAAATGGCTTTAAGAAGACGAAATGTCCCATAGCAAAATGACTTATGAAGAACCAGGCCTTTTCCTAGAGAAATGCTTAAAATTTGTCGTTTATTTCGTAGGCATGTTATATTTTTTTTTTTGTCTTTGTAAAGTTCTAAAGATTTTAATGTACTTTTAGAAGCTAAGACGGAATACCAATAGATCTGAAACACTTAAAAACCCTCTGAAAAATGGAGAATTCTCCAATAAATATTTTTTAAAGCAACCAGGGTTGTGGGCGTGATCTTAAATTAATACAAGATTTGTATGGATCCTGATGTTCACTGATATTAATTCTAACCAATGCTGGTATTACTACTATTATCAATCTTGAATGACCCTTAGGATTTGTGTTTTAATTTATACTAGAAGAAAGTGCCTTTATTAAAGGGCTGAATAGAGTGGAATAGAAACAAAGAATGAAGGCAGAAGAAAGGAGACAGAGAGGTATGTAGAAAGAGACAGAGTGAGAAGAGAAGAGAGGAGAGAAGGAGATATATAGAAAAAGAGGCTTTATTTCGGTCAAAAACAGCATCCTAATGACCCTGGAGCTCCCAAATATACCATGGGAGCATGCTTACTTATTTTATACGTCTATTTGCTAAATCTGTTGGACAGTTCTTGGATTCCATGTGTGATAACACAAAAAACATACTTTTAAATATATAGAAGATTTAAGTGATTCTTTAGTTTGCATTGAAATATGTATATCAGGGGGTATTGTGATTTTTCTTGCTTTTCACTACAACATTTGATATATTTTTTTTTTTCAAAAAATTTAATTTGATTTTTCCAAAAACAAAATGGCAAAATTTAATCTTATGTAAATAGCTATGATTTTTTAAATTTTTCTACAAAAAAATTTAATATTTGAAATGGAATTTTTGAAATTTTTTCCAAGAAATTTAATTTTCTGCTAATAGCTATAAATTTTATAGAATTTTTCTGCAAAAAATTTAATATTTGAAATTTAATTTTTGAAATTTTTTCCAGGAAAATAATTTTCTGCAAATAGCTATAAATTTTTTGAAATTTTTCTCGAAAAAATTTAATATTTGAAACTTAGCGTCAAAATTTTTTTATGAACAGCTGTAGATTTTTGAAATTTTTTCAAAAAAAGTTAATATTTGAAATTTAATTTTTGAAATTTTTTCCAGGAAATTTAATTTTCTGAAAATAGCTATAAATTTTTTGAAATTTTTCTCCAAAAAATTTAATGTTTGAAATTTAGTGTCGGAATTTTTTTTCCAGTGAAAACTTAATTTTCTATGAACAGCTGTAGATTTTTGAAATTTTTCAAAAAAAGTTAATATCTGAAGTTTGATTTTTTTTGAAAAGCTGTGGTTTTTTGAAATTTTTTTCTAAAAAATTAATTTTTCAAATTTTTTCTAAACAGGTCCAAAAACTAAGCCAAAAACAAAACAATATATTTATAATCCTGCAGGCTCCCCTGTATATCCATAACTAGATAAATAAGCTAATTATATAAATATTTAATGCTGACATTTTTGGTTTAATCACTTTAAAAATGAGATTTGATTTAAATTCTACTTAATACCCATCTAAAAATGACTCAATGATATAAGATTTAAAAAAAATAATCACTCATATTGCGTCAGTTTATGTATAATCCATTGAAAACCTTCATTCTATAATTTGCAGCCTCCCTTACTAATGAGGAAATACTCGTTGAAGAGGACAACATTTTATTTAGGCCAGTTATCTACGAAAACGATGATATAAATAACGCGGATAACAAGAAACGGTAAGGCGCATACTTTATCAATACTTTAATGCTTTTATCACAATTTGTTCACAGAAAAAATGCTGAAAGACGTCAACTCGTGATTAAAGAGCTTTATGCTACTGAAAAAAAGTACCATGAAAATATTCAAATCCTAATTTCCGTCATTATTTGTGGTTCCAACGAGAGAACTCGCTCCATTACAGAGGATATCCTTATCTCAACTCTTCGAGATATAAAAGAAATTTCTGAGAAGATCCTCAAAGCACAAAATTACCAATCTGTTCTTGATGTATTCATGAACAACTCAGTGAAAATGAAGTCCTCCTACACAAAGTACTGTATTTATCATCCCAAAGTGGAAGGAGTTCTTGAGAAGTTGGATATTATTCCGAATGTAGATATCAATGCACGTTTCAATATCAAGTCTTCCTTTATCATGCCTGTTCAAAGAATCCTCAAGTATCCGCTCATCATAAACGAACTTATAAAAGTAAGATTTAAATGTTCTTAACTCTCTTATTTTGGAGTTATTTAGTCTAAAAATTCTAGACAATATTAAAAATGTATATACATATCTTATTAGTCTGACATAAATTTCATTTAGATTAAAAAGATGAAATGCATTTGGCTCACAATCAAACATTGATAGAATACAATAGGGAAAAATATTGTAAAATAGTTTTTTGTGTAACTTCGCTGCATGAAATTTTACTCGTGGTAATTTTTCGTGTGGTAAAATATCCTCGATACGAATTTACAAGGGACGATATTAGAGTGTCCTATTTCTGATGATATTTACATTTTTAGCTGTACTATGATCCTTTATCGTGGATAACACAACGAAAAAGCTACTAACAAAATTGTATGTCCCTGAATTTCATTATTAAGATGGAATTAAACTTTAAAGATTAAAAAATAGCATTTTTAGGTCATTTTTAGTGGGCTGTACTATCTTAATTTTGTAGATATGTGCCAAATATTCTTTGCAAACGGGTTTCCTTTGGTATTGGTTCAAGTAAAAAACAAAAGATATAGATTGCATCCCTTTCAGAAAGGACCATGCATATTTATATTTACCTCAGGCCTTGAGCCTACGAGAAAACCTGTACAAAATATGGATGATGCAATAATTCGAAGTATACATTTCGTTATAACAAAAACTTTATTATTTTTTCCCCTTAATAAAATTTAGAACAAAATAGTTCCACCTTTCAATATATATAAATTATAATTAATTGGCTCAAAAGTCCCAGGCTTCACACATGGATGGTACTTTTTTTTAAATCACCTCATTTTAGGTTAGTAACAACCTTCAAAAGATAGCTGTCAAAGTTCCATGACAATCTGTTCTTTAGATAGTGATTTATTCTACTAAGTGGGATTATACTTTTGTTATTTTCAAAACAATGGATCAAAAACAATTTTGTGTTTTAATTTTAAACTGTTTTTTTTATTTATAGGAACAAATATTGTATAGCTAGGCGATGGTTAAAGAGTGTTTTAGGGACTCCGCTCCGTAAAGTGGAAAAAAAATAAATTGAAAAAATGCAATTTTAAACCAAAAAAAAAAACATATACTCTTTTTGTTTTAAGCCTGGAACTTTTTGTCATTCTATGATATATTTTCACGAGGAAACAGATTTGATTAAAATTCGTATGTGGAGCGAGAAATAATATTGCTATTTATAAAAAGTATAACTTTATTTATTTAGTTTAAAACAAAAAAAAAAAAAAAAAAAAAGGTTTCATCGAACAATCCCTATTATATAAAAACATAATAAGTGTACCAAAAATACTATATAAATAACGTTATGATTTTTTTGGTTAAAATTTAAAAAAAATAAAAGATTTTGAAAAATTTAAGTTCAGAAAATAAGGTCAGGATTTAAATTATACTTGCCCATCATTACTTTGGTTTAGGAGATGCCACAAAAAATACTAATTTCTTTATCATTAAGGTCTCAAAACTCAGAGTTGGATTGAGTTAGTTAGCTAAAATTTGATTTCCGAGCTAGCCTACTGTCAATAATAGCACATACCAAAATTTGAGTCAAAATTTCATGGATTATTGTGTACAAGTTACAACTTGTACGATCTATAACACCGTTATTTATTTACAACATCAGTCATTTTAATTACCAACTATACATTGATGTTATCTTTTCATTTTGATCTCGTCAAATTATGTATTTACAAGTAATATAATTGCGGGCATTTGAGCTTTATAATGTGCCACAGTTAATTTATGAATTATTAATTTTCATCAGGAAAAAAAAATGATTACAATTTTTTAAATTATATCAACCAAGTAAGAAATTTTCAATTATTTCATTATCTTCATCACAAGTCGTAGTCTTAATTTTTCTTTTCAAAAAATCATCTCATTTTTTTAATTGTTAATTGTACATATAATTACAATTGGGCATGAGCAAATTAAAAAAAAATATATTTTCCGCAAGGTGCTGTGACAGTTTGTAGCAGCTTGTTAAGAAAATGTATGCTAAAAATAATTTTAACAGTGCTCGCTATATGAGTAACCTAATTTATGATTTTTATTGAATTATATTGCCATTCAGGGAGTTGTATTTTTTTGCCACAAGACGGCGTCACTCTCGGCCACTTTGTTTACAAACGAATATAAGTAAATATCAATGATGTCCCGTTCTATTATACATGTTAATAACGTATCTTATCCAATATCTTAACCTCCAATATCGTTATCGTTAAAGTTTGATCTAATGACACGCCTATTGGATAATATAAATGTTATTTATTAACCCTGTCCGTCTATAATTCTTTCTTACTCTCATATGAGGGATGTCACACTGAGGGGTGCACCCCTCTTATTTTCAGCTGTCTACTCTTTCAATTATAGCTGCTAACATACTTTACATCCGCCGTAGCACCTCCCCCTACACTAGACACTCTGAACTCAAATGATTATTCATTTTATGTAAAGTGGAAAGAGAATTCAGAATTTAAAATTCGTATCTTTTACAATTTACAATAAAATAATATTTCTAAAAAAAGGTCATTTAGATTTTCTATTTAAATTACATACAAACCATTTATAAGCGTTCCCTTCCAGACAATAGTTCGCCATCCCTGTCATATATCCACGTCTTATTAAATATAATGCAGTATCATTTAAATCTTTTATTATAGTGCTCAAATGGTGGAGATGAGGCGGATTATTTACGTCGTGTACAAAATATCATGGCGGACGTTGCTTCTTCAATCAATGAGTCCAAGGGAAGAAAAGATATAGGTAGGTAGTTAAGACTCTTGAATTTATACCCAAAAATAAAAGGCAAAACGAATACTGTACAGCGGTGAATTTTACTATTTGGCCATTGTATACACTAGCATATGGCATGGGCCTATTCACCTATTCCCGTTTTTTTGTGATTCCCCCCTACCCAACCCAGATTTTGGTATTAAATACCATTTCGGGGACGTTTGCAGGACTAGATATATTTTTCGAAAAACATTTCAAAAATCTACTGCTATTCATAGGAAATTAAATTTTTTGGAAAAAATTTCAAATATTATATTTTTTGGAGAAAAATTTCAAATATTATATTTTTGGAGAAAAATTTCAAATATTATATTTTTTGGAGAAAAATTTCAATAATCAATAGTTATTCACTAAACATTTCAAATAATAATGTTTTGGCTATCCTGCATAATTTTCCCGAATGAGGAAAACAATTTCTAGTAAAAAGAACAAATCCTTCATTTTTTTTGGAGGGGGGAGAGAGCTCCGTGTATTAGACTTATTCATATGGATACTTTCTTAAATTTTTATGTTTCCACATTTTTTTCGTATCCCTTGCGACAGCTTTGCACAAACAACAGCTGTTGTCACTTATCAGATACGTCTTATACTTTTTTATTTATTGAAATCTAAAAAATCTAAATAAAATAATGTAAAAAGTCATACGGATTTTTATATTGATATTGCTAATTTTTCAAACAGTTTTTCCCTAAAAAATGTGTAGATATAAGGGGGAAAAACAGTCATGTATTGGGGTACATATTTTAGTATCGCCCGTCCACGCAGACTACCTTTATCTCTTTACCGTACTGGGAAAATTGGATACTTAGATAATATATAAGAAGTATTGTTCAAAAATAATCATATTTTAGTTTTATGTCTTTTTTGACATTCAATCTCATGTTTCATGTATACTTTTTGTACAAAAAATTAACCAAAATAATCAAAAAGGACATTAAAGAAATTTTTAAATTTCGATTGAGGAAGAGTATAGGACAAATATAGACAATAAAAAAAGATTTGCGAGCTTTCACTGCTTAAAATATGGAGGAAAATGGAAAACATATCAAAATTTTAAAAAAGTATGACGCGTTATGTCCTCAAGAATGAAAAAATAATAATAAGAGATATAATTTTTGTTGTTGTTATGATAGTTTACCGACTACTTTTGTCTCTCGAGCGCTCACTAACAAAAACAAACAGACCAGTATTACTTTTATGCTAAATAAAAAACGCCTGCGTTAGTTAATTAATTTTTACATACCAGCGTTTATATATTATTCAAATGATAACATATACGCACATGAATTATGATATACATAGGTGATCAATAAAAAACTGAGACACTACTCGATGCTATATGCACACGCCTGCAATATTTTATTAATACAAGTACATAGTTAGATCAAAAAGTGTATTATATACATTAGGAGCACCATGGTTGAATATACCATGAAGTAAGACCCTTGATACCCTCCTTCCCCTCCTAGTCTATAAGTCCTCCTAACTACACCCCCATATGTAGTGTATACATTTTTAAACCTATATAAGTAATACATAGCTTTAAAGCGGATGGAAATTGGATTATATCTATAGAAGTTAGACATATTTTGGTATCTTTTTTTAAGTTTAATTATCCACAAAAAGTCACCAAAAGGATATTTATTTTTTTCAAATTTCATATAAAATCCCTTTACTTTTAAATATTTTGGAGTCTCAATTTCTATACTGACAAACAATCAACATATATTTTAAACATTACATGACTTCTACCTAGTGGATAAGTATAAATCTATGTCTGAGTGTGGAATACATCAGAAGATGATAAAATGGAACATGCATGGCCTTGAAAAGAAATCTTTTCGAATGAAGAATCGACTTTTATCCTCTATTGGATTCGATACAATGGTATGTATAATTTTGAAAATTTACGAATCTATTCATTGGACAACGGAGTATATATATATTTTCTATATTTTTAGATGATCGACATAGACTTTCAAGCCATAGAAAAAAAGTTTATTTATTTCTGTCAATCCATTAACTATTTTATGATCGAAATGAAGAGCACAAATTTGCATCTGTACAACTCATTGCTTTCACAACTCCATTTTAGTGAGTGCATTCATGATTTCTGTGCAATCAAAACGCATAGCAATAGCAAAAAGGGCCTCGTAGAGATTCATAAGTCTTTTCTTTCACCTTACTGGAAAACATTTGTACGTAGCGAATTTGATGTATCTCACCTTTATATACGTTCTTTTTTATTTTATAATTGTAATGGATAGGTTATTGATTTCGAAGATAAAATTGCTGTCCTTTGTGAGCTATTGTGTCAAAGCTTTCATGGCCCAAAGAGATTAGTACAAAAAAGACGTGATAAATATGTTGATCTCTGTGGTGCATTGGTTAAGTTGAAGAAAAATAAAGAACTCTCCAAACAGGCTGATGTAAATATTGTCCACTTATTCTAAATATGTAGAGGTTTACCATTACTAATCTGATATTCATTTTTGTTCTAAATTGATCAAAGTGCGAGAGTCGAGACTAGCGTTTTGGGTCCTTATTTCGGACCGCGGTCCAGTCAAGCCTGGTCTCATCCAGTCCCACTTGTGGGTTCTTAGAGAAGGTAAACTCAATCCCTTGTGCGGTCATTGGTTGGATTTTTTTAACTATTATATTATAGAACATAATATAACTAAGTAAAGATATAATATGTTCGTATTAAATTGCAATATAATGGAAAAATGTATGTTTTTCAAGATATATGCAATTCTCTAAATCAAATATTTCATATTTGATTTAATAAACCATCGACATTTGTAAGAAAAATTCCAAGGACCTGTTTCAAGGATTGACAGTCCCTAGGACCGGTCTTAAGACTGGACTGGACCGAATAAATTAGGATCGACACAACTCGAGACCCATGTAACAATACATTTAAATACAATAAACCAAAAGACTCGAGGGAAAGAGTGGACAGACAATAAATCAACAACAACGACATATATGTAAATATAAGGGGAAGAAATAATCTTCTCATCTACACATTCAGAGAGCCCTTTTAAATTTTATTTACATGGAGACTGAATGATTTTGAGGATATACAATATGAAATATATGAATATGATAATTTTTTTCCCAGCGCCCCCTATGTCAATAACATACATCTATATTTTATATTAAATAATATTCTCATTCAGATAATTGTGTTGTTTTGCCACAAGACGGAGCCACTTTTTGTCGCTTAGTTTATAAACTAATATAAGTAAACGACACTCATTCCCCATTGGGGCGTGACCTAAACGTGGTCGCAGATATCTGATAGGTAGGTCGTGGTCATCTTATCAAAAATATTTTCAGTTATCTTCCATTATAAAAAAAAGGAGGGAAACAAATGTTGAAGCCTTTTAAAATCACACTAAATGAATAATATACCTACCTTATCGGATAATTCTGACAGACATGCAAATTCCAAATGCCTGAACCTACCAAAAGTCGGTCGATTTCTAAATAAAATACTTTGCATTTGCTTGTCTTGAAGCTTAATGAAATCGATAACAACATTTTGATCAGAGAGTGTATAAGTTGAGAGCCCCTATTATAGTTGACAGATCAACAGTATTTGTAGATACCCAGAGCCCTCTGTTCCAGATCCAATTGATGAAGGATTAGTGATGGTCATCATCTTATTGTGACTCTTAAATGACAATATATAGTATTAAAAATGTGTGTTTTTTTGTTTTTTTAAGTTAAAAAACCTTGTTTCAACTTGTCGATCCACCTATAAGGCTTTGAACATACAATTGACCAATGACATTCCAAAATTCTTAATTCTAACCATGGGACTTTTCAAGAAAGTAATAGTTACATACAGTACTTCTCGTGCAAAATTATATGGAAAAATTACAAAAGAATTTCTGAATCATATTAAGGTAACTTAATTATTTCAAATTTCGATTCCTATTCATCAAACCACAATTTTTAGACGTCCAGACTCAGTGATTATAATAACGAAGAGGAATTTATTGAAAAATATGAAAATGTCATTAGAGAAATCAAGGATGTTTCCTCTCTGTTAAAAAATCAAGACTATGACTCCAAACCGCCCATTCCTGTTGTAGCTGATGATCCTACTGAAAATCTTGTAAGATATTAATTGTCTAATTCGTTCAATACTTAATTATACAAATTTATAAATATAATAATTATTTTTTTTTGTGGGGGAAAAATGAACCATATTTGTCAATTCTCTTCTTCAGGCAGTTCAATGTAAAAAGCAAAGGGCTAAGCTTCGAATGATGTATGAAGCATCTGATTTGTACTTCGTTACAAGAACCTATCTTAATTCAGATTCTAACGAGATGAATGCTTACATTGGTGATCTTGTAGGTGTGATAAAAAAAGAAGATACTAAGTGGATTGTTGATAACGGAACCATAAAATCATATCTTCCATCCGGGATTTTAACACAATTTGGGGCCTTTGTAATGGGTAGTTTTGATCTTCAAATTACCCCACCCTCTTTTATAAAAAAACCTTCGAATGAGCAAAGGAATTTACTTTTGACTAAGGAGTCTAAAATGAAAGCAAGCAAAAAGAGTCAAAGTAAAAAGACAATAGTTGGTGCTAAGACAAGTGAAGAAAACTCCAAAAATAGAAAGGCAGACTCAAAACAACATTCCAGTGATGAACCCGACTATGACATGCTACATTCAACGACTGGTCGAATGAGTAATCACAGTTATGAAGAAATAGCAACTTCTGACTTTAACTCTGAGGTTAGAATATTTTTCATTTCAATTTCAGCTTTTTTAAACCTTCACTTTTATCTACACTTTTTAGTCACCTGAGGATTTAAGTCCTATCTACGAGGAAATAAATGGTTTTGGTTCAGGGAATTTGACAATGGCTCTCATTAAAGGAAGCTTTCAATCGGAAGGATCAATTTCCAGCTCAAAAAATAAAGGGAAATTCTTTTACTCCTTGTACGATTTTATTCCAGATCAAAAAGAAGAAACCTATGGTCAGGTCCACGTAAAGAACATGCTTCCTCTAACTCAAGGACAAGTAAGGATGTTCATTCTTTGTTTAGATTTTGTACTTCATCAACTTGTATTGTAAAACTACATATAAATGTTTTGATAATTATTATATATTATTTAGAGTTAATGCTTTTTTCAGGTCATAAAGAAATAGTTTATGAGTTTTTAATTGACTCTACTCTAAAGTAGTCTATGTATATACATATGTGGATATGTATATACATACAAAAATTGATTTTTAAGCACAATTGTAAATATCTATTAACTTTCTTTCAATTAATCATTTGTATATAATTTAAAAGGAATGATTAATTCTTATGTAAATATTCTATAAATAAAATCATTGCTTCAACTCGTTAAAAATAAATTTGATTAAAAATCATTATCTAATTATACAGGGTGCTTCAGATAAATTGGTATAATCTTTAAAGGCTAATAACGAAAGATATAGATAGGTTAGAACTATAAATTTCTTATTATTTAAAAGCTACATTAAATCACATACAATTATTTATAATGAAATCTTCAGATCTGCAGAAAGTTGCCCTGGCCTGCCAAAGCTTCCGGAGCCCAGTGGCCGAGGTTATCAAGAGAGGTGAATCTGATAATGAATGATGGAATGTTATAAAATATTTCTCTTCCCCATCTAGTTCGTTCGTTATAAGCCTTTAAAGATTTTCCCAATTTATCGGAACTTCCCTGTAGATTTATGATAATTTAAAAATATGAAAGCAAGAGATGGTAAAAACTAATTCATTTGAACTTGCATTTTTAAGAGTTCAACGATATATAATCCCAACATGGCATTTTTTCGTAGACAGCCTAAAAAAGTCATCTCTTATAATGCAAAAATGATCATTGGTTTATAATTAATGGCCATTTGATTTCTTCACCCTCTTAGTTGATTTCCTCCTTTGAATTTCAAGTATGGAATTTCGAAATGTTTTTAAATCTAAAAGTAACCTATGATGTAATGCATTTCTCAAATCCTTTTTTTTAAATGCGTTCCTAGTTTCCGTTATAAAAACAAAGGAACATTGTTCTATAGTCATTTCATCTTTCGAGATGCATATATCTTGACATCATAAATAATAAATACATAATAAGTTAGTCGTTCTACAATATTGTAAGAAACGACCGTTCCATCAAAAACAGAGTATTGAATATTATTTATTGTCCATAGTGTACATATAAAGGATATTAATAATTTATTGAACATGTCCTCTTTTGACACAAACCAGAGCCGTAAACCTCTTAAAAACACTGTTTGTTGTAGAATATCACCTCAAGCGTCCTCTGTAGCTCCCATAAACTAGTCTTTGCGGATTTTTAGAATACTGGTGTTCCTCTCCACCATACTTTGCATGGATAAGTTCAAGGAGTAGAAATCCACGACTAGCTTTTTTATCCACTCTCAACCTCTACTGTCAAAAGGAAAAGGAGAAGTTTGAAAAATATATATACATATACAAGAAGCGGGGATCAAATTGTCGGCAAAATATTTTTCTACAAAAAACAACACAAAATATACATTTTTTAACTTTTTTATTGAAAATTAAAACTATGACGAGCATACAGGTATAGAGTAGCCATTCATTCGATATAATCACCGTTGGCATCAATAAACCTCAATATGGCCTCTGAACCGGCCGTAGGCTCTTCTGGCCATCTCATTGTCCATGTTGCCGAATACTTCCTTGATGGAGTCCATCAGGCTGGCTTTGGTGCTATGGGGATGTATGTTGGTATATCTCTCGACATAACCCCAGACAAAATAGTCCAAAGGATTAAGGTCGGGAGAGTTAGGAGGCCACAAATCCTTGGTTACGATGTCATAACAGTTCTCGGTTAACCACTGCATGAAAATTTTGGAAACATGGCAGGGTGCTGAGTCCTTATTGTTTTCTCATGGCAGCCCAGATCCCTCGCCATGGCCTTCATGGACCTGGTAGGGTCATCTTCAACCATCTTCTTCACCTTGTCGACAAAGTCGGTGCCCCTGACCTTCCTGTCGGTGCCCTCCTCCTTGGGTGCCCTCTTTATGGTGGCATCAACATCCCAGGTGTCCTTTAGCTTCTTACAGATACGCTGAACAGTCCATAAATTCACTCCTAAGGTTGAAGCAATCGTTGAATTGGAGATTTCACCTCCATTATTAACCAATGCCATGACTACGGCGGACCTCGAAAGCTCCTCGTTATACTTATAGCTCTTTATCTCCTCATATGATGACGGCATGATGCTAACTGAACTACGTATCGTCAGCTGAGAAGAATAGCTTTCCTATTTGGTAATCGGTTTTTATATGATAATGTCGTCTTCAAATTATCAAGGTTTAAAGTAGGCGACAATCTGATCCCCGCTCCCTGTATATGGGAGCTATTTTTCTGTATTTTTCTTTTTGCCAACTGTTAATTATTATTTAGGGAATAGTTATTAATTATCATAAGCATACATTAAATTGATCATCTTATCAATGAGAACATATGAAATGAAACGAATTCTAAACTATTTTTGATTGATATGAATATAAATTCCAATCCTTTCTTATACTTTTTTTGAGTTCCTAATACGTAGAGTGATCTGCTTTAAATCATACAAGAGTCAACTTATAAAAATGACTGAAAACAACTAAAATGAAAATACACTAAATTGTTTGTTTATTTCTAAAAGTGAGCCGTGATCATGGAGAAAAGGAAGCATAACATTCTTTAGGCCTAAAATGCTCAAAATGGGGCAAACACCAAACGAAAACCATTTTATCATTGTCAAAAGTTGTTCCATTCTATTGAAAGCAGAATAATGTTCCGCACAATTCCTCCTGGATCCATGACAGTACCATTTAGGAAGTTCAAATAGGTGGTGTTGTTCATTTTTTATCCATCAAGAATACGAAAAAGGGGTGGTTTTTATCATTTGAGGTCATTGCACCCTACAACGGGTTCCAAAGTGTGTTTATAAAGTCTATCCTGGAGAGAGAGGGAACTTCCTAATGAAACATCGAAAATGGTTGGAAATTGAGTAATGTTTTAAATCAATTGCAACTAGTTTTTTCTTATCAAAAAAAAGAAAAAAATTGTTCAAGTCAGCTAATCTTATATCTGCTTACTTCTAAGGAAATACTTTGTTTGTCCACCAACATATTGTCGTAAAAAAGAGTCTAAATTTATAAATAAATATGAAATTAAAAACGTATACATATATATATATATATATAAAGTTCATTGTTTTTTACTCATATTTTCACACAAATGTTTAACTCATAAAAGGAAGAAGTTGAACTGAAGCCAGATTATACATACTTATTAACACAAAAAAACTGTTTGAAGTTTTATTACGCATATGTATGTATATAAATGATTGTTAGTTTTTGAAAACATAATCTAAACAATAGCATTAAAAAAAAAAGGATAATTGTGTGTTTAAATCGTCAATCGATATATGCACATTTTGATATTATTTTTGTATATATCTAACAGTAAGGTTGTATGAGTCCTAATTTAGGACAAAAGATTCCAGCCTTCTCCATTTCAGTCCTAAAAACTTATTAAGTTCGGTCCTTGATAACGGCAATCTACTTTTTTTAAATTAGTTCTAGGACTGACAGTCGGAAGGACCGGTCCCAAGGGCTGAAAGGGCTTATTCTAAGACTGGACTGAACCGAATAAATATGGAAGGACACAACACTAGTTAACACTGTATTTTTGACTCATGCTCAAATACAATTTTCAATCCCACCAGGAGCTCATACTAACGAGAGCCAAAGAGTAAATTTATTTTTAAGTGATGCTCTTTGTAATGTTTCCAAAAAAAATATGTATATAGGATAGGTGCGTCGTAGTGATGTGGCCTTAATTATTCGGTCCAGTCCAGTATTTAGACTGGTCCTTAACCCTGTCGGTCCTTTGGTCGTCTGTCAGTAACTGATTAAAAAAGGAAGAAATAAATTTGAGTGACGTTATCAAGGACAGAACTTTATCAGTGTTTATGACTGATATGCAGGACTGAACTAGACCGGATCGAGAGGGAACTGGACGGGACTACAGTCTTCAGTTTTTAATAAGGACTGACACAACATTAGTGTGAGGTATGTGATAAAAGGTGAGCAGCATCTGTGTGAATATGAATTTTGTATCATCATTTGACAATCTATATTTACTTTTGATACAATCCAAATACATGTATAATATAATAGTTATATCGATACATATATTACATATACATACTTATTGAACAATTATGTTGAATTTGTTTTTACTGTCTAAATAGTAAAAACTACAAATTAGTCCTGATTCATTGTTTTAAATATCATTTGCCATAGAGATTGCTCATTCAACACGGGATAATACAATATAAAATATTGTATTACATAGTATGTATTTACCTATATCAATGAACAAAATGCCAATTGATCTTAAATGTTCTTTAACTCAAGGAATCTTAGATGACATTTAATGAGAATGAAAACATCATCACAGGGCAGGGGATGGATGCTCAAATTCTGACTTTACAAAATGTCAGTAGAGAAAGTTCAAAGAGCTATGTTTGGAAAACAATTCCTGTGGCTTATCCTCCCTAATATATGAAGTATCCTACTGATTTTTTTCCTGACAGTGCGTTGTTTAATATACAATATGTACTTTGTTACCATATGTTTTGGCCATTGGAGGCTCTTTTTTATAGCAGGTAATAATGTCATGAATTATGCGCAAATTTACTTAAGAAATATATGTTTGTTAGAACTCCAAAAAATGTCAGTGATGTATAAAAATCCTCACAGAAAACACTGGCGTAGTACACATTGAGGTTATTTGTAATAACTAATCGGCAATTAAAGGAAGTAAAACTCCTAGACAGTTTTGATTTATGATCATTTTGTAAAACGAGCACTTCTCGTAATTCATGTTAATACTGTACATCATGACTTTTAATTGAAGAAATGATTACTTCTTATAAACACTTTTGGTCACTTTTACTAAAAGGAATTCAGATTTCATACCCATAATGTACATAAATTATTCAAAAATTAATTTATATATTGGGAGATAACAACAACTATAAATGCAAAATTAAAAGACTGTGCCTCATCAATCTGTATCATAAAGGATGTTAGTACACTCCTTATAGTTTTAAGCAAAAAGATAAATCCATTTCCCCTCCCTGGATTTTATACAAAGGGGACTCCTTCACAAAACAAGACTCTCTGATCACAACACGATCTATCTCTCAAAACTAAATATAGACATTTTCAAGCATAGTTTTTATCATAGATTGGATTGTCTTAGGAATTAAACTAAAGTGAGGCTGCTGACCTCAAGCGATTTTTAGTTAAGTCTTTTTTTGTGTGATATCTGTATATATATATATATAAAATAGATTGTGTGTGTGTAGATGTCCTTTATACGTTCCCACAACATTGAAAGTAGGAGGATGAAATTATGTATGGGTCCCTCTTTTGAGCTAGGACTGGCTAAGACGGGGGTGTCGATTTTTGGGAGGTCATATAAGGGGGACTTATGCTATACCCAAAACGCAAAAACCGTTTTTTGTAGCTTAAGCAGACTAGATAGGGGTTTGAGTTATTTATCAATAAGTGATTGGCGTTTCGAAAGTAACTATACGAATTACTACGTTTTCTAAATTTATTCAAAAATAAAAATATTATGGGCAAAAAAAAAAAATGGTGAAAATTGCAATTTCATTTATTTCAGGTGCAAAAAAATGAACTTTTAATGGAATATGGGATTAGTAAATAGATTAAAGTGTGTACAAATTTGTCGGTAGATTGGTTTACATATAAATCTACTAAATAAAAATTGATGTTGAACTGAAATAGCTGTTATTTTCTGAATAATTTTCAATTTTTTTTCTCTTTTTTTTTCATTTTTTCATCAAACTTCAATTTTTTATGTTTTTTTTATTAAGAAATGCCACAAGACGATGCTTTTGCACCAAAAAATTCCGAAACAATATCTTACGAAGAGTATTTTCAATTTCCAGAACATTTCATTAAACAATTTTTAGCAATATTTGCGAAAATGAACCAATTATTGTGTGTTATTTTTTCGACAACATTATTCTTCATAACTTTTTTGTTTTTGCAAGTACGAAAAAAATATTGGTAGGTTTGTGCTTCTTTTACAATTCCAATAAATGCTATTGACTGGGTTTTTTTTGTAAAATTATTTGAAAAAAGATTTTAGAAATTTTCTTCGCGAATTTCAATTTGGGGATTTTTTTAAGTAAATAAAAAATGGACTTCTCATCTAGACAATTTCTTAGATGCATATATGTTGATATGTTATTTGAAGTTCATAAACCAAATTTTTTTTAATATTCATAATAATACTACTAAGGTTAGAAGATGCAATAATAATAGTGGTTTTTTTTTGTGGGAGGGGGGAAGGAGCTTCTATGATGAGACTTAGGTAGGTTACCTTGTATAGCCGGATTGATATGGCGTGAATAATCCAAGAAAAATACATAGAATTAAAGTTATCAGGTTCTTTTTCGACAACAACGAAATATTCATATTATAATTATTAGTTTATGTAGTATATAGAAGTATTTTCTGAATATTTTTTTAATTTCCTCAATTAATTTGACCATTTTCAATGTGATTTCCCTCTCCGTCCTTAGCCCGAGCAATGCCGGGCAATCCTTTGCATGTATTTATTCATATACTATTTAATTTATTTTATTTTGTTAATATTTTCTTTGAAATATTACCTTATTCTTTTATTTTTTAATATTCATATTTTAAATGTAGCAGCACCTTTACTAAGAATAATAATTTTTATATTTTATAAACACTACCTATAAGTTGATCGTTATACCTAGGGTTTGATTATCCCTTTTGATCAAAATAATAAATAACAATATTCACTTTTTGTTGCTTTCTAGGTGATTCGTGTACTTTCTGTTGAGGGACACGATTGGTGGTTTGCAGAGAATCGTAAAGGGCGCCGAGGATATGTTCCAAAGTCTTATTTGAAAACCTACAAAGCCACTCTGCTTCATAACTAATCATACTTACTTACGTATATCGTTAAAAAAATGATTTTTTCGCTGCCATATTCGAAGATATTTCTGTCTTTGGTTTCAAATCGTTATCAAACTCGTACTTTTGTAGTCAACAAAACGTTTTTGTATAGAATGTGAAATTATTAGTTAAGAATTAATACTGATTTTTTAAATATATTTAACATGTTTTTACACGTTCCATGCATTAACTATTTTTTTAACATTTATCGTTTTTTTGTTTTTGTTTTTTCTATTCAAAGAAATATTTGTTTTACAATGCACAAAATGAGTTATTTGTTCTTATTATTGTGTATTTCTTAAATTACCTACTGTATTTTCTAACATTTGAAGCTGTCTGTATAAATATTCTAATTATGTACAACTTTACATCCCAAAAATAAAGAAAACATAGACTGTATAAAAAAAATATTGCTATGTAATATAATCAAATTTATCTTCTATGGTAATTTACTTGTGGTAGCACCCAGCATTGCCCGGAGTAATTAGGCGTCCACTATAAGACAAATTTTTCTTTAATAACAGAAAAAATAACTCCCTAAGAAACCTCAGTGTTCCTCTCTGTTTTTCACGAGCACACAAAATACTTAAATCAATTCTTATGACGTCTTCACCCCTCAAGAATGAAAGAAAAATCATGTGAATTTGAGAAAAAATATTTTTTTGGTATGGTTGATGAGTACTTTAGTCTAAAAACAAACACAATTCATTTAGCATACCAGCGTTTATATTTTATTCAAATCTTAATATATACGAACGTGAATTACGAAATACATAAGAGGCCAATAACAAAAACAAACAGAAACGGTGCTATTGTTGAACACTCACGTCTCCAATATTTCATTAATACGACCGTACCATTATTTCTTATATCAAAAATATTTATATGATTTACACAAGGAGCACTATATACACTCCACTCTGTATACACGTTCCATCCACGTTATGCATACGCCCGCAATATTTCATTAATAAGACTATATAGTCATTTTTCAGATCAAAATACAGTTTCCAGGGAAAGTTCTGGCAAATGTTTATTAAAGTACAAATGATATAAATAATTACATAATTTGCATATAATTAAAGACATAGGTCGACACAAGTTCCAAGAACATGTCACACAACTTTCATTCGAAATGGTCCCCCTTATCCTTGACCACAGCCTGAAGGCTCTCTGGAAAGAACTTGCATGCTACAACCACCATGTCCGCGGGATGGAGTCACTGGCAGCTACCAGTTTTGCCTTCAGGTTGTCCAAATTCTGGCTGGGGGTCATACAGGCTCTGTTCTCAAGAATGGACAACATGGACTAATCCATGACGTTTAGATCGAGGCTCGAGGGGAGCCAGACTGTCTTGTCCCAGAAGCCAATCAAATTGGCCTCACACCACCACTGCGTCTCTTTGGAGGGAGCACCATTCTTTTGGAAGGTTTATAGCTCTTTCTGGAAGTGTTGTTGGGCCAGGGAACAAGATCTTCCTCCAGGATGGTGATGGTGTACTCCTTGGTGTTGATATATGACCCGGCTGTCTCAGTCCTGGCAAACCTAAACATCACAGACTGTGGATTCTGCACTTTGTTGACTCCATGGATACCCAGCTCACCTTTTTTTGGTCAGAATCCAATTATTTTAGGGGTTAAAAGCCTGTCCCACAGTGAAATTTCTCTTCACTAAATACAATGTTGGGAGCCAAGCCAGTCCGCAGCTTCTGAAGAATGACATTACTTCTCTCATGTCTTTACCCATTACCTTCATTGATAGGTTCTGTTGCCTCTTCAATTTGTAGGGATACATCTCAAGGTCATCTAGGATAAGGTACTTCATTGCTTTTGCTCCCATGTTGAAATCCTTGGCCATCTTATTGAGGTTCGTCCAGGGATTACTTGCAATCCTAATTGACTGCCTTGACGACTCCGGGCTTCATTTTTGACTTGGTCTGCCTGATCTGTGTCTGTGGAATGTTTGAGATTGATTCTCCTCGTACCTCTCAATTGTTCTCTTGATTAGCATGGGGTTGGCCGCCACGATCTTTAGGTTCCTTTAGACGGCTGGTCGAGATTTGCCCTTCAGGTACTCATTGATTATAGTCTCTCTCTTGGCTTCCATTGTGGTTAAAAAAAACTGTTATTTTATTTAAAACTATTTTGTTTTGGCCTAGTTTCGACACAACTCTAGTTGTGTCTTATATATCGAACCTGTTATATAATTATATTATATAAAGTTATTATAACAGGTTTTTCCGTGGACCCTATAACATATCATGGAGCACCAAGGTGATTTGTTGTTATATTCAGATAGACAGAAAGACAAACTTGTTGTATTGATATAGATATAGTTGGATGCAAAAAATTGAATACATTTACTAGTTTTAAGTATATTTTGTATTGCACAGGCATTTTGAGTACAAACTAAAGTAACCCTATAAAGATTAAAGTATGATCTTATCATTCGACTATGTTAATCTTGGAGAAGAGTAACAGCATTTATAATTATTAATGTTATCATTCCTGGAATGCTTTATCTAATGAGGTACCTACATATAAATAGTTGCATGAAAGAACAGCAATTTAAGTTTCATTATGTCTTTAATTATAATATATTGTTATTTTTGAGAAAAGTAATAAATTTACGTAATACTCGATAATACATATAATTATATGTATAGATAAATTAAGTACGAAAGATGAATATTTATATCAATTAAATAGGGGTTAATTGACAATAAAAAAATATTTTATAAAGTATAATAAGTTTTTTGAATGGACGAGTCCTTAAAATATACAGAGTTTATATTGGATTTCATCAGTTTGGGGTTTGCTATATTATGATTTATGTGCAAAGAAAGATATTGTTAGTTTGATTAAGAGTCAAACAATCCATACTAATATTCCACAGATCCCTAAAACATCAGTAATTAAATTATCTATACTATTTGGGATATTCCATGATAACTTTTGATGAAGATATGGATTTGACTCAAATTTGGCATGTGGTATTATTGACAGCAGACTAGCTTAGAAAATACTTTTTGGATCTATAACTCAATACATTTCTGAGTAATCAGGTCTTAAAGGTGAAGGCATTTGTAGTTTAGTTAATATTTGATTAGAGATATGTCGTAAATCAAAGCAATCATAGATAAGTAAAAAAAGATATTAGTTAGCTCCATAAAACTTGTGTCTTTTATATTTATTTGATTTTTGTAATAAGAAAAAAGAATTACCCATAACCAGGGTTCTGGGAATTGTGTTTTGTGCAAGCACGCCCGCAAATACAACTTCAACTATCTGGTTCCTCTGTTTTCTTTCGGACATAAACAAACCTTTATACATAAATCATACTTTATGCCGATGGGTATTTTCGAACATACTTAAAAGATATCTCAATTATGATTTTTTTAATATTATAACTTTTCTGAAAATTTACTACATATAGAAGCTTTCCTTCACCAAAATATAGCTTTAGTTGGTACTATTTAATCGAAATAATATTATCAAGAAAATGTCTAAATATTAGTTATAATTTATTGTATGATACAAATAGTATTAAATATTAATTGTCATAATATAAAACTTTGGTTACGAGTATCAATATAAAAAGTGGATCTAATCATCGTTAGACCTGAGATTATTTCGATTTGAAAGAAAATTCAAGGATGACGTCTAACAAATTAACCGGAGTCTGGAAGTATAGAGAAAGCAATTAAGATTATTTGATGATGCAAATAAAATATGTGAAGTATATATTAATGGAGAATAGTAGAAACGGCAAAGAATAATCAAAATAATCTAAATGATTTAGTATCAAAGAGTGTTAACGCAAATACAGCCATGTGGATTGAATATATATCGAAGAAGTTGAAGCTGTAGGAGATTGTGGAACAAGAGCTAAGAAAGATTGTGTAGACAGTTTGGTTTCCAATTTCCTCATAAGAATGGGGAAGTTTGCTTGCAAAAAGCGTCGAATGGACAAGATGTGATAAGAGAGGCTACTATGCAAGAGTATGCAGGTGTCTAAAAGAAAACTCTTCGTCGATCAACTCTATTCAAAAATTTGAACTGAATAAATTACCCATCGATGCATTGAATGTTTATGGAAATTACTTCAAAAATATAATAGCTACATATGAGAGTGGTGCAATTGTATCTGTCGCTGGATCAAGAGTTCAAAGTAAATATTGATTCCAACCCAATTAAAAGAGTATCGTTTAGAATATATTTATAACTTATTATTTTTTTTTTTTACACATGAAGGAAGAGAGATATTGTTGTATATTATTAATATATAACTTCCCTATAAATAACTTTATAAATGTATACTATATTCTGTAAATTTATGCAAGACAAAATATATTGTTAGTTAGAAAACATCAAACCCATCATTACAGGAAGTGTACTTATAACTTCTTAGTGACCACCAAAGGATGAATAGATAACTTTGGGACAAATCTTAAGAATAGAAATGAGGCAATAAAGTAACAAATTATTTAAAAAATATTGTTAATATTTACGTGTTGACAATTAAATGATAAAAAACATTCATTCAATTTGGTGATCAATAATTCCCTCAATTTCTTAGTACATAGTTTGGACCTCCTTTTCGTATTGATGATATTCATCATACTAAACAAATTGACAATTCGAGTATTTTTGTGTACAAGGTTTTCACTTGTTGAGAGTTGCTTTAGTTTTGTGTAGCCAGGATTCTTTTGAAGCACTTCTTTTAACTTGGTCTTGAATGGCTCTTCCATGAATCAGATTTTCTACTATGGTTAGGCTGGTTAGAAGAGACAATCTTTCCTCAAGCGCAGTTATTGTCAAAAGGTATTTGAGGAAAATTTTCCTGGTTAGATCTGAATTGAATTGAACTGAAAAAAAATCTCAAATTTCACCAAAATTGTCCAAATTCGTCAATTACATTTGTGTCAAGTCATTTTGTTTCGAATTAATAGAATATGGATGTGCCTTTCATAGAGAGTATGTATCAAAGGCATTTGTAACTAATATTGAATTTAAAACGTTTACTTTTTTAAATCATATCATTTAAAGTATATCAATCTTAAATTATATTACAATTGAAATATAAACTTGGCTCTCTGAGATTATTAATAATTCATTATATAAACTAAACATTAATTTTCTTCGATTTTCATTCTTTAATATTATTTTCCTTTTTATATTTGCCATTAAGAATAATAAAATAAAAATAAATTAGTCCATTATGAGGTTAATGAGTTAATTAAAATCTTAAAATTTCGAGTAATTTTCCATTTATTAATAGTTTCAAATAGCTTAAGTGCAATTTCAATATTCTCAATTACCTCAAATCAAGCAATATTGACTATCACAATATGTAAGTGATGAATAATAAATGATTACAATTTTTTAACAAAGTTAGAAATGACGTAAAATACGTAGATGAAAAGAAAAAAAACGAACCCCACTAATATGGAGGGATAAATGCAATTTTTTGAAAATTCGAAATGTATAAGTAATTTCTAGCAATATTTTTCAAATGGAAATTATTAAAAATTACGTTCCATAAGAAAAAAACTAGATATACATAATATGTACATTAATTTCATCCAGAGGTTATCAGTTGTATTTCGTACATATAGATCTTTTATATAACATTTTTCCCTCTAATGTTTACAAGTTCCACATTTCTTTATCTCCTTCTTCAAATATTTACTGTGCAAATCACACCCTTTGCATGAAAAACACATTTTCTTTCTTTTTCCATGCGAATTTAGACATATCAGTTGCATATTTATGTGAGAGTCCTTGTTCTGGATCAAAATAGCATGCTGAGTCTGATAATAGAAAAGGGGTGATTACAAATTCATAAAATTAAGCAACATTAATGTTGAGTGATACCTTGTAATAAATTAGCCAATAAAAATGATGAAAAATCTTTGAATAAAGTGACGGATGTAGAAGAAGAATTAAATGTAGGCAAGAAATCGTTATGTTGAGGTAAATAAATATTTATTCATTCTTTGTTTGGGAAGTTCGTTTCATTTTTTGTAGATTTAAAAAAAAAGTTTTTTTCTTATTACGAGAAAGCAAAGGAACGACATTCTTTATAATATATTCTATTCTTTCCTCTGATAAGATTTTTTTTTAGAATTTACTCTTCAGGAATCAAGAAAAACTCACTGGACATAATTTCATGTTTTAATAAGTTTACAGAAAGAGTTTGTCAACTATCAAACCATTCTTTTACCTCTACAACTCCAGGAGAAGTAGATTTGGAAGTGAATATACCTATGATAGTTCTTTATTCCTTTTAAAGGGCAGAAATACTCGTCCAAAAATTTCCTCCAATTATACCACTGTATTTATGGGCATTCCCTCTTCTTAGAAGATATAAATATTGAATTTCGTTGGTACTTTGACGACAAATTCTACTAAATCTTCCACACCTTCAATTTTTCGTTGATTATAATAAGATTTGGAAATTACGTGGAAGCTCCGGTATGGCAAAAACTTTGAATGGTTTTCAACAAGAAATTTTATAGAAACTTCATCGAATGCACCACAAATGACCATGTATGCTACAAAAGCTATTATGATATAATTTTTATTCTGGCCTCTGTAAAAGAAATTAATTATTAAAAGTAGAAGAACTTTCCCCCTTATTCTAACATTCTTAACCCAAGTCATCCCATTGAATTTCAAGACGCTGAACACCACTTATACGCTGTAATTCATGATATAAGGATATGCCACACAATTTGAGCCTTTTTTGATAATTTCTTACAATTACTATGGAATAAGATTACAAAGACTGAGAACATAAGATAAAAATGTACTGGAAGTTCCTTTTCCTTCATTTTGAATAGAAAAAAGGTTAACTTTATATAGAGAAATGAAATGTGTCTTTCTTATTTGAATTGACGAGTAAGGAATTGATTTAGCTTCAAAAAAGTCCATATTTGATAAATTTACATATTCATGATGATTTTTGGGGTATTCAACCCTCCTATTGTCATCTCTGCCTTCACTTTGGACATGGTGCATGTGCTCCTTAATACTGTCGTTAATATTTAATGTCCAATCAACCAAAGGATTTTTTGAATAGATTCTCTTAATAATAAGGCCAATTCTTGAGAATTATCATAGAAAATATGGCAAACATCGCTTCGTCGTCCAATAATACCCAATTAAGGACATACAGTCATCCAATGACGAATAAAAGTGGATATACCATACTGCAATATTTATCGTATCCTTGATCCAAACATGATTGTTTCTATTTATTATATACAACTTCCATATTCCAATTAATTGGGAAAATAATTGCTGTAAGATCATGATGAGATGCAACTCTTTCCGGTACAAAAATACCATGATCCTTCATTAGGTTCTCCAAAAAAAATGTAATAAAATTTCGATTGTACGGGTTATTAGACTGATTTACAGTTAAATTATGTTGCTTATGAGTGAACCCATTTTTCAAATAATGAGGTGTGAAGTCCCTGAACTCTAGATTTCTTCATAGCCATGGGGAAAGAAAAAGTTGTCAGACAACTTTTTTTTGTTTCCTAATGGATCCAATGGCCCTAGTGAACAGGAACAACCATTTTCTATTCTAAGTCCTTCTTCTACATCCACATCACGAAATGTGATTTCTTCATGCTTCGGATATCGTTCATAGATGTGTGATGTTGTCATAACTCCTTTCCTATCTTTTTATCTTAATGTACCTGTTATTATTATTTAATCTATCCTTTTCTATGTGTTAGTACTGTGCGTTTCTTATAGTATAAATATCCTGGCATTTTTGTATATATCTCAGAGTAGTGTATTGCATTAATAAGAATATACTTGTTCCTATTAAATAGGTCTTGCCTTATTCCTCCACGTCGTTTCTCTCCTCATTTATCTCGGTTGTCCTGGATATATAAATAGTTAGTACCTTGTCAACCTTTCGTCAATACACAACAAGATGAAAAACAAATCGCGGAATTTAGGGCGAAAATATATTATTTATATCAATATATAAGAACCTTATCTTACCAACATAATTTTATTTTTTGAATGTTTTGTTGAGTTAAATTTAATTTATACTCTAGTTTTTATTTTGTCGTATGAAAATTTCTAAAATTATATTAAATTTCATGAAATCACTCCAAACAATGTTTACTCGAAATATACGTACATATAAATTGCTAGTTGCTACTATTATCAAGTGAGCATTAAATATCAATTATTTTCCCACAAAATGTAGTTATGATCAATTTTTAAAATTTTGGATTTCAATCTCATTTATACAAATTGTAAGCTAATGTTTCAATTCCTATTCACTGGAATGATTATGGCATTAATATTTACTGTGATAATATTTTATAAAAGCAATATCTCTAACCAAATACATATTTTTCCTTAATAATAGTTTAGATGACTCAAAGTAAGTTAAGCTATAAAATAAATTAATTGAGACACTTCTTTTATTAAACACAGTAACTAAGGAACATTTTGGAAATAAACACTGTTTAACCTAGTTACGTATACATAATGTACATAGATAGTTAGTTGTTCTTAGTACTTTAGTAAATAATTAATTTAATGAATCATCAATAAACGGATTACCATTTCAAAGAGGGTTATTTTTAAGTCATTTTATTTCATGTTAATAATATATGTAGATTACATGAAAATACATAATTAATTGATAGTTATTAATGAATTATTACATTGGTCCCTGTTTTTTTTATTTCTATAGACATATAGCTGGCTGGCTGTACATTTGAGCGGTTTTTTTCCAACTTTTTCAAGTTTTGATTATGGCTAGTGAGGAAAAGTTGTAATATGGTGTGAAAATGACCTATGAAAAAGTGCATTGTCATTCGAAGTCATCTTTAAGACGGACATTTCGATCAAATTATGAAAAAAAACAAAAACTTTTTAATTTGTAAATTGGGATACTAAAAAGAACATTATTAATTATTTTGAATAAAATATTTCTCATAGACATTTTCCCAACCTATAATGAGTATTAATAAAGTGTTTTTAAAAAATGTTTTATATAGCAAAAGAAAAAGATTCAAATTTTTTTTTGTATTAATACTTTTTATGGGTTAGAATAATGTATATCATAGTTAATAAATACAAAATAATTTTTATTGCTCTTTTTTTAATCTTTATTGAGGAAATAAATAACTTTTGTCTCCTTTCAAACTAAAAAAATAAGAGTAATAATTTTTGAGATTGAAAAGGTTAAAAAAGTAAATAAAAATATTAAGCTTGAGAAAAGGGAGTTTAGTTTCTTATTTCTATAGAGATTATTAGAAAAACTTTGAACTAGATGAAAAGATGTCATTTTAAGAAAAGGAAATTTTGAATCTCCCAACCTTTCCTTTAAAAAAAAAAAAGGGGAAAAGTTGGCAAATAACTTGGTATTTGCCAATTATTCCCAACAATAGAAATATTATAGGAACTATCGGAGCAAAACTCATTAGGATTTTAAACGATACTTATGAAGTTGAAAACATTAAGAAATGGGGAAAATTCAAGCTTAAAGCCAAGTTTATATCACAAGAAAATGATTTGGCTTAGTATTTACATTTTTGACAGAAATTCGACTTCCTCTTATTGTTTAAAATTTGAGCTCTTGCCAGGTTTTGATTTGATAGAGAACGTCCAAGTGGCTATTCTCCTACATCAAACAACTCTTTTACAACTATTGGGAATTGTTAAGAGTTTAATAAGAGCTAATTCTAATTCAACCAATACACGTTCAGAACACTCGTAAGGGGAAAAGACCAAAAAAAGAAAAAAAAATCCACAGCTGCAAAGCATTACTCCGCTCAAGAAATCCTGAGCACCCTACCACTCGTTTTTGAAAGCAATCAATTAAAAATGAGTGACACTCATTTTTTCGTTCGGTTAGGTGTATTTGAAATTGACAACTCAATGTAATTGCAATTAAATTCAACATAATACAAGTCCAAGTGTGCCGTACGATTTGGGAGAACCATAAATTATTTTGAATATCTTATAACAATCCAAATCATTGATTTAATTAAAATAGATGTGTCGATAAATACTGTCTACTGTCTTAGGGGTTATGTATTTATGAGGTTTCGTACACTATAACTCAGTTAAGCCTGACAGTTAGCTTGAGCTTAAAACAAGGTTTCTCAAGTTTTTGAACTGATGCTTGCGTGAGATTTTGAGATCTTATGTCAATTTACTACATAAAAATATAAGAAATCGTTGTTCAGTTGGAAATTTTTTTTCACAAAAAGTAAAGATTTCGGTATCTCCAAACAGGAAGGAGCTGGTGGTATTTCTGAGGGAACTTATATCTGAGTTTTCTTAGAGTGGCCAGCTACATGAGATGCAAACTCATCAACCGAAACAATGGAGACTCCCAGATACACAATGAAAAAATATTCTACCGGGCCGTGCAAAATTATTTACCGATGATGTAAATATACTTTTTAAAAGGTTTTGTGGCAACCAATCTGATTGTTTCGTATTTTTACTGTTAAAATAAACAAAAATACTTCCTGTGAGAGCGTAACAACTTCCACACGTGAGACCATGTCCAATCAGGAAACAAAGAGGATCGAAATTGCAGCCCTCCTCCGAGCGGAAGTGCCTCATAACACCATTAAGGAACAGGTTGGGGCCTCGTTGAAGACAATTTACAACGTTTCCAAGCGCTTGGAGGCTGGGGGTGATCTCAAGCATTCCCCTGGGGCTGACAGGAAGCCCACTGTCTCAACAAGGCAAGTAAAGGCAGTGTTCAAGAGGACTCCCAACATCCGTTGTCGACATGACCAGAAAGATGGGAACGTTGAGGTCAACTGTTTCAAGGGCATTGAAAAGGGCTGGAGGAAAGTCCATGAGGCGTACGTAATGCCCTCTGCTAACTCAACGTCAGTGAGAAGTCAGAATTGAGCGTGCCAAGAAAATCTTGAATGATATCAAGAGCTGATCTGGACGCATCATCATTTTTTCAGATGAGAAAACTTTTACGGTCGATCCTGTTTTCAACAAGCAAAATGACCGTGTTGTGAGCTTTGGAGATGTGCAAGATAAGCACCGCTATGTGGCAACAACAAAGCACCCTGCTTCGGTGATGATGTTGGGTCTCGTGGCCTCCAACGGGAAAGCCATGAAGCCGGTATGGTTCCCCACTGGCTACAAATTAACAGTGGAGGATTATGTGAAGATTCTGGCGTCCAAGTATCCTTCCATGGATCAAATCCATAGTTGGCAACTCTCCTTGGGTTTTTCAACAAGATGGGGCACCCGCCCACGCCTCCAAGAGAGCTCAGGAGTGGCTCAAGGACAACATGAACTTTTGGCCCAAGAACTACTGGCCCCCTCAGAGCCCAGATCTGAACCCACTATACTTCTCTATCTAGGCGCACGTGGAGACCAAGGCCTGCAAAAAACGACACAAGAACATAAATGCCTTAAAGGCTGCTGTCAACAAGACCTGGGCCTCCATGGACACCGATTACATCCAGCAAGTCTGTGGCAGCTTCAGACGTCGCCTGACCAGTGGCATTGAGTCAAATGGTGGCTACATTGATTAAATTTGATCACAAACTATTTTATTATTCTAAAAATGTATGAATAAATTGCTTCTCAAGTCATTCGAAATATCATTATTGTCCGCGATATGTTCTGAACAAAAATCGGTAAATAATTCTGCACGGCCCGGTAGCTTATCTGTAGGAAGAATTTGATACATCTATTTTTGCAATTTTTAATAATATTATTTATCTCACAAATTTTTTGATGTTATTTCATAGGAGGTAAAACAGAAAAAGTAATACAATCTAATATAAATGAGCAAAAATTCGAGCGATGTTTTCGCTCTTCTAAAATGACGAGCGTGCTCCCGCTCAAGAATTTTAAGCGTAGTTCACTTATGCCTTGCACAGCTCACAACTAAATACATAGTACATTTTTCTGTTACTAAGGTAAGGCTATGTACAAGGTCTGACCATAGATTAATAGATTGACGAAGGTTTACGCGGCACATGATTTCATGTCAATTCTTGTTCAGCAAGAGCTGAAATGAAATCATCCGATAACAGCTTCATCAAGTAATTAATATTCATATTTGACCCGATTTGGTTTTTTAGTGTAAACTTTGATATTTTGAAAGACGTAATGACTAAGAGTCTGCAGTCTATGGATTTTTAGTCCTGAAAGCTGGATTTTTGCCAGTTTATCCTCAAATTTTACTTCGGGTATGCATCTGTTTATGCATTAATAACAAAAAAGGTAGGATAAATTGGTGAGACATTCAAAAAAGGGTAGACCTTCTTACAATAAAGTGACTGAATTATATTAGAGTTGCATTTATGCAATTGAATTTATATGCTACAAAATTATATTATAGGAATACCTCTATTATAGCCCATCCAATTTGTTATAATTTGAATATATATACAAATACAGGGAGCGGGGATCAAATTTTTGCATACTTTAAACCTTGATAACTTGAAGACGACATTATCAAATAAAAAACCGATTACCAAATAGGAAAGCTATTCTTGTCAGCTGACGATACGTAGTTCAGTTAGCATCATGCCGTCATCATATGAGGAGATAAAGAGCTATAAGTAGAACGAGGAGCTTTCGAGGTCATGGCATTGGTTAATAATGGAGGTGAAATGTCCAATTCAACGATTGCTTCAACCTTAGGAGTGAATTTACGGACTGTTCAGCGTATCCGTAAGAAGCTAGAGGACACCTAGGATGTTGATGCCACCATAAAGAGGGCAGCCAAAGAGGAGGGCGCTGACAGTAAGGTCAGGGACACCGACTTTGTCGACAAGGTGAAGAAGATGGTTGAGGATGACCCTACCAGGTCCATGAAGGCCATGGTGAGGGATCTGGGCTGCCATGAGAAAACAATAAGGACTCAGCACCCTGCCATGTGTCCAAAATCTCCATGGAGTGGTTAACCGAGAACTGTTATGACGTCGTAACCAAGGATTTGTGGCCTCCTAACTCTCCCGACCTTAATCCTTTGGACTATTTTGTCTGGGGCTATGTCGAGAGACATACCAACAGACATCCCCATAGCACCAAGGCCAGCCTGATGGACTCCATCAAGGAGGTATTCGGCAACATGGACAATGAGATGGTCAGAAGAGCCTGCGGCCGGTTCAGAGGCCGTATTGAGGCTGTTATTGATGCCAACGGTGATTATATCGAATGAATGGCTACTCTATACCTATATGCTCGTCATAGTTTTGATTTTCAATAAAAAAGTTAAAAAATGTATATTTTGTGTTGTTTTTTGTAGAAAAATATTTTGGCGACAATTTGATCCCCACTTCCTGTATATATTTGGATTCTTATGAAAAGAGTGGTATATAGATATCCTGTCCACCTTGCCAATCATCATGTACCCATCCTTGTTTGAAGTGGAAATAATTCATTTTATCTTTCAAAAATTGTTTTTTTAAAAATTTGTTTTTGACAGAGATTGTATGCATATGTATTTCCCCCCTTATTCTCATGCCTTGAAACCCATATGAATCGGAACGATAATAGTTCCGAATTACTATAATCCCAGATATACAAATGTTTTGGATTCTGCACACATAGATAAGATCCATTATTGTCTTCAATTCTTTTGTACAATATCCATCCCCCCCCCCCTAATTGTTCCTCTGTGTAATTACTATCCAGGGAGCGGGGATCAAATTGTCGCCAAAATATTTTTCTACAAAAAACAACACAAAATATACATTTTTTTAACTTTTTATTGAAAATCAAAACTGACGAGCATATAGGTATAGAACGATAATGGGAATTACTATAATCCCAGATATCAAATGTTTTGGATTCTGCACACATAGATAAGATCCATTATTGTCTTCAATTCTTTTGTACAATATCCATCCCCCTCCCCCTAATTGTTCCTCTGTGTAATTACTATCCAGGGAGCAGGGATCAAATTGTCGCCAAAATATTTTTCTACAAAAAACAACACAAAATATACATTTTTTAACTTTTTTATTGAAAATCAAAACTATGACGAGCATAGAGTAGCCATTCATTTGATATAATCACCGTTGGCATCCATAACGGCCTCAATATGGCCTCTGAACCGGCCGTAGGCTCTTTTGGCCATCTCATTGTCCATGTTGCCGAATACTTCCTTGATGGAGTCCATCAGGCTGGCTTTGGTGCTATGGGGATGTCTGTTGGTATGTCTCTCGACATAGCCCCAGACAAAATAGTCCAAAGGAATAAGGTCGGGAGAGTTAAGAGGCCACAAATCCTTGGTTACGACATCATAACAGTTCTCAGTTAACCACTGCATGGAGATTTTGTACACATGGCAGGGTGCTGAGTCCTATTGTTTTCTCATGGGCCAGCCTCGCCATGGCCTTCATGGACCTGGTAGGGTCATCCTCAACCATCTTCTTCACCTTGTCGACAAAGTCGGTGTCCCTGACCTTCCTGTCGGCGCCTCCTCCTTGGGTGCCCTCTTTATGGTGGCATCAACATCCCAAGCGTCCTCTAGCTTCTTACGAATACGCTGAACAGTGCGTAAATGTACTCCTAAGGTTGAAGCAATCGTTGAATTGGAGATTTCACCTCCATTATTAACCAATGCCATGACTACGGCGGACCTCGAAAGCTCCTCGTTCCACTTATAGCTCTTTATCTCCTCATATGATGACGGCATGATGCTAACTGAACTACGTATCGTCAGCTGACAAGAATAGCTTTCCTATTTGGTAATCGTTTTTTATTTGATAATGTCGTCTTCAAGTTATCAAGGCTTAAAGTAGGGGACAATTTGATCCCCGCTCCCTGTATATAAGAGGTAACAATGATAATCTGTCTTTAGAAGATCACAATAATGAGTAAGAGGAAGTAATTTGTAAATATATTTATTTTAGAAACCATTTTATACATGTCTAACAAGTAGCAATACTCAGTAAGTTATCTAAGATACTTTGAATGCTCACATATAGCCATGTTTTTTTTTTTATTTGCCCTTTTGTCTAAAAAAAAATACATTTTTTCCTTATAAATGAAGTACATATGCGGTAAAATACTCTAATTAATAATATCGAACCAATTCAGATTGGTAATAATTGACCAATAATAGTTGGTAGAGTTTTTAAAATATCATATGTGTGCCATTAATTCAAATGGGGAAGATTTAATAGATATGATTGTAAAAATATTTATATCGAAACAACTGAACATTATTCAAAAGTAAAATAATATGAAGTCATTCTTGAGCATATTTAATCTACTCTCCATGAATTGAGTCTGAAAATTCCTCAAATAATGTAAATGCAATGTAAATGATTTTAAAGAGACACATGATATTAATATATTTTGTAAAATATCCTTTTTACGTACGAATATACATAATTACGAAGATATTCCGATTAGAAAGCAAATGTCCATCTTAGCCAAACCCCATTTGCTTGAAAGTGTACTAATTTTAAATATTAGGTATGTTCAAGTTATTTTCGCAAATTATGGGGGAAATCCAATTTGAGAAATCTCCAATTAGAAAGTCAATGCCCATCTTACAGATAATCAAACCCTATTTGCTCCAAGTTGTTCTAAAGATAAATAATTAACTATTAGTACATCATGTTAAAACTCTTTTCGCAAATGAACTCCAATTTGAAGAATCTCCTATTAGAAAGCAAATGTTAGGATTTTAGCCAACCCCCATTTGCTTCAAGGTGCAATCCATTATAATTATTTACTACTGACGCATGTATTGCAATAAGCATTAACAAATTGACTTTGCTGTACGAAGTTATAAGCATTAGTGGTAAAATATAAATTTCATGCTTGTGCTTAAAATAATCATTATTTAAAATTATATAAATTTAACTTCAAGGACAATCGATCACAAAGTTTCTTCTCAATAAATACACATCCTTATTTTTATTATTGTATACATTTTCTTAAATAATTTTTTAATAAAAATATACATATATACAGAATGGGTACTCAAAACTTGCAGTATGATGAATAAATTACGAAAAACGTTATTTTTATGGAATCAAGAAAACAACTTATAACCAATTTTTGATTTGTTTAAATATTCTATTTAGCTTTATTTTTTATTCTTTATAAACAATAAAAGCTTCGATATGCCGAGGAGCAGATTAAAAATTCTTGACAATGAAGACCCTGCCCATGAATTACCCTGCTGTTATTGATTCTCTTCCACAATAACCTTTATATATGTAATATACAATTATAAGGTGAATATTGTATATATGTTACATGTAGACTTCAATATCTTGGAATTCTGAAATCTATCTTTATGAAAGTATGTTCATCAGATATATTTGACAAAACTGAATAAATACAAAATCCTTGAGATGTCCTCCAAATACGAACACGTGCGACCATCATTTCGTACGTCCGTACCGAACGCACGCCCAAGGAGACTATTGAGTTTACAAAGCTGCCCAAATCAGCTGTTTACGATGTTGCCAAGGCTTTCAAGGAGTCTGATGTGTCGGAAAACCCTGCTAAGAAGACTCATAATCGTTTTGAGAGAAACGAAACTGCAGTCCAGATTTTGTAATGTATTTTGGGCAAAGGAAACATGGCCTTTTAGCTTGTCAGTTCTCTGAAAAACTACTATGCGTGTGTGGGGGGTTCTTGGCGAGAAAGAGTCCAATAAACGTGTACATAACACTGTTGACGCCTTGTGGGCTTCTATTCTTGAGGCAGTAGCCAAGGAGTTCATTTTTGTTATAGTTTACAATTATGTACAATATAAAATGTGAGGCCATAGCTTTTTTGATGCTCAAGAAAAAGAGTATGTCGTCACCGTTTGGTGTTACAGCTGTCCCCTTTCTCTCCATTTTTTTTAGTGTATAGGTAGAGTTAAGACAGGAGCTTAATTATAACTTGCATAGGTACATAAATTTATTATTTTTTTCAAATTCTAAGAAACATTTCTCTATGCCAAAAGATGAAAGAATGTCTATTAATTTTATTATTTTCTGTATGTACGGGACAAGGTCAAGTCAAACATACAAAGGTAATAACTAATAAAAAATAAATAAAGGTGACACCCATAAACAGATGATGTAATGTGGAGAAGGGAGGTCAAATTGCACTCCTTTGTGCGAGGGAAAAGCTTCAAATCCCAACATAAATTTTAAAAACAAAATTGTAGAAATCCATTGACGAAAAATAATTCGTATTAGAATCATATTTGTCCTCTCAGAAAAGTAAATAACATTTTTTAATCGTTCATTGCGTCCATATTTCATATCGAGGATAATTTGGAGGATGGTACATGGATTTGCTTATAGTGTTAATATGTGTTTTTATTTTTAAAGAAAGCAGCGATGAGAATTCAAATCCGGGTGTAAATATAAAATTACTTATGGAATTGCAAGGAATATTGAAATTAAGTGTAATTATGTATTAGGCAATAACGCAAATGGATAGACTGTTGTATCTAGTACATAAATTATACTTATCATACTTAAATTCTACAGGTCTATATTATATAATACGTATTACAAAGTTAAGATTATTTCATAGAAAGTAAAAAAAAAATAATCAAAACAGCAGTCATGTTTTATAAACAAATTTGCTATGACGTCATTTTCTTATAAATATACAAAAAAAAAAAAAATATGTATCCATTTTTTTTGCTTTCAATATTTTACAATATGTATAGGGAATACATATTAATTCTGAAAGTACACTTTTTGTTTTGAATATATATTTTTTAAACTAACGATATTAATATTTCAACAATTTTATCAGTCAGTTATATTGGGTTGAAAAGCAGGACTAAAGTCAAATGGTTTTATACGTAACTTCCTGAAATGATTTTACTTAAAGGGAAAACTAACTTAATCATAATATTTTTTTCTAAGCCAACAATGTTTATTTATATTTCATTTTAATAGTAAAAACAACTGAATTATTGAAATTAATAAAGGTATATATACATATATTAGACTCTACTCCGTAATGACAAAAGTTTGGAATTTGGTCTTGCAGGATATTATCTTATTTTTCATTTTATTCCTCTAAACAAGATAATAACAATTAAACCTCCAAAAGGCCCTTCATGAGAGGCTATATCAGAGCAAAATTTCAATCTTGCTTGATTTTCCATAACAATGAAACGAAAAAACAATTAGAAGCTTTTAATATTTCCTAGTTTCATTTTAAAAAAGTTATCGAAAAAAAAAAAAAAAAAAAGAATTAAATACTCATAATAAATGAAATTCGTTAAACTTTTGGAATATACAAATATATATATGCTTAAATAAAAACAAACCAACCATGAAATTAAGTGATAATAAATAAAAGATCGTATTTTTAAGAGCTATATAAGAAAGTTTTCGTAGTCCAAAATGATGAATGGGTATAATAGGGTGTCTTATTTGGTAAAAATGAACGACTATTGTATATTTAATAATACTCTATACTCTTGATATAAAAAAACGAGATTTGAGTAGTCAAAATGATGAAAAACATCAAAATAAATGCGAGTACAAAATGAAGAATATTGTATTTATAAGCAGCATAATTGGAACAAAAATACTCATACCATGAGGCAAGTTAAAAAAAGTTTGTAAAAATATTTATTTTTTGAATAGGTTTTTTCTATAGTACTTAATAAAATAAAAATCCTGTGACTTTATTCAAATTGATAATTTTAAATAGAAACAACATCAAAATTTCATTTTTTTTTTCTTAATATTTTCAAATCAAAACGTATTTCCAATTTTTAGTCATTTCTGTAGAGTTTAAAATACATGAATACGTTCACTAAATTAAAAGGGATAGAATAAACAAAATTATTCATATATCACACACAAATAAAATAAAAGCTTAACGAAATTACTGAATGGTAGAGTTTATCTATAAAAAGACTATCCGTTTTAAAAGATGTAGGGAAGTTTACCTACGGATACAACACCAAAGATATCATAGTCCGAGGAAGCACGTTTTACATAAAATTGTAATAGTTGCGTTACTAATCGTTTTGCATTCAAAAGAAAATGATTGCTCGTTTCGTCTTTTGGTCAAACAACAACCACATTTGCGTTTCCCAGTCTAAAAAAATGAGGGAAAAATATACGGAGTACCGGAAATACATTCGTAATTTTTCCGATGAAGACAGTAAATCATTTTTTAGAAGACTCAAGCTCTTCCTTTGAGAGTAATTTACTGCCCACCTGTCCAGGTATTTAAGAAAAGTGTCCACGTGTAAGAGTTTTATTAGATTTTCTAAAGTCTGACGTACTCAAAAAATTTAATGAAGGATGTGTTGGTAATACATGCTAATCATTCTTGTTATGATTATATATCATGTTCTGAATTAATTACTTGATTAGTATTTTTTTAATAAACATAATATGTATGTATTATGAAAAATGGTAAAATTAACGGGAAACTGTACGAAAAAGTGTGATAAATAATTAAATGGTAGAAAATGGCGTATATGTTATCTTTCTTAGTCATAATATAACTTTTGAGTATGGTTGATGATAAAAATGTAAGATATTTACTAGTTGAGATAGAAGCAAGAAAACACTTTTTTAATTAATTGAAAGTTGTAAAACTAAGTTTGTGATAAATCCTTCTTTTCAAGATATGTATAGTGAAATGCCTGGAGATATTATGAAATACTAAAGATTTTACTTATTGTTAAATTGGCCCTAATCAAAAATAGATTCATTTTTCTACCACAAAAGTTCAGAGTATCTTATACAAATCCAGTTCACTAGAATCATAATTATGTGAAAATTATGAAAGGATGTATACAAATATTTGATTGCCGACTCCTTGACCCATGAAATTGGTTCATTTATCAAAGTATCAACCGAAGCCATCACGATTTGTAGAAAATATCTCCGTATTCTAAGTTTGAAGTAAGATTGGACAAGCCATATAATGAATTCAACTAAAGGAATTGCCGATGGGAGGAAATTCAATGCCTAATTTCAAATGGCTACGGGTTGTATAATATTTAATGATTATTACCAAGCCTGTGGTAAAGTTTTTAATTCTGTAGTTCATGCTTTTCCGGAGTGTCTTTTTCCAACGGGAAGGCCATTAATCCTGTGTGGTTTCCTTAAGGATAGAGGCTGAAAGCTGATGAGTACGTTAAAATTAGAAGGTCATATAAACACCTCACCAAAACTATTTATAATTATGTTTAGGCTTCCCAAAAATAACTTAATTCCTTCGAATAAGGCTAAAGCAATCGGGTTTGGTATACTTGATTCTAAGTCTTATATTGCCAAAAAGTTGACCTTGAAGGAACCAATGGATAGCATGGAGTTAAAAGGCATACTTATGGCACTGGGTTCAAGATATATGGCTTTTGAAATGAAAATACCTAAGGACGATACATTGACATTTAATTTAGCGCTGGATATCGTACGGTATTTTCCAGAAAACTCAATCAAATATATTAATAATTTAAATCACATTATCGAGATATTCAGTAGACATAAAAATAGGCAAATCCTAGATCCTTAGTTTTGGATTTCTGATTTTTTTTGGGGTTATTTTATGTTTTTCTTTGTTGTTTGGGTTAATTTTTAGTCTTTTTTTAATGTTTATATATTGTATAGATTTTTAGTGTACTTTTTTAACTAAAGAGGTCCTTGGGAACTAATTTTAAACTACAATGTTTATTTATATTTTTACCAAATGTTATTTGCCAATTTATTATTAAGTATTTTTTTATATCATATATTGTAAAATAAAGACCTCAAAAAAAGAAGATTTTATAAAAATGTGTGATGTAATTTTTGTTTTGTTTTTAACCATGCTTTAGTTTTGAGTTTTCCTCCTCATTATACCGGGCCAACCGTTATTATTTACCCATTTTTAAATATAAAGTATTGAAATCCATGGCAGGATCCTGGGTGAATTAGGAAGCAAGTTTATTAACTATTAATTGAAACTAAAAAAAAAACATGTTTGAGTCAATATATCTGCCCTCAGAATTGATGGTGAACTCAAGGTGGTGGCGGGAGCTGCTGCAGACCCTTTGGATGTACTCGGCACTCATGGAGGCACATGTCTTGTTAATATAGGTCTTCAGTGTGCGGGTGTTGTTGTGGCATGTCCTTCAGGCCTAAGACTCCAAGTACGTACAGATAGAATAGTCAAGGGGATTTAGGTCTAGTCTCTGCGGCCGCCAAAAGTGGATGTTGGCGTGGAGCCCTCTTGATTTTTGTTTGCAATGTGAGCAGGTGCTCCATCATGTTGGAACACCAAGGAGAAGTCCCAACGATGAATTTGATCCATGGGATAACTTTGGTGTCCAGAATTTTAACGTACACATCAGCTTTCAACCTCTATTCACACAGGATTCCTGACCTTCCCGTTGGATTCAACCAGGCCTAAGATCATCACTGAAGCATGGTATTAGGTGATGGAGACATATCAGTGCTCTTTTGCTACATTCTTAGATGTCAATACTGAATCATTCTGTCTGTTGAAGACAAGGTGAAGAGTAAAGATTTTCTCATAAGAAAAGATCCCACTGAGTCCACAGGTTCCCTTGAGGCGGTTCGGGATCTTTTTTTGTTTTTTCTGCTGTTCTGTCAACAAAGGTTGTGATATACAAAGCAGAGACTTTGCTCCTGCCGATGGGGACTTGTTCATTTTCCTGTCTTGTCAGTAATTGAGGATTTGGCTTTTTCTTCTTCAAGGCCGACTTCAGGTGGTTGACGGACATGGAGGTTTCCTGCCTTCTCCTGAAGAGTGTTTGAGGTCCTCGCAGACCTTCAACCACATGGATACATTGTGAATCGTCTTCCTCGAGACCCCGGTCTTCTCCCAGATGGCTTTTTCGGACAATCCCGCACGGAGGAGCGGTGCACTCTCAATCCATTTCTTGTAATGTGTTCTCATGGTGTGAATTACGATACGGTTTTTATTAGTCATCGACAGCTAATTACGTGTAGGGTCACTGTAAAAAAAAATATATATATTGACCTATCAAAAATTGTATATTGGAGATGATTAAATAATAACGGTTGACCCGGTTTGACCCGGTACCCGGTATTCATCTATATTATTAAATCAAAGCTTGTATGTATGAAAAATAGTCAGAGGGCGCAGGGTATATTGTGCTCCTAATGTATATAATACACTTTTTTTGATTTAAGAAATAACAATGTAGTCGTATTAATGAAATATTGTAGGCGTGTGGATGTAGCATCGAGTATGTCTATTGTTGTTATTGATCTCTTAGTTATATAATATGCATGCAAAAAGAGGAAAATATAATATAGAATGGCCATGTTTAAAAAAGAAAATACTTGAAGAATGTCTTGAAAGAGAAAAAGAATATTGCTTATGACGTTTAATTAGATCAGCTACAATCAGCTGTGACAAGAGAAGAAGGAGAAAAGTATATAAACAAGCACATTTGCTAGAATCACTCCAATTTCGATGGCCTATTATACTCTGGGCCCACCAAGGACTTACAATTATAACTCCACAACAAATCCTGGGGGTTACGCTCCGTCTTTTATGAGCACACACGAACGTTCAAACAGGTTTGGAATATAATTGAGTCTATTTAGAAAAGGATGGTCACTAATGACAACTGCTGAAGAAAAGAAAATTCCTTCTTTATTCTACAAATTACAAACTCACGGGCTGGCTAAAAAAGCACACGGGATTTACATCATTGCATTTGCAGTATATGTTAAGATTAAATAGAATTAAATATAAACGCTGGTATGTAAAAAGGAATCAACTCTTGCAGGCTTTTCTATGTAGTATACAAGGATCACTATTTTTGTTAGTGAAGGCTTTAGAGAGAGAGAGAGAGACTAAAGTTTTCCTCAGTCATTACATCATATTATTATTGTTTCATACTTGAGGAGGGAACGCGTCGTATGAATTGATATAAGTATTGAGTAATTACGCGTGAGTGTGCTCATGAAAAACGGAGGGTAACACTAAGGATTTCTTGAGGAAATATAGTTGTACTTGTGTGTAAAAAAGAAGAATATCTTCTGTAAGTTAACGAATTTAATAATTTATTTAAATATGAAGGGTGAATCATTATTGCAAGCATTAAAACATCCAATAATAGATAACTCTATCAGTTACTCTCCTTTCATCTATATCCTGCATAAGAACTATTACTATTTAGTATTAGTGTCCAATGAACTTATTCACAATTCATATAAATATCCTTTTGATAAAGATATGTCCAGGCTTACCTACATACGTCATATAAACATTGTTCAATTTATTCAAACGGACATTTCAATTATGAGTAGAAAAATGTTTATTTACACATTAATATGTCGGAAAGTGTCAACTTTATCATTTTTCAGTCTTTTATGTACATACATAGTCAAACTAATTAACAATCCTGCATCCTTTAACAGAAAGCGAGAATGAAATAAATACAAAAGCATACTAAAGACTTGGACAAATTTCATATCTTTTAGACATGCGAGTAAGCTTATTTTTGTCTTTATATATGCTACAAATGGATTCCAAAACGGATAAATACATTGAGCTGATTTTTTTGGAGTGTGAGTCCCTTGAAACACTCAGATTCAGATGGGCTATTATTTTTTAGTCTCAGTAGCACAAGGGGTTTTTTAATGTGTTGTTAATTTTTTCAAACTTTTTCAAGTATGCTATCCTTATAGGATTGAATACTTGTGTAAAATTTGCTTCATATGCTTCACTACGACGTGGAAGATCCTCAATGGGCTTGAATGTCTTTTAATAAAACAAAAACCATACCAAATTGTAGATTCAATAATGGAGATTGTTTCTTTTTTTTATAGGATGAAAAATTTAAACAAAAGAGGCAACTACCAATAGACTATGACGTCACTATTAAAAGCGTGGTGGAAGTCAAACATCAGTCGTAAACACGTTAGGGTATAACCTTGTATTTCTATAAACCTTGGGTAATATCCCAAAATAAAAATAACCTAGTATTTTGCCATATACAGCATAGACTACTAATTTTTTTTTTCGTTCCATGTGCCAAGATGTCTATAAGTCCATAATTTTTCTATAGTAAACTCCATTGGTACTACATAAAGCTGTACAATGGCTGAACTTAATAACGGATCAAAGATGCTTCGGTTTTTAGGATATAAAAAAGTAGTCTATATAAGTAAGAGTCATAAAACAATAAAAAAATATTGTCCTTTTAAATATCTATTTAATAAAGTAGTTTGTCTTTCTGTCTATATGAATGCCTAAATATATGACAACAGGTCACTCGGTACACTGTAAAAAATAACAATGTAGTCGTATTATTGTACATAGTGCTCCCTGGTGTACTTCATATAAATATTTTTTTTGTAAAAAATAATGATGTAGACATATTAATAAAATATTGGAGGGGCTTTCTAACCTATTATAACAAGAGCACTGTTTATGCTTGTTTTTGTTATTGCTCTCTGACGTAAGTCACAATTTGTGTGTAGCTTCAGTATATATTAAGATTTAAGTTAAATATTTGTATTAGTATATTTAAAGGATTTTGTTCTGGTATTATTATTGAGCGATCTTAAGGCTAAAGTACTCATCAGCCATACCAACATATTTTTTTTCTTCCCAAGCTCTTACTATTATTCGTTGATTCTTGAGAGCAAAACACAGATCAATTAATATAAGTATTGAATAGTTACACATGAGTCTGCTCATCAAAAACGGAGAATCATAGTGAGGATTTTCTTCTATATTATTAAATGTTTTTTTAGCCGACACACACTTACTCCAGGCATACATATAAATCCAGTGGGATTTTTCGCTGGTCCGTGAATTTGTAATTGGCAGTATAAAGAATAAATTTTATTTTCCTTAGCAGTTTTCATTTTTATTTAATTTCAGAGAAGTGAGCATCCCTTCCTAAATAGATTCAGTTATATTCAAAACCTGTTTGAACGTTCGTGTATGCTAACAAAAGAGTAACCTTGAGTATTTGTTGCAGAGATATAATTGTAAGTCCTTGTTGGGCCTAGAGTAGAATTGGGGATCATCATTAGAGTAATTCTAGCAAATGTCCTTGTTTATATACTTTTCTTCTTCTTCTATTATCACAGCTGATTGTAGCTGATCTAATGAAACGTCATAAGCAATATTCTTTCTCTCCTCTAATACATTCTTCAAATTGTTAGGATTGCCATATTGATTTTCTGTTTCTTTTTTTTAACATGACCATTCCACACTGGACTTTCACCTTTGACTCCAACTAATCCTGGATACTACAACATGTGATACAATAAATTAAAATATAGTTGTATTTGTCTACAAAAATAAAAAATAACATATTATGAACAATGAAGATTAATTTATTTAATAATAATGAAACTCATGTTTTTTTTTTTTTTTACTCAAGCAGTTATTTTCATTCTCGGTGATTGAGTAACTACGTGTGAGTGTGCTCATGAATAACGAACATTAACATTGAAGATTTGTTGAAAATTATTATTAAAGCAAAATTTGTCTTATATCAACGCCTATTTTCTGTGCAATGCCGGGTACTACCGGAAGTAGTTAATAGAACATTAAAAAGTGTATAAATATTATGGGACTACAATTGAAAATTAACTCACATAAAGCCCTTCCTCTAGTTTCCTTGATAACAATGAATGTATTCCTATAAATTCAATCAAAATCTAAACATATGATGAGTAAAGCCTACGGGTTTTAACTGTATTTCTATGTACAACTTTATTTTGACCTAGTTACTTTGTAAAAAGTGAATACTTATTTAATTTTAAGATGCACATACTATTGGGTTTTTAAATAAGTAAAAAAGAGGGTTTGAACTACCTATATTTATGTACATCATATGTCACTCAATGTGGGTAAATCTTGGAGATTGTACCTTATTACATGAGTACATACAGTGAGTCAATATTTTTTTCATGCCTCATATCCTAATTATGTACAAGTCATTCATAGATAATTCTAATGTGGGCAAAAAAAAGAGGGGTTTCTTCAGATGAATTGAAGTTGTATTTTTCGATGGACAATGAAATGTTTATCTCTCTTTCCCTCTGAGTCAATTTGATTTATATGAATTTGTTTTTAAGGGACTGAATACCTTTGAGGGGTGGAAAGCTATAAGCAACTACATATACACATGTAGCTTAAAATAGTTTGAATTCTTGACCTAAGTAAGGAAAGGTGTCGAATGTACATACATTATGTACGTATATACATTATTCTACTCAAATGAATTGAAAGTCCATTTCAATCCTGAATTTTAAGTGTTATATATATTGTAAACATATGGTAAGTACAATATTGTCACTACTTTTTAATGTAATTTGCATTAAAAACAAGTCTTTATGACAGGCGGCATGATGTAATTTTACTTTAAACGTCTAGTGAACTAATTACATGCACTGTATTTACATAAATACAGGGTGGTACAACTTTTTCAAAATGTTTTAATCATGAAAAAAGTTTTATTTTTGTTTCAAAATAATAGGACACATTTAAAATTTTATTTTACATAGTCTTAAAAATTATATCATTATAGATGACGTTCCCCATTGTTGAATAAACTCAAGAGGAGTACAAAATTTTAACATAAATTTAGTCGAAGTCACTGCATGGAACGTCAGCATATTTCCAAATGTAGTACATCTTATGCAATCCGTTCCATTCACTACTGAATTGAAAGAAAACATTGAGAATATAGTGTTGCAATTCGTATTGAATGAAGGAAGACCATATATAGTAGGTGGAGGAAAAAGTAATTTAATATTTCATGCCTCTATTTTTAATTAAGTATATCTTGTTCATTATCGATTACATCGGATCATACGATAAAGCCTTGTTAAGATGTTTGTGTACACTACAAACGCATTTGTATCAGTATTGCGCTAGAACGGCTCAGTTGTGAATTATCGTGTGTCGACTTTGGTGGTCTCGAAGGAAGAAATTCGACATGGTTTACACTTTTATTACCTGAAGGGGAAAAATATGTCGAAAACGACCAAGAAAACTTGCAATGTATACGGGACAGATACTCTTTTGGTTCGTGTTGCACAGCAATGGTTCGAGCAATTTTTTTTTCTCGCTCAATTATGCCCTCTGGTCAATATTATTCCTTGTTAAAATATCAACCGATATGTCAACATTCTCAGCAACTTCTCTGATAGTCTTTCGACTATTTTCTAAAAATATTTTTTTCAATAATTCGACATTTTCAACGTGCTGTGGCGTCCAGAGTAAAGTATCGTCATTGGCATCCTATCGGCTATCTTGGAAGAATTTGTACAACCTATAAGCATTTTTTATACTCAGAGCAGTTTCACCGTATACCATTGTCAACATTTCAAGTGTTTTGGAGGGCTTCATTTCATTTTTTACAAAAAATTTCTTGTCAATTCTTTATCCATATTTTTCAATCCACAAAATCCATTATGCCTCTCACAAACGAACCAAACATATTATATAGCTTTAATCTATTTAATATATACACTTATTCCAATGCACTAACATAGAAGAATAAAAAAATATAGTATACCAAATATACGTTGCCCGCCAAAAATGAAAAGTCACTTGACTGTTTGAACGCACCTCGTATATAAAATAAATATGAATGTCGGAGCAAAAATATGATACACACAAATTATTGCAAGGATTTTTCAGTTTTTAAGGTGGATATATAACCCCACGGAGCTAAAAAAGGGCTCTGTATGAATCCATTCCTACTATTCATATAGAATATTCCAATAATTAGGAAGAAGAATGGATTCCCAACCAATCAATTTGCATCATTCTTCTACATATTGTCTCTTTGGAGGAAAGGTTGAGGGACTAAATAAAAATCACATTGTCATTTTTTTTTACGTTGTTGTTTCAAAATAAGAATATTTATAGTTACAAGTGCATGGAACGGATACTTTGTAACAAATGTTTATTCAAACTGAGTCACTAAATGTTGTGTTGAATTTGTTTGATTTGTTTGATGAATATCCTTTGTAAATATATAATTGGATTGAGAGTCTTGTTGTGCCTGTTTCAATTGGTAGATACAAATAAACATTTGAGAAGATTCACTCAGATTACAAGTGTGTATATAAATGCCTCTGAAGGTAGAAATAGTCCTGTTTACATTAGTTATATAATGTATTTGAGGAGCTTATAAGGTATAGTTTGTGTATTATACAGAAGAAAAAAAATACTTTACTCAATAGTTTATACGTGTTCAAAGTGTTTTGTCTATAAATCCTCATTTGAAGCCATTTATACAATATAAGGTCTGTTTTATACTTACGTATCAATTCATTTAGTTTCGATAAGCTTTCTATGTATCATTATGACCTCGAAATGATTATTTTTACATGATTTAAACATTTGTTTTAAAGAAATGATTTGAATAACATTAGAAATATATATTAATTAAATTCAAATATTATTAAGTATCAATATAATTATGTGCATAATATATTATGATATTAATAATATAAAAAAAATGCTATCTAAACCATGTGTTGAACTAACAAGAAGGAATCTCACGATAATATTATATAATCTTTTGTCTTTGTCTTTTTGCCTACATTTGGAATGACATCATATAAAAGTTTATATTTTATGCATATTTGGAATGATATGCCCTTTCCATATATTTCATGGACTCTCTCAAGAAAGTATTATCGAGAAAACTCCATAACTTTATATTCTTTATCATTTTATTCGCCATGAGGTATAACGATATTTCACCCCCCACTATATTTGTACATTTTTCTTACTTAAAACAACTATCAGGTTTTCAACTTACAGATCAGTTTCCTTTTAATCGTCCCTTTTCTTCCCATCGTGTGTAGGTATAAAAGGATGCATTTTCTTCTAATTACAATGTATACAGGGTTGCCGTGATAAATCCGGACAAATTTCAAAAGTTTCTTTATAAAATTGTAGACTAGATATAGATGTAAGCAATAAAACAATTATTATTATTTTGACATTTATGTATCATTTTATTCAATTTAACCGCCCTCAACTGCAATCACTTTCTCGATTCTGGCCCTGAAGCTCTTGTTGGCATTCTCCACATCTGCAGTCGAGATCCTCCTCACTCCTTCTTCATGGTTGCCTTCAGGCTGTCGACGCTGTTGTGGTGTTTTGAGCAGGTATTCCTCTACAACTTTCCCTAGAAGAAATAGTCCAATGGATTGCAATCGGGAGATTTTGAGAGCCAGAAATCGTAAAAGTTAGTCCTGATGAACTCTTGGCTCTTCTTGACGACGTGCAGCAGGTGGCAGAGTTCTGTTGCCACACGTAGGGCTCAGGGACGTTAGCTTGCACCCAGGGAATCACAGTGGACCTCAAACACTCCACAAACACAGTAGAATTTTCTCCCTTCTTGAAGAAGAATGGTGGCATGAACTTCCGTGTGCTGGTGATGACGCCCAAGGCCATGATATATTTTCTCATCTGAGAAAATGATGGTGTGACATGTATTGAGCCTAGAGAGCAGAGTCTTACAGTGGGCCAACCTCACTTCCTTCTTTTTCTCTGTCAACTGTTGATATTACATATACACAGGACTACAATCTCTTAATTGAAACACTCAGATGTGAAATCAGTCCAAGGATAACAGTGTTATTATCAATTGAATTTTGTCCGGATTTATCTAGGCAACCCTGTATATCCAAAACCCTCGACACCAGTAGCCAAACTTCTCTAGTTTAAATACACTCAGAAAATATATACAATTGGACGATTTTCTGAATCGATAATTGAAGAATCAGAGATTTTTTTTTCTGGAATGGGAAAGCGGCATTAAGAAGATAATGTTTAATTTGCGATTTGATTCTTATTTATTACTCGTATTTAACTATTTAATACTTTTCTAACTTATGAAAAAACCCCTCCCAAGATTAATTATTGTTTACGAGAAAAATTTAATTTTTTAAATTTTTTTCTCAAAATAATTAATTTACTCTGAGTATTTTTGAAATTTTTCTTCAAAAAATTTAATATTTGATTTTTTTTTTGCACAAAGTTTTTTATAATAATTTTTTTTTTTTTTTTTTTTTTTTTTTTGAGAACAAATTATGTTTTTTGGAATTTTTTCCTAAGAAGTTCATATTTGAAATATTTCCCTACTAAAAAGCTCATATTTGAAATTTTTTCCAAATTTTTTTATTTTTAAGGTTAAGGCTGTGGATTTCCGAATTTTGTTTGGAACAAAAAAGTTAACTTCTTCAGAATAATCATGAATTTAGAATTTTTTCTCCAAATTTTTTATTTTGCTGTGAATAGATGTAGATTTTTGAAAAAATATCAAATATTATACTTGGAACTTTTGTTCAGTAAAATTTCAAAAACAAATTTATTATATAAAAAATTAAAGATTGGCATAAGGAATTTTTAGATGAATCGTATCAGCATCGGGATTTTTTTTGGGATCGTCTTATCCCTAGTATTAACGTAGATAAATTTAAGAAATATTGTTCTAAACACAAACAAGTGTTTTTGATCAATTTTCAGGGTTTACAGCAGAAGTGAGGAAAATGATTATATACGAAGTTATAAATGGGATTTAAATGAAGTTTTTACATTTAAATATAAATTAATAAAACACTTGTGCATCACAATCTTCTATGTATGCTTCAACTTTTCCTTTAAAAAAGAGATTTAAAAAATTAATTTAATTAATAAATTCCTCTTCAGTTTGCAATTCTTCCCAAATGCGTTACTATTTTCAATTTAATAACATAGGAAATGATTTACAGCTCAAAAAACAGCTCAAACAACCTTCAAAACATTAATAAAAAAAATGTACACCAAATCTAAAAACTTTGAAGTTGTTGATTGTGAAAAGTCATTTTTCCCCCATATCAATATTATATTTTTAAATATTTAATTAATAGGTATACATTTAAAAAAATGTTGTTTCGTAACTGTGGTTCTTTAAAGATTACAATTTTCTTAATATGACATGTTTACTGAAGCACTTTCTTTTTGATTACATTTTGAGAGTTTGGGTTTATTTAAGCTTTTTTATTTTAAAATGTGATTTGATGTGAAATAGGTGAAATAAGTATAACTAATATAATTTAATACATCTTAATTAGTGATGGGACGATTAAAAAAAAATAATAACCCGAATCTGATTCCGATGCAATTCTACAAAAATTCCTGATGCCAATTCCAATTATTAAATATATTTCAAATAATAGTTGAAAATACCATTTTGCTATCAAGGGTGTCCACAAGATAATATTTTAGGGTTTTTTTGAAAAAAAAACCCTAAAAGTTAAATTATTTGAAAAATAATTTCAAATATTAAATTTTTTGAAAAAAATTATAATATATACAATTTGATGATATTCTTTTTTTTCAAAAATCCACACCTATTCACAAGAAATTGAATTTTTCGGGGAAAAAAATTCAAATTCCAGGGCTATTCTCAAAAAGTTAATTTTTTGGAAAAAATTCAAAGTTGTTTAAATTAATTTTTTTCAAAAAATATTTCAATAATTAATTTTCTTATACAAAATTTTTTGAAAAAAAGAATCAGATAAATTGTTTGGAGAAAAATTTGAAAAATACTCCTAGGGAGTAAAATTTTCTAGTGAAAAGCAAAAAATCCTTTAATTGAGGGGGGGGGGGGGCTCTATATTTTTTCATAACTTTGGAAAGTGATAAATAGTTAAATCACTAATAAATAAGAATCCGAATCGCAAATTAAACATTATTTTCCTGATCCAAATTTAAGTAAAAAAAACAAGATTCTCTGATTCCAATTAATAGTGCCATCACATTTTTTAATATTTAAAAGATGCACGACACTTGAAAATTTTTAATTTTTACTATGTAATTTTTTTTTTTCAAATTTTTTATTCTTTCTGAAGAGCTCTTGATTTTTGAAATTTGTTTTCCAAAATTTAAAATTTTTTGGATTTAAATAAAAATACTAAAAACAAGTTCCTCCACCCCCAAAAAAAAAATAAAATATATAAATAATCCTCTGGACGACCCTGTAAAACTAAAATATTTTTATTTTGCATTTTTAAATGAATTTACAGCAAAAATAGGGGAGAATTCTTCTTTTAGAGGGGGATGTTAACACACCACGACTTATCAAATAATGAATAAAAAAAAAGAAGAAAGAGCACATTCATCAACCGTTTTTCCTTTTTTAATCGTTGAGTTTAGTTTTTTCTTTACACAAATCCCTTCTTTTTGCATAATACATATCCAGCGGTATAAAAATAAAAAGCACCTAAAATGAATGTGGTCACCCTGACCATTTGAAGAATGTTTGGGAGGAAAGCAGGTTAGCTGTCATGACGTTTTATTAGATCAGCTGCAAGGATCCGTCAGAGGAAGGAACTAAACACAAATCCAACTCTACATGTAGCATGATAGCAAACAGATATAGGCCGGATGTCGATCCTAAATTCTACTCCTAGTCCAACAAATACTTACACGAATAACTTTGGAAAATAAAAAATCCTGTAGTGATCACCAACTAGAAATCCCATTCACATGTTCTGAGACATGTTTTATACAGCTCTTTTCATTCAAAAATATATATAGTCTAGAGCTATATTTGACAACAAAACGGAATTATATGTGTTGGAGAGGGGAAAATTTAAGGGGAATGCTAAACTGACGGTAGTTAGTAGTGTGGACTCGTGTTGTTTATTTGATAGGTTGAAAGTACTGGACTTGCTCTAATGACATCTCATTAAGTGAGAAATGAACGTATTGAAATTTCTATTAAAATTGTTTGTATATAATGAACAGGTGAAATATCTCCTTAAGTAGATACATAGATCTGTACTAGTCATTTAATAAGCATAATCTGTTCAGAATGTAAGATTCCGTTTAAAATTCATTCATCATTAAAAAATGAATTTAAATGTCAAGTCAATAAGATTAATTGAAGTACTCTGTCAAAAAAAATTAGTTATATAAAATATTAACATTATTTTCAAAGTGGTGTTTTTTAAAAGTGGGGGCGAAAGAATTGCTTACTTGTTTTAGTTTGTAAACAAACCGACAAAGGAGTGACGCCACCTAGCTGCCAAATAACATAGCTCCCTTAATGGTAATCCTATATAGATGATAGTATTTGAATAATTTATGGGACTGTCTGATGTCCGTTCGTCTGCCTTGGAAAAATAATATTAAAAATTTAAAAAACAGAGTCAGATACAGACTTTAGAAAAAAAATAAAAGTTACTCAGAATTCTGAATGACGTAAATTGGACTATGTTTCATTCAGATCAGACGAATTATTGTGCACATGGAAAAAGGGAGAACGTATATTAAATACGAGTTAAAAAAGGGAATCAGGTAAATGAAGGAAGAAGAGAATTAGCAAGTTAGTCTTAGATTGTATCTTTATTATGGTTAAAAAAGGAAAATGCCAAGTTAGTAATGTCAATAAATTAATCACAATCATTTGAAAAAATTGTTTTATATTTACGAAAATCAGTATTTTCACATGATGTATTTTCAAGAATGTCAAAAGAGGTTAGAAGTTTGATTATATTTTCATCAAATGGACAGAAAACAATAAAAAATGTTGTGTACAAGGAGGCTTTACAACAGAAATTTACTAATTATTTTTTTATAGTAGTTAGTTTTAGTTTATAATTTTAATATAAACAAACTATATATAAATAAAATCTGTAAGATAGCGTGTTGGTACTAGTATTATTCAATAAAAAATATAAGTGTATGTTACTCACAAAGAGGGCGCTATGAAAATTATTATCAGCATGCGGATTTTTATAAGAACAAGTTATAGACTGTCACTTGGGGAGAATATATTTTTTTTAGTCTGCTTATGCCCTATTTCAAACCCCTTTCAAATATTAGCAAAAGAGAGGGGCTGGTTAACACGCGACAAAGTTGCACATTTCAATTGAATTAATTGCGTGATGAACATAACCAATTCACACCTTTTCTCAATTTACTTACACCCTCTGACCAGTTTTTCTGAAATTTAATTACTAACTTAAATTCTGAAACTGATTCTCATTGATTAAGAATATCATAAATTATTTGTGATCAATTAAAGAGTAAAATGCTGTTGATGCATGGCCTCATTTAAAATTGTTGTGAGTAGAGAACAGGACCTCATCCTTAAATATTAAAATGGTGAGCAATTAAGCGAATTTAATCTTTTTTTTTTTTGTTAAAATTAAAATTTGCCTCAATTATACCCATAAATGTTGTTGTATCTATCCTTTTTTAGGATTGAAGACTGCAGTTCAATTAAGTCTCGGCCTGCTCCAGTTTATCAGCCCTAAAACATTATATACAAACTACGGTCCTTGATGACGTCACAATTTCTTTTCTTATTTTTTTAAGTAGTTACTGGGCTGGACCTAATAAATAAGGACCAATAAACGGTACGGAGTACATACACAGAAACATACATACAAACAGACATGCATTGCTTATTAATATATACAATAACATGTTTCTATTCATATAATTATTTTAGAAATCATGCTTTAAGATTTTTTAGCATAAAAACCGCCATATTACAAAGCACAATCCCAAAATGAGTGTACCAAATATAATTACACTTTTGTATTGTAGCTTTGAGCTGCACAAAGTCTCAACTTAGTAATCCATTAGAAGAAGATTATGTTTGATTTATAAATGATTCATATTTTTTAAATGTTGCTTTTTTTAATGTCTTTAATGACGATGATCTAAATTCTAATTACATCATCTTCTTTAATATATGAAGGATACTTTATAAGGGGATTTTCTGAACTTGCTTTCCCCATGTAAATCCCTTGTATTATTGTCAAAACGTTATTCCCTCTCCCTTGTTTTTAAACATCCTCCTATTATTACTTAATTCAATACTTATAGTTATATCAGAGCTTTTGAGGGTTTCATTCATGCCCTGATTCTTCAAAATAATTCCTTATTCATAATTTGGATTCAGTTGAGGATACTAAGATCATTGATGATTTGGGGTCATTTAATCTGCTAAAGAGAAAGTTCATAATTATATTATTGTAAATGATTACGAGTCCGTTTGATGTTTTAATTGAGTATGAGAAAGTCTTAGTTCTTATTTTATTTTTCTGGGGAGAATTTAAATATTAGAAATTGAATACTTTTTTATAAAGCTATTATATATTATATTATATTGAGCGACGTTATCTGTTTTAATGGGATATGTTTGTGTGTTTTGATAAATCAAATATATTTGTTTTAAATAAATCGAGTTATTTTTTTTTTAATTTGAAACAAAAATATATACAATTGAAAATGAAGGGGTTTACCTTTTTATAATATCGAAAACCATATCTGGAGTAACATTCAATGTACACTTTTTTTGTCAACTGTCTATTTTTCTACTTCTCTTCTCCTGTTATGATTGTTAATCTGTTGAACTTTTATTCGTTTATATTTAGCTGTGAACAATTCTTAGAGTAATTCCATAGTTGGAAGAATTGGCCAACTACTGACTGATTTTACACCATATTTTCTTTTTCTTTTTGGAGGAAAGGTTGCAAGATACAATCGTAGTATTATAAATATTATCGTATTATTATCAATGAACTCGTTCCTAATAATATCTCCATTGTATCATGAAACCTTTTCTCCAAACGAGAAACAAAAGCAATCTAAAATTATTCGATAACCATTCAATTACACCCATGTTCCACATGTTAGGCGATTAGCTATTACTTATATAATATTAGGCATTTGTTCAACCCTTTACAAGGAATTAAAATTTAGTTGAAGAACGATCTGAACACTAATAACAGTTAAGAGTAGACAAATTGGTGGCTTACAAAAAAATATTTTTTTTTCTGCTAGCCAAATAACGGACATATTTCATAGAGGAAAATAAAAACCAGCATTGCCCAAAGTAATAAGGGTTTGACAAGAAGACACACCTTGCTGTAATAATGTAAAAAATAAATGTCAGTATAACAGATTGTTTTTCATAAGCACCTTCATACTGAATTACTCAATAATTAGGGGTTTTCTCCTCAAGAATGAAAAAAAAAACATTATTTAGGTTGTCAACAACAAAAAGACTCTCTGGCTAAATAATGTTAAGTATTTACAACCCTTAGTATAACGTGATGACTGTTGAAGAAAGAGGATATTTTTTGCAATTAAGAAAGGGAAAGCGGTTGTTATTTAGCGGCCAATTCAGCAGCGATATTCGTTTTATTATTATTTTTTGTATATCAATTACTCCAGGTTCAATGCTAATTTTTTTCAAATTCTACTATATTGTACTAGCGGTAGTACCCTGTATTACCCAAAATTATTAGGTGTCGTCGGACAGACAAACTTTGCCTTAAAAATATAGAAGATAAACTTGAACCGAACATCTGTAATCTGTTACTCACTGTTTTTCATGAGCACACTCACACGTACTAACACAATACATAGATATTCTCTTATTAAGAATGAAACGATAATAATAAATAGTAAAATACCGTCTTGACTGATGAGCCAGAGAGTATATAGTCTCTGTAACGCTAGCTCGCTGAACATCAGCTTCACACACTAGATGTTACATGCAAAATACTTGCAAAATTGCATTGATAAAACTGCATTTTTATTTCTTAGATCAGAAATAAGTATATAATATACATCAGGAAACACTGTGTACGGTGCACCCTGTACACACGCTTGATGCTTCATGCAAAACAACAGCGAGATGTCATTTATTATTTATTCGATCCAAAATGTTTTTTGTTTTTTTCATTCAAACATATATTCACACATAGTTACATATAAACTGTGTTTTAATAATCTAGATAAAAAAGGAAGGAAGTGACTACTGATTTTACATGGAAAGTTAAACAATAAAGTTTTTAAATATTATCATTTTAACCTCGAGTGATTTTTATCTCAAAAAAATTGAAAAATGATAAAATAAACTAAAGCATTTACTAACACTTTCTTTAAATAAACCCCTTTTGTTAGACTATCCTAGAAGTCCTCATTGCTATTCAACGTTTTTATTGAGCACAATCACACGCAAATACTCAATATTTATATCAATTTATATTTGTTCTCTCTTCGAGGATTAAAGAATAATTATAAGAGTTTTTGAAAATAAATTATAATATTATATGTTGAGTACTTTATTCTCTAAACCCTTACTAACCGAAACAGTGCTCCCCTTATGCCACATACAAAAATCTAGCATTTATACAAATCTAAACATATACTGAAAATGTATGTGAATTGTGATTAATATAATAACAAACAAAAAAATTCTAAATAATCGACGCTACAAGTACATGCCAACAATATTTCATTAATACGACTACATTATTTTTCCTTCAATCAAAATATGTATATGATTTATATCAGGGAGAAACATAGATAGTGCACCCTCTATACACGCTCGATGCTATATACACACGCCCGCAATACTTCATTAATACAACTAGATTACTACTTCTTAGGTCAAAATATGGCTATGATATACATAATGGAGCACTATGCAGCCTGTATACCTGTTAGATGCTGCATGCTAAACGACTGGAAGATATACATTGACTACATTTGGTTCAAAGATTTATACATAGAGATAAACTTTTGTCATTAAAAATTTATAAAATGGCAACAAAATTTTGATCTCCCCAAAGTCATAGGTCTGTATAAACAAAGTGATGTCCCAAATATTGTTGGTTTTTCAAAAATGGGAGGCCAATTAAAGCAATGTGGGCCGTGGCTTCCACTGAAGAGCCGCCACTTGTACTGTGCCCACTATCAGAGGTGTCACCGTCAATTCCAGTTCAGAAGTGTTTTTACAGTTTTCTAAAAATGACATCACGCATTTATATTAATGCGAAGTAAATTGAAGAGCCAATGGCCTCTTGCTCCTTCCTGTTCCAGCACCTATGTTTGTGTCCATCATGTATATATTTGAGAATATTTTTTGGATACGGGAGGGTGGCAATAGCCTCCTTTAAAAAAATAAGTGTTCCTTCCCAAGAGTCATATAAATACCTAATCTAAAAGCCTTATAAATACATAGACACCAGATATTGAATATTTCCACATTTATTACATGTCTGATTTATGATATTTAACTCTGAACAATGTCCTTTTAAAACAATGTGGAGAGGATTGAACGGAATTTTACTTGAAGGAAGATATAAAATAAATTTTTTCCAGAAAAAAATGCTCATTTTAGTGATAGATTTTGAGTTCTAATTTTAGATCCGGTTAGTTGAGTTCTTTTTTAAAAATTATTCGGGTAATTTCCATAACTTTTCGGTTCTCTGTGCAAGAACCGAGAAAAATACTGGTTTTTATTATTACTCTAAGTTATATTCTTATATTTCATTTTCAAATTGACTCGATCAACAAATTGACTAGGACTAGGCTTGAGGAAGTTGAATTTTATAACTCACGAATAGATACAGCTTTTTAAGTAGGGTTCTTAACATTTTTGGATCAGAATTCAAATATATCAGGTAGAAACTGCAGGTTCAGTCATTCTAAATTAAATAAAATCTATATTCCACTTTGTATTCTATTCTATTATTAGTACAATTCTACACAGCTCCTTACAGCTGCGAGTGTAATTAAATACGCATGATTAGAAAAATCTATACTTCTGAACAATATCAATGATTAATAAAGCAAAGTTTGTCTATCGTCTGTCTGTCTATGAGAAGAACAGTCGCAGGGTACACTGTATATTTTTGGATCGAAGAAACGAAACAATATGGTCGTATTAATGAAATATTTTAGGCTTGTGTATGTAGCATAGAATATGTAGCAATGTTTCTGTTTAATTTTGTTATTGCTCTCGCATGAATATCATACTTAGTGATGAAAATCGTGTGTATTTTGGGAATGTTTAAGAAAGAAACATAGAATCAACCTGGTCGTCCTGACAATTTGGAGAATGTTTGATGGAGAGCAGATTAGCTGCCATGACATTTCATTAAATCAGCTACAATCAGTGGTGAATTGGGAGGAGGAAGTGGAGAAGGAAATACACAAGAACAATTATACAATTATAGCCAAGCTAAGGAGGAATAAATTCATTTATCAGGTTACAATTCCAATGAAAAGGCCCACCTTAAATATAAACATGATTTACATATAGTAAATATTAAGATATGAATAAATTATAGACGCTTCTGTATAAAAATAAATTACCTTATCTGTTAAGCGACGCCTAATTACTTCGGGCAATGCTCCCAGGTGCTACGGCTAGTCAATGATAAATGGTACAAATCTACATGTTTATTCAATATTCTTTTTATTTTCTTTTAATGCAAAGTACTTATACAAGTATATCCAATCATGCTATTTCATATTTTTGAGGAAGTATCTGATCAAGGTGACTACTACTATATAGTGTGTGTCAATAAGAGATTTCTTTTTTTTTACTAACTCTATTAATGACGTCACTTAAGTGGAAATTTGCTAAAATAATTTGTATCAATACGTATCATGGTACTTTATTTCATCATCAAACAATACTATTAAAGCAAATTGTTACCCTCTGACGTTAACGGTACTAAAATTATACATTAAAAGTTGTTTTTAAAGAAAAATAGGTCAGAAAATAAATTTTCATAAAAAAAAAATATATACAAAAATACTTGACATCTGATGGATTTGTACTGGTTAGCACAGGACCAATACGCCTAATACCTCTAGAAGAAGGCATACTTTTTGGAATAATATGAGTTAACACTAGTCAGTAACACTGAACTTGGCTCCGTGTGACGTCATCCAAAAAGTTGTCAGGTTACGTCAACCAGACTGTGTTGCAAGTTTCTTATTGACACACCTTATATGTAGTCACCTTTTATATCACATGTTTATAAAGAATAAGTATGATTTTTATCTCTAATTCTTAGAATAATTCTTTTTCAAGCTTAATTTTTTTAAATTTACTTATAAGTTTGAACTTAATCTTTTTTTTATTCATTTAATAGGTTATAATTTAGTGGGTTTAAGTTGAATATGCCTTCAGTGATTTATACATTTGCTACAAAATGGATTGTTTATCCAACTACTTTTTGTTAATACAAGTTCAACACAAACTATAATTCAAATATGTAAAAAAATAAATAATATAAAAGTTGAAATGGATGTTTGTATATTATTGATTTAAGTCTTATAAATTTAAAATATTTGACATGAAGGATAATCTCATAAATTACGATGATAATAGTAGAAAAGGGTATCGAGCTTGTTCGTTTGTTCTAAATGCGATGTGGGCTTACATCCAAAATGCTTTTATAAAATATCACATAAAATAAATTACATTTTAATTTAATTAACAGATTAATTCAAAATATAAGTAAATAAAACTATTTCTGAAAAAAAAGTATTTCTTTGCATTTTCCTTTTTAAAAAAAATAATATTTTCTTGTCAATATATTATACAAATATTAATTATCTCGAATTTAAGTTGCTGTACAAAAAAAATGATGATAATAAGATGTTAATTAAGAGAAGTACAGAGAATGTAAACAAAAATCAAATCGATTCTTGAAGATATACAACTTTTGGCTCTAACGAAATAAACTTGTACTCTTAAAAACTGATTCACAGGTATAGCAGAGAGACTTGTAGTCAGTATTCCATTTATTCCTTGGATACATTCCAAATATATTTTTAAAAATCCCACCCTAACATTAAACTTATTAAAAGTACCTACTAAGTACGTCTTTACATGTCTATATTAATCGATTCGTGTATCTGAGCAAATATATTCTAGTACTTCTATTTGTTATAATGACAATGATATAATGTTCAGGTGTGTTTTTCAAGAGTATTTTTGTGTAGTATATGGACTTTTTCTTGTACAAAAACAGCCACTAGAGTGCCTTTTATTTAGTCAAACTTACACCACGGCGTTACTTCGTCAATAAAACAACACTATATATATTTTGTTGTCAGCTGTCGATTCCTTCGTCCCTGAAGTCATAATTTATTCTTTTTGATAAATAAAGGAAGTAATCTATATTAATAAAGCAAAGTTCGTCTGTGTGAATGTATATCATCATTCATATGTATTTACAATATAGGTATGTTAAGATTTGGATCAAGTGTTGTTTCACTTTACTTTGACAATAAAATTAACATAATTAGAATTAGACTTATACAAAAAGGGTTCCAAAGAGTTTTCTGGCAAATCTTCAGTTCCTGAACAGTAGAATAAGTGTTTTTATGCCTGTCTAACTCAACGATTTATATTATTCCACAGTTTCGATATTTGGCCAACCAGAGCGTGCCTCATCTTCAACGTCCATATTATTAGAACGGAATTGTTAGGACACTCGCTTTGCTGTTGCATTCGATACTGTAAAGGGTTCATAAATAACACAATTTTTTTGGCCGCCTACTCCGCCTTTTACCCTTAGTCATAGAGATAATGAAGAATGTATCGATTTTTTCTTTTTTTACTTTTACTGGCTTCACAAAGCACAAAATTGTAAATTCAAAAAATCCAAAGCTCCAGCCCACCCGTTGCGGACGCTCCTGCAAAGTTAACAGCTAAAAGTAATGTAACAATCTATGGTATCCCTTTTCTCATCTACATTTTTCTTCCTCAATGTCAAAACCAGGAACAATGGATTTATTGAATGTTTTTCACAATTAAAAAAACAAACAAAAACATTAAAAAAGAAAAGTTGCATTTAAACCCCCCACAATAATATATATATATATATAATCCTGTAGACGGCCCTACACGGATAGCTAAAAACCATAAATGATTTAGGAATATATATCTTTCAGTACTTTCTATAGTTTTAAACGACAATGATGAGTAAAAACACTAAAAAATGTGAAAAATCTAAGCTTAAAGCAAAGTTTTGGATCACAAAATAACACTAATGCCAAGGTGTAAATTGAATTTTTCGACAGGAATTCAACTTCCCTTAGTGTTTAAAATTTGAGTTCCGCTCACACGTTGTTACCTTTATTGTATTTTGAACACCTTTTTTCTTAAAAGAAAAAAAAAAGAAATGATCCTGCTTTTGTATGCTTTAGTAGTAATCTTGTAAGAAACAGCCATAACTTTAAAAGGGCGATTGTTTCGGGATTTTAATAGTTTAGACACTAGTTTAAAGTAGACCATTCGCCAAAGAAACAGCTGTATTAAACTTATGTTAATCAGAATATTTATTTAAAGTGCTTAACTAAGCCAAGGGGCCAAATGAAAATTATCTTGACCTCTATACAGTCAAATTAGGATGTATTAAAAATACGCTTAAAGTCCATTTCTCTCAGATACTAATTTTATATTATATAAAATACTTTGCATAGAAGTAAAAAATCCGTCTATAGTCAAGCTTTTTCTTTCCTTTTCTTGATATCAACTTATTAGGAGAGTTCATGATGGTGAAAAATTTCCATGAGGATTTTTTGTTTCAGAGGTACAAATCGGTTGAAATTGAATTATCTCTTGTTAAGCTGTGAACACTTCTCAATGATAATAATTATATACATGAAAGAATTAAAAAGGCCAACTGATGTTGGCCTTTTTCTGTCTTTTTTCCCCCGTATGAAGGATGTTTGATGAAATAGAGGTAATGACGTACTGTACGTCACTATTTAAATTCATTTATTTCAAGAATAGCTGGAGATAACCTAAGTTGTTATAGTTATATTTAGTACATAACCTCTGGTTTAGTAGTCTTGTCTGTTTATATGGGACGTCAGAGAAAATACTATTTCTGCATGTCCTTATCTTTAGTCTATTACGTAACCTTTTCTTAGAAAAGAAATAGAAAATGGCCCAAAATTAGTTGTTAGTTAGGATTGTTGACGACTTAACAATAATTTCTTCTAAGTCAACCTAGGAGGGGAATAAAGCATCGACAACTAACAATAAAATACCTTGTATATTTTTGTGATAAAGAGGTAACGCTTAAGGTGAACGTCAAAACTTGCTCACGTTTGCTTAAGAAGGAAAGATATGTTGTAAACAATTAATAATTCACCAAGCTGTCTTTTTCAAAAGGAGGAAGCAGAAATGAGGGGAAAAGTCATATATTGAAAGGATTTCAGAGAGTAAGCTAAGTTAACGTATATATAATTAAGATACGTGAGATACGTAGACTGTACATTGCTTGTCATGTATCAAACGGCTTTTACATAACATATGTTTACACATGTATGAAGACGTTGTTTTTTCGTGCTAGGAATTAAAATAATAAACATTCGATTGTCTCATGTTCTTCAATCTTTGAAACAATTGAATCTTATTGTAAAGTAAACCCTCGTTTACGAGTGTCTATTTTCCATTCGAATAACAAAGGATTTCCTGAATGGAGAACAACTTCCCTTGTTTTATCCACATAGCACATTAAATACCAATAAGATAACAGGAGTCGTATTCCAGAATCCAGACTAAAAAAATTAAATACCAAATAACGATGAGAAGGTTAGTATTAGTATTAGTCATTCATTACTTTATTATTTATGGCGCCGTTATGGGGGCATATCGCCATCATATTTTAAGTAACCCTCAAAATTTCACGTAGTAAAACAATTTATTGTCCTTCCCGGCTTAAACATTATAACTGCTAGGAAGAAGTACGAAACCACCTCCCTCCCATCAACTTTGGCAAGACCTGAATTAATTTAGGCGTACGTGCCCAAATTCATTACAGTTATACCAGAACTCCTAAAGACCAATGATGAAAGAGCTGAATGGTCAAATCATCAACCGGTGTTGATCGTAATCCAATGTGTCAAATATATATTTTGAAAATCCGTTTGATTATAATTCTCCCCTGTGCAGCTATCATGTAGTTCATATTACATAGCCAAATTAGTATATATCTTATGATTATGACAGCATAAAATTATTATTGATCCCCTGTAATACGATTATTGTACAAGCTACATGAGTAAAGAGGTTTTAAATATGATGTTCTATATATTATGGAAACATTTTATTTTCCTGGAATGATGAGATAGTTGGAAATAAAGATGTAAATCAGGTCTGTTTTTTAGCCGACCCGTTAATTTGTAATTTTATTTTATTTTATTTTTTCATTATCAGTTTTCATTATGATTTAATTCCTGAGTAATAGATCCTAAATAGATTCAATTATATTCAAAATCTGATTGAAATAAAGAATGTGTGTGCTCATAAAAGACGACGTGTAACCCCCAGGATTCGTTGCAGAGTTATAATTGTATGTCTTTGTTGGACTCAGAGTAGAATTGGGGATCAACATTGGAGTAATTCTAGCAAATGTCCCTGTTTATATATTTTTCTTCTTCTTCTCTTATGACAGCTGATTGTAGCTGATCTACTGAAACGTCATAACCAATATTCTTTCTCTCCTCCTTAACATTTTTCAAATTGTCAGGGTTCCATGTTGATTAATGATTTCTGGTTTCTTTTTTTCTTCAAGAGGCCCATTCTAGACTGCATTTTCATCATTGGTTGGAAACATACAAAATTCTTCTTTGATGTATATAAAATTAGAATTTGTCCTTAATGTTGTACCATTTTTTATTTAGAAATAAAGATGGCAATCTCTTCCATTTCAGTCCTAAAGTTAATAAAGTTCGGTCTTTTATGACGTCTCACAACTTGAGTTATTCTTTTTTAATCGGTTTATGTACTGACAGTCCGAAGGACCGGTCGAAGCCATGATTGGACCTCATAAAAAGGACTGCCGTAGCTCAATTTTTTATTTATTGAAATAAATATTTTACATGAACAAATGTTTTTAATCCTTAAATGTTTTTTGGTGCACGTCATAGGCAACATTCCAAAGAAACACCTTTTTATATAATACTTGACTTAAATGTGTCAAATTCTAACTTTTTTTGTATCTGAAACAACCCTGTATGTAAGTTTGAGTAAACATGAGTATAATTTTGCATCTAAAAACACGCTAAGTAGGTAATTATTAATTAGAAAAAAAAATCCAAAAATCATTTTCTTTATATTACTTCTACAAAACGTTTTTCACCTCATAAATTATTTTCATGCCAAAAAAAAAAAAAAATAGTAAATAGGGCTTAGCACAAATCTATAATACAGTTTTTTTGAAATCTTACTATCTTATTAAACCTGTGCCAAAGAAAATGTGTTTTTTTTGCCTAAAAGTGTGTATTGAATTTAAGTTAGTATAATATTTGCTCTTTCTTAAATATACGAAAATTTTGTGGACTTGTGATGAGGTAACGTAAGAAAATATATGTTTATAAATACATACATAGATCTATTCAAAACAAAGTATGCTTTTATGCACAAGAACTCGGACAGCATGGGAAAAAAAAGTTTTTATGATTTTTGTTTTCTTACCTTCCGCGGTAAAGATTTTCTTATATAAATATACCTAAATACGCATTATGTACTTTTATTGTCCATTAGTTCTTTTATTAGATGTTTTTTTTTTGAAACAATTGACGTAAAACGGAGTGAATGACATACATATTCATTCAAGAGTTGAAGAAGTCAATGGAAAACTTCAATTTTTGAGATTTGAGACATTTATACAGCCATAAAGACAAACTTTGCTTTATTAATAAAGACTCGCAGTAGTACTCGGAATTAACCGGAGCTATTAGATGTCGTAGAATAGACTCCAACAAATACTCAGTGTTACTCTCCGTTTTTCATGATCATACTCACACGTACTCAATACTTGGATGCTCTACACTCAAGATTGAAAGAATATTGATTACAGTTTGAAAAAATAAAAAAATTGTTTAGGTTGTAAACAATAACAAAATTCGCCTGCTAAAAATGGTTAGGATTTACAGCCGTACATATATATACACTTCTTTTTCTTTTCAATATGCCCTATGTACTGTACATAGAGTTGAAATTTCTTTAAGGAAAAAAGAGGGCAAGGAGAAGGCGGGAGTGAGACGTATGGTACTACTGAATTAAGATCCTAGTTAATATGAGCTGCATGTTATATGACTTTGGAGGGGAGAAAATGAACTACTGTTATAAAGAGGAGAACGTTCTACATTTAAAATAATATTAGTGCAGGAAAATTTTTGTAATATTTAAATATTAAAATACAATACCGGGTAGACAAGCTATCTTGTGCTAACACGGGTACTTCAGCAGCTGATTTTTGTTATGGTTTATAGCTTGTTTAAACCTGCACAAGTTACAAAAAAAATAAAACATAACAATTGTTCGAACTCGGGAACTCAGAGAGACGTTCGTTCACAAGGTTAGGCGAGAATTTGAGGCTTCTAAAGGTCATACAGACCAAGGTTAATAGAAATATAAGGGTATACCATAATGTGTGTACGACTGATGTGTGACTTCCACCACACTTTTTAATAGTGGTGTCATAGATGAATCATATGATTGGTTGTGTGTTTTGTCAAAATCTATCTGTCTTACCCAACAATGGGTACGATACATCAAATTGAAAATTCTAGCAATAGTGATGTCATAGAATATGATTGGTTGCATGTTTTTTCAAGATATGTGTGCCTTGCCCTGGAGTCGTTACGATACATCAAATCGAAAATTCTTGCAAGCCCGATTACATGATGGTCTAACCTTGTATTTCTATTAACCTTGATGCAGACAAAGTTCCCTGCCCTCAAGGTCAACACTAATGCCTACCTGGACTTGCTAGAGACCTATGTGAAGCTCTTGATCGACACAGTTGCCAATGAGAGGCCTCACATAAGGCAGCAGGACTCGGCTCTCTACTACACCTCAAAAAAAAAAGTTTCAAATGGCTCCAAGACAATTTTGACGACTTCATCTTGCCAGACTTTTGGCCTCCAAACTCGCCAGATCTCTATCCGATGGATTTTTTTTTGTATGGGACACGATCGAACGACAAACTAACCGAACCCCCTACAACACCAAAGACAAATTTATCAGTCGGATCAAGAAGAAATTCCAGGATTTGCCAAGTGGGGAAGACCTGCTTACACGTATAGAGACTATAATTAAGGCTGGAGTCGATTTTATTGAATAAAATAAATCAGAATACATCAAGCTTTCAGAATCTGGTTTTATTTTATTAATCTGATGACTAATTGGAGAGAAAATACCGAATGAAATAGTAAAAATCTTCTCGTGGCACAAATAGATTGCGCACCCTGTATTAATTATATTATACATTCTTAAAACAATTTCCACAAAGATAGGAGATAATGTTTATTTCAGAGGGAGAAGCTATCACCACGAGAGCCTATTAAATAATGAACAAGAAGGAAGAAAAGGAACATGCAACAACTATTTTTCCGTTTCTCATTTTTTTTCTGCATTGCTATTTCTTAGATCAAGTAGTAATCCTCCAAAATAACGAATCAGTAAAGATTCAGACCAACTTTGCTTTATTAGTATAGATTTATATAAAGGTAAAATAACATAACACATCTATGTATATATTATACTTATATTATATTTTATAATAACTTAAGAATCCAAACTACTTTAATCCATTCCATCGTATCTACATATACTTATCTATAAGCACATAATTATAAAAAAGTTGTTCTTTTCCATTCATGGCAACAACATGTTCATAGGAATGAAATATTGTGGATATATATGTGTATACATATACAGGGTGGTCCATATTTAGCTGGACTGAACTGACTCAATAAAAAATGAGATGCCAATTTTAGAGGTTGAGTGATGTAACAGACTATTATTCCGAGATTAATTCAGATTTATTTTGATTAAATCAGACATATTTTAAGAAGTAAAAGATGTCTGTGATTTTATTAGATGTTCAAAAATATCCATATTTCATATTTACTTCGTTGCGGAGTAAGAGAGTAAAGGTGTTGTCATTGTCAACCTTCTCAACAACTGAAAGACTCCAATTGCCAACATGTCTGCTCTTAGGAGCACCTTTTCTTGAAAATGAGAATTTATAGGAGTCCAGAAGAAGGAAGAAATACAACTATTGGGACAAAACAGCTTTCTCAGGCAGTAATAATAGCAAAAATAAGGCAACCGCCTGGAAGATCCATCAGAAAGTGTACTAAACGGAACAGGAACTTAATGAATAGATTAACAAAAGGACCAAAAATTTAAAAAAAGTGTCCAAATCTGTTTTTAGTAGGACTGATCCCAGCTCATACAGTAAAAATAATTCAGACCTGGTGTCAAAAAACTTAATGCACTTATGGGACAATTCATGTTGGCCTCCCTACTCCCCTTATTTGATTTCTCTTGACTTCTTCATTTAGGAACAGATCCGATCGAGAGTGGGACCAGCACTATCTAGAGACCCACCAAGGACGCGCTGATGGTATCTGCTGAAGCATCATGGGAGAAATTCACTGATAAATTAGTATGTAAAAGCTGTGAGTCTATAAGAAAGAGACTTCAGACTGTAATTTATTGCAAAGGATGTCAATTTGAATAAAATTTTGCGAATATATAGTATTAGTACTATTCTTTATAAAGTAAATAAAAAATATTTTCCGGAACTTAGTTATATATTTGTCTGTAGAGGTGTATTTCTAAGTCCAACTATATATGGACCACCCTGTATATATATATGAGTTCAAATATTTTTACGCGTCTAGGAAGTAGAAAACGAATTTATAATTCTTTAAAAAAGATAAATAATTTATTATAAAATATCCTACATGATGAATATTAAATTAAACATAAGAGTGTAACATGGCAAGATTAACTCATATCTAGGTTAAGCAAACATAAAAACAATAATTATTGAAGAAATATTATGAACATTAAAATTAAGTATTTCAGATGTTGATTACTTTTTCATCATTTAATTATTAGACGTATACTTGAGTACAAATAAGCATAATAAATCATAAGTATAAATTCAAAGTGCAGCCATTTTTATGCTTGAATATATAAAAATTTAGTAGTTTTTTAGAACAAAATGGATAACATTAATCATCCCAGTCATAGTATATTCGAAAAAATTTCAGTGAAATCCATATTTTTAATACTATATAGTTCTAAGTGAACCTAAACAAAACAACAAAACATAAAAGCAAATTGTAACTAAAGGACCAAAAACAGTCAACTTCTTCAAATGATGTGAACAAAATAAGAGAGGTAATTTTAAAGAAAATATAATAGAAAGTATGGACTTTTGGACTCTCATTTATTAATATAGTTAAAGCAGGTAAGTCTTTCCGTTGTTGCTGTTGTTGTTGTGATAACTTACCCAAATCTTTTATAAATGATTATTTTTCTTTCTACTCAGATGGCATTTTGCCAAACTTATTTCCCCATAAACGAAAAAGTTTCGGCCACCTGAATTATTTTTTCTTAGATACTCAATTTATTTTAAACTTAGGAGGAGATAGTGCATAAGTAACTCCTTTATGTGTTCAACATTTAGTAATTGAGATACTATCGTTTCTATCGGTACTCTGGAGTAAGGTAAACATTAACCACATTGTTTCAACATTCATTTACCAATCAAAAGTGCTTCAGTTTTCTAACAATTTCATCAATATATGAATTTTAGTACTAGTAGGAACTAGGAAGTGATATCGTTTTACAAAAGTTAGATAAGCTGGCTCAGTGTCACTCCAAGGAAGGTTCAAAAACATAGCAGCATTTCGTCTGAAACTTTTTCCCAAGTATATCATAATTATTAATTCATCGAAAGATATTGTTTGTAGATGATGATTTATGACATGAATTATGATAATGTTTCTATAATATTGATACCGAAAACTTGTCAGGAATTGAGAAGGTAAGCTGAAACTGAAACAGAGAAGAATATAATGTTTACAGTGACATAATAGTCACGGCTGACCCTCGTCCCAGATCCTAGTTAATGTGAGTGACACTGATTTTTTATATAAAATACATATAGCTATGGCTTTTTATTAAAACCAAAACAATATTAGGTTTAATTTCTGACTCGTGGCATATACGTCTAATTAACCTACATTCGTTCATTCAATATCCTAAGATTAAAAGAGAGTTGCTGGTACACAGTAGTAGTAGTAGTAGTACACAATTAAATAGTCATTTAAATGATATTTGAAATCAGCGCTACAGTCATAAAGAAAGACTATTTACATTGATTTGATTGGAAGATTAAAGCGGTAAATTAGCCAATGAGAAAGAACCACATCCGGACCTGATGGCTACAGCTGATGTATCATTAGCAGCTGCGTAGATCAATCCATTTAAAAAAATCTTCCCTCTGGTGGAGCAGGTGAATAAAAAAAGAGAGGAAAACTAAGAGAAAGGGAAGGAGAAATAGGAAAAGACGTTTGATATAAGGGCGGTAGGGAGTGGAGGGAGCAGCTTTATTGTAATTCTAGCAGCTAAGTTTCTTCCTTTTCTTTGGAATTCTTTTCTTTTCTATCCAACAATACGCACTGTCACCATCAGACTCTTCCATAGTCCTCATCGTCATTAAGAGTGTTTTTAAGTACTTCTCTCAACGCGAGTTATTTAACACTTGAGCCTTTTGTAGAGTCTTGTTCATCACCATTTCATAGAGGGATTCTTTTCTCTCCCATGGTATGTCTTTACCGTTCCTTGTTAATGAATGAGTAAGACGTCCGGCTTTTATACGGCCCGTGACTCTAAATCCCTTTGATTGACTGATAGTACACTTGCATTTAATTATTTATTTTCTTGCAGGCAGTTGAGTCGATCCTGAAGACATATTCTTGATTTACTCGTTGTTATATTTTGGTTTCGGCTGTGTACCGAAAAACTCTTTGTCTTGATTCTCATTGCGCAAACTCAACGAACCTCGCAATGGAGGACGGATTTATGAAGCCATGGCAACAATGCTGTGACCATTTTGGCGTTGATGTGGATAATGGCCTCTCAACGGATCAAGTCAAAAGGAACTTGGAAAAGTATGGTCCCAATGGTAAGTCCAACGTTAATGCTAACATTACTAATTCCAGTCTGCTCATTCTAATGCCCATACTTTGTATCTTACAGAACTCCCTGCTGAAGAAGGAAAATCCATTTGGCAACTTATTTTGGAGCAATTTGACGACCTTTTAGTTAAAATCCTTCTTTTGGCGGCCGTCATCTCTTTTGTAAGAACAAAATAGGATTCATTCCTTTAATATTATTATTTTGTGACTCAACAATTAATACAGAGAGTCATGTATCAATTGCTTAGTTACAAAAGGATATCATTTCCATACATATTCCAATATGATATCTAACAAATTCATTTTTTATTCAAATTTAGGTATTGGCTTTCTTTGAAGAAGGTGAAGAAACAGTGACAGCATTCGTGGAACCTTTTGTCATTTTACTTATTTTAATAGCCAATGCCATTGTTGGTGTGTGGCAGGTAATTAATCTATACTTTTTACCTGTATTTTTTCACTTAACAATTAACGGCTTATTTGTTTTTATCCGGGTATTAATTTTTATCTAAAAGAAAATTAAGCTTGCAAGTTTGCCAAAACTAAATATCCATATGAAATTATAGCTGTTTGGGTATTGCATTTAAATTTTTACCTAAGAGTGAGATAATTATAAACTTTGTAGTTATTTGATATTTGGATAAATATTTGTTATTATTTTAACAGTCAAATGACATTATAACTTTCCCTTTAATACTTATAATGAAAGCCCTCAATTTTTAAACATTATGCTGGTTTTATTCTCCTGAACTAAATTGTAGGTAGAGAAACGAAATTTAAAAGATAAAAACAACACATTTTTTAAAGATCCATCATCTAAGTAAAAATTAAAACTGGATCAATGCCAGGACTTATATTTTTTCTATATTTTTTTTTGGACAATTTTAAATATTGACTCCTTGTTATACTTATATATTTGTACAATACGTTTGTCAAATACCTAAGCATGTATAATATGATTATTCGAAATTTTATAGGAACGTAACGCAGAATCCGCTATTGAAGCCCTCAAAGAATATGAACCTGAAATGGGAAAAGTTGTACGCACAGATAAAGATGGTGTTCAAAAAATTCGTGCCAAGGAGATTGTTCCTGGAGATATTGTCGAAGTTTCAGGTAATTTTTTATTGAAGAGGAAAATATATATTTTTGACTAATTGTCTTTTTCTTTATATTAGTCGGTGACAAAGTACCTGCTGATATACGATTGATTAACATTATGTCTACAACTCTAAGAATTGATCAATCAATCTTGACTGGAGAATCCGTATCTGTCATTAAACATACCGATCCTGTACCGGATCCCCGATCTGTCAATCAAGATAAAAAGAACATTATTTTCTCTGGAACAAATGTATCTGCTGGTAAAGGTCGTGGTATTGTTATTGGAACTGGATTAAATACCGCTATCGGTCGCATTAGAACAGAAATGACTGAGACTGAGGAAATAAAGACACCTCTTCAACAAAAGTTGGATGAATTTGGTGAACAATTGAGTAAGGTCATCACCTTGATTTGTATTGCTGTCTGGGCTATCAACATTGGTCATTTCAACGATCCTGCACATGGCGGTTCTTGGGTGAAAGGAGCTATTTATTATTTCAAAATTGCCGTTGCTCTTGCTGTAGCTGCCATTCCAGAGGGTCTACCAGCTGTTATCACTACTTGTCTTGCTCTTGGAACACGTCGTATGGCCAAGAAGAATGCTATCGTTCGATCCCTCCCCTCAGTGGAAACATTAGGATGTACTTCAGTTATTTGCTCAGACAAAACTGGTACTCTAACTACTAACATGATGTCTATCTGTAAGATGTTTGTTTTTAAATCAGAAACTGACATTAATGAGTTTGAGATCTCTGGATCAACTTATGAGCCAGTTGGAGATATTTTTCACCATGGCAAAAAAGTAAAAGGATCAGATTTTGCTGGTCTTGAGGAACTTACCACTATTTCTATTATGTGTAATGACTCAGCTATTGATTATAACGAATACAAAAACGCATTTGAAAAAGTTGGCGAAGCCACCGAAACTGCTCTTATTGTCCTTGCCGAAAAAATTAATCCTTACTCAGTTTCAAAATCTGGTGGACGTCTTGATTCCGCCAAGGCTGTTAGGAAAGACATGGAAAGTAAATGGAAGAAAGAATTCACACTCGAATTCTCTCGTGATCGCAAGTCTATGTCTACTTATTGCACGCCAAAAGCAAACACAAATCTGGGGTCTGGACCAAAAATATTCGTTAAAGGAGCGACTGAAGGTGTATTGGATAGATGTACTCATTATCGCATTGGATCCGAGAAAGCTCCCATGACTTCAGCTATTCGCGATCTCATTCTTCAAAAATCAACCGCTTATGGAACTGGGCGAGATACCCTTCGTTGTCTTTCTCTTGCCACAGCTGATTCTCCAGTAGATCCTAGTGCAATGAACTTGGAAGATGCTAATCAATTTGTGAAATACGAGACCAATTTGACATTTGTTGGTGTTGTTGGTATGTTGGATCCTCCTCGTCTCGAAGTAAAGCCAAGTATTGCTAGATGTAAAGAAGCTGGAATTAGAGTAATTATGATCACTGGGGACAATAAAAATACTGCTGAAGCCATCTGCCGTAGAATTGGCATCTTAGATGAGACTGAGTCTTCCATTGGTAAGGCCTTCTCTGGTCGTGAATTTGATGATCTCTCTCCTCATGAACAAAAACAAGCATGCGCTAATGCTTGCATGTTTGCTCGTGTAGAACCATTCCATAAATCTAAGATTATTGAGTATTTGCAATCAATGAAGGAAGTCACTGCTATGACTGGTGATGGTGTAAATGATGCTCCTGCATTGAAGAAGGCAGAAATCGGTATTGCTATGGGATCTGGAACTGCTGTGGCAAAATCTGCTTCTGAAATGGTACTTGCTGATGATAACTTTGCTTCCATCGTGGCTGCTGTTGAAGAAGGAAGGGCTATTTACAACAATATGAAACAATTTATTCGCTATTTGATCTCATCCAACATTGGTGAAGTTGTATCCATATTTTTAACTGCAGCTTTGGGTCTGCCTGAGGCTCTTATTCCTGTACAACTCCTTTGGGTAAATCTTGTCACTGATGGACTACCTGCCACTGCTTTAGGATTTAATCCTCCTGATTTGGACATTATGGACAAGGCTCCTCGTCGCTCTGATGAAACTCTTATCACTCCATGGCTTTTCTTCCGTTACATGGCTATTGGTATTTATGTTGGATTCGCAACTGTTGGAGGAGCTGCTTATTGGTTTATGTATGATCCCACTGGACCTCAAGTTACTTACTTTCAATTGAGTCACTGGTTACAATGCCAAGGAGAACCCGAAAACTTTAAAGGATTATCATGTGATATTTTCCAAGCTCCTGAACCAATGACAATGGCTCTTTCTATTTTGGTTACAATTGAGATGTGCAACGCCATTAACTCACTCTCTGAGAACCAATCTCTTGTGGTGATGCCTCCTTGGATTAATCCCATGTTGATTGCAGCCATGGTTTTGTCATTCTCTCTTCATTTCCTCATTCTTTACGTCGACATCTTTTCCGTAAGCTATTGCTTTTCAATTTTATATTTAAATTATATATTTCTATGCAAGAAAATTATGCGATCATTCGTCCAATCTAATTACATACTGTTTATTAACTTCGAGCTATTTGTTTTGCAGGTTGTTTTCCAAATTACACCTCTATCTATTGAACAGTGGATAACGGTTATGAAGTTCTCTCTACCTGTTATCGGTTTAGATGAAGCATTGAAATTTGTTGCTCGCAACTATACTGAGGGTAAGGGTGTACATATTCGTTGGACTGAACTAATAGCGATACTCGTTGGCTTCGCGGCGTATGGTTACGCTTGGTATCTACACGAAATGGCTATTATGGCTAGATTATAATATTAATGAAATCACACAAAAAAAACAAAAAAATTCAAGAGACTTATGTTTTAATTAATTTATCCCAATTATATATTATATCCTTCTTGTTTTTTTTTCTCACACATACTACACAAATTCCTCTGTTAAGACCACGGTGGAAGAAGGGTAAATTTTCTTTTACAAAAAAAAAAAAAGAAAAAAAGTGTTCTATTTTCCCCTTTTACTTTTCCCCGTATCCTTTGTTATCCTACACTTCTATAGAAGGAAAAAGATTCATGAGCATGTAATAAAGAAACTCTACAAAATTTCCTTGAGCCTCAACAACACCTCACCTGCTTCTCATTTATAAATCTCATAGAAAACAATCCTATTACCTATTTTTGCGTGTGTATATTAATAATATTCTAACTTGAAAAATGTGTTATTCCTCATTTTCAAAGGAACGAAAAATTGAGGCGGGAAAGATATTTTTATATTGGAATTGTCATAGTATGTTTTAAATTATGTTTCCTTTTTTTCTTTAAATATTTTATATGAGTATACCTTGTGTTAACTCATAAATTCATTTCTATTTAAAAAAAGCAAAAAAAAAAACAAAAAAATCAACTTCATCCTTGAAGCGTTAGGTTCAACATAATTTTTTTTCAATTTTTTCAGATATTATCAAATTTTAATCCATTTTTCTACTTTTTGTGCTGATTTTACAATATGTATTTACATTTAAATTGAAATACTCTTACTGCAACAGTAAATCGATCGGTCTTGTTATAATTACCATCTCTTTTGAAAACTTAGCATATTTAAATTAAATCATTTCAATCTTCATGTTTCAATTATAAATATATTATTTTTGTTGTAAGAAGAAAGTAGTGTCCTTCTTCAGTACAAGCCATACATAACTTGATATTCTAGATTTAGTATGATGATTACAATACACACATTTAATTATTATTATTACATTTTGTATTCCTGATATTATGTCTTTACCGACGTTGTATATATGCAGAAAAGAAAGAAAAAAAAAGGAAAAAAAAACTTAAAAAAGAAAGATAATAATCAAAAATAATCTTACTACTATTTTAGGTTTTATTTAGTGAATTTTTTGCTTATTTTTGACCGAATCTGAAATACATCAAATGTTATCGAGAAAAAAAAACAAAACAAACAAATTACTAATGCCTTAAATTTTTCACGTAACATGCCTGTGTGCTCTCTTATTAGATTACACCTAATAATGAGTTTTCCTTGCAAAGTGTGTACTTAATTACTCTGGTGTTTGAAGTTTGAACTATTTCTTCATTTAACGGTGTTGGATCCTTTCCTTCAGTTTGTTGGGTTTGCGTGAATATAGTGTGTTCCTTAACAACACAAACCAGTGAGTATCGCAAAGGGTAAGTAATGATCATACGAGTCTTGAAGTACTTATACATATATTATCATGTTTATTAAGATATTGAATTTATCGTTTACACAAAAGATATTAGGAGCATGATTATTAGGAACAATCCAATCATTTTGTTAGTAATAGTATTCATATTTATTTGCTGATATAGGTATTATAGAATAGATTTTGGACTAGGGCATAGTATTATAATTATACGTCAATTAAGTGAAATCTTCCAGTGATTACTTCTCTTATATTTTCTAGCTGGACGACGGGAAAAGAAAGATTAATTAAAAAGTCGCAAAAATACAGTAGGTCATGTATTTCTAATGTTGCACGCGTAGAAACTGTACAGACTGAGTGCATATATTAATATTATATATACTGTAGCATGAGAGTGAGTTTTAATTTAAATTTGTACTCTTCAAGTGTCCTGATGCAGTTGCATAGTAATAATTCCTTCTTCCTCAATCTTCTTTTCCATATTTTATCTATATTTAGATAGATAGACAGAAAGAGGAAGTGAGAGAACGAAGGAAAATAATTGTTTATGTCGCGTAACGCGACGAGTTTAGTGGAAAGTCATCGTAACTGACAGTATACAATATTATAATTTTTTCACTAAATTAACCCATGCACATATATGTATATGCAGTTGCTCTCTTTTAAATATACTTTACTCTTGAACAAGTTGGGCTTTTGTACGATTAAATTGTACGTGAGCTACATTTTAAACATACAAGGGATGAAGATGAGTTATACGATATTTCATATGTGTTTGGGAATAGTCGCCTTATTCCTAAGAACTCTACAAATAATAATCTTCAAACTTCAACGATTATCCTTATGTAGAAACTGAGCAAGATACGTTTTCACCTACAAAAGGCTCGTGTCGTGTCAGGATTTAAGGACACAATCACGTCTTTACAAAAATATGATGCTTTGTTAAAAGAAAGGTTAATTATTAATGTGAAACCATTTAGACAAAGTAACTACTAAGTTATGGAAACATCTCAGTGACTGATACTTTATCTCCTCAAAACCTCCTACTTTTGAAAGGAAGGGATGCAGTATGTTTAGATCAAATATTAATAAAAATCCTTATGATTATATATCTAGACTAGTTCTGAAAATCTGAGATGTGATGATTAAATAGGTGGAAATAAGTCTATTCCACCTCATTACTAATACCTGAGTGAATGATTATTAACTGCATATTTAAACCCTACATTCTCAATGAGTTAATTGTCTGGCATCAATGACTTTTCTCATAAAAATTACAAATCCTTATTTATTCTACTTCACGTCACAAGAAAAATCAAGTCTAATAATTTTATCAGACATTAAATATGATATATATAATATAACAAATAGGATCTCTTTATAGTTGCCTATTAAAATTTCAGGTGTTATTACAAAGTGAAGGGCTCCGAACAAATTGCTGCGGTATAAAATCCCAGATTCTATGAATGAGTAGATGACCATTCTTAGAAGAAGTATGGCCTCTAATTCCTTATTCGCTTCATTTTAGACGCAGTTCTTTAATTTCGATAGTCATCGATAATTTTTCCTTTAAAAGTAAAATAATCATCGAAAATAAATTAAATCTATTTCCTCTCTAAAAATAAGGATACAAACCCCAGGGACGTCCGCAGAAGGAGGGGCTGTAGCCCCCCCCTCCCCAGATAAATATATATATATAATTCTGCAGAACCCTATGGGCCCCTTCAACTTTATCAATGTAGGAAAAATATTATACTAAATGAAGCTAATGAGCTAGATTCGTTCGTCTACTATCCTTCATTATATAGTATGGTTTGTACATGAGTGAAGATGAGCTTCCTCATCCATCATTGGTGTACAAATAGATATGTGTATAGTTTTGGAACGGAACAATGAGCAATTTTTTTTATAAATTCTGAAAAAATTTTCAGATTATAATCTTCAAAGCTCAACAATTTTCTTTTTGAAAATAAATTGGCTCTGTGGTTTAAAATATTTTTTGTTCGGAGGAGTAAAGCCGGACTACCACATCTATCGTTCGTGTACACATTAGTGTATATATATTATATTAACTCTTGTTAATTGATTGAAGGAAGTCTCTGTGAGAGCAATTCTGTGTCCGATATCATATATACACGCATACACACGATTTCCCCAAACAAAAATATTATAAATCACAGTACCTCTATATTTTGAGAGGGATAATTGTTGACGTTTAAAGATTATAATTGGAAAGTTCTTATAAATAAATTACCCTTTGGTTCGTTCAAAAATTATACACGTATTGCGTCAACAAGCATGATAAATGTGGAAATTCACTTTAAGACAGGATCATCCTGTAGGGATCTTTATGACCGCTGCGGATTTCGCTTATACTAGAGTTTTTGTGGAGGGTCTTTTGACTGCATGAAGTTCTGTAGATATGTATCATATAAAGATTTAGCCGAATGCTTTCGAAATTTATTTTCTTTTTGTCATTATTATTATTATTTTTTAACTCATTTTCTTTTTATTATTTTTTAGCAACCAAAAAGAAAGTTAAATGAACCCACAAGTTCCCCATGGAAAGATGATGATGTTTATCTTCCATTATGCGTTGAGAAACTCTCAAAATACCTCCGAATTCTATAAATGGAACAAAGAAGCATCTACACATTTAACTTTTTATTATCGTTAAACTTTTGATTTTTTTTTCTTTCAAAAAAAGTTCTTATATATACAAATTATTTGTTTTTATGATTCGTACACAATTAATTCAAATTGTCTTCCATCAAGACAATAGTTTTCCCCATCATGTAATTGGAACCCCAATTATGTGATTCCTTGATCATTTTGAAGAATGAATTTACATTTATCTTCTTCCCAGTCATCGGGGACTTTGTTTCATTCATAACTGATGTATTTTGGTGAAATGGCTCAGTTATTATTATTCATTATAAAAAACTTGCTCATTAATAGAAATATAGTTTATGTTATAATAAAATGATTCACTTTTCATCTTTTAAGTAAATTACAGATCTGCTTCCAGAAGAGCTGCCACTCTATACCCCATTTCTAGAGTTGTATAAAATATGACCTGTCGTAAGGTGAAACTAAATTAAATCGAAGAATTGTATGATAACCACGTCATTTTGAAGAATGTTTGGTAGAAAATCAGCTTTGCTGTCATTACGTTTTATTAGATTAGCTGTGCGCAGCTATGAGAGAAAATAAATATAATAAAATCCCACTCTCATGGCCACACGCAATAGTTATTTTAGATATTCTCTCTTTAATTATAATTAAATAATAATGATAGAAGCTTTAGGAACTAAAAAATACCTTTTCAGATTGACAACTAGAAACAAGTCTTGTAGGAGTTAAGATAATATTTTATGTAACTCTACTCATTTCATTCATATCAAACAAAATAGGATTATTATTTATGCACTTCAAAAAATTAAAACGTCTACTTATTTTATTATTTCAGCTTATACAAAAAAAATATATATATATATACACCATACAACACGATAGTTTTACATCTAGAAACTATAATATTATTCGCACAGCCTTGATTATTCGATTACTTTCCCATTCATCTAAATGCCCACAATTTTTTTTGGTCCAAATTTGCAAATTACCTGGGCAATTTCTCAACAAATGTATTGTGACTATTTTGTTAAAATATTACTGGCCATATGACCTTAATATGAAATGTTCAGTTTTTGTTGGGATAAATAGTTGAATATTTACTTTAAATAAATTACATAAACAAAACTCGTAATACGGCTAAAATTCATCGTCAGATCGACAAGATTCAGATTTTAATAAGACTCAAGGCTTGAAACTTACCAACTCACGTACCCAAAAATTTGCGACTAGACATTCACTCGTATTAAAATAATGCATGTTACTTTTGAGACTTCACTCGAGCTTATCTCTCAATAATTGAGATTCTACTAGTTGTCTTAAAATTTTTGAAATACTTGTAACGTTGAATCTTTACTTGATATATGTCGAAAGAATTCCATAAAATAATGATCCTCATCACATACAATTGTTAATATGGAACCGAATTCTGTTAAATTTATTTGTTAGAAGATAAGTCATTTGACCGACTGAACGAAAAAAATGATGGCCTTGTTTTATCATCCTTCATAACTTCCATACAAAGTTGTACAGGGAAGACACACAATAAATAAATTATATAAGAGGGTAAAACTAATCAATCTCTATTACTCAGATTTTATCAATTTTCTTTTAAATATTTGAGCTCTATCAACTTGTGCATCTCATTGGATTTAAAAAAATGGTAGTAATTTATAACATTCTTGGCATTTTGTGACTTATATAATGGACCTTGCTATATATATCCTCATATGTAAAAGACAACATCTTCAACAGTGTCGTTGATGTAAATATTGGGCAGCGCTTAATTTACTATTTCTACAAATTCATAAGGATCCTTTTAAATACAATACTACATTATCAGAGATTGAAAGATAGCCAAATGACAGTATAGTAATAATTATAAAAATATTACAAAATAAGCGAAGGCTTGATTAATAACAACGGATATCTAAACTCCAAATATAAAAATGGAGAAAATAACTAAGGCATGCTATTATAATATTATACTAATAGATTTATTATCTGCAACTCTGGATAGATACAATAAATATTATTAAGTAATAATCATATTTATACTAATTTAATTTATGAGTTTCGATGTAACTGATACTACAAGTATAATAATACCTGGTGCCTAATTTCTAGGAATTGCTCTTTTCCATTTTTTAATAATAATTTGTTTACGAAAACTTATCTATACAAACCATCCTCAGAAAGTTTGTAAACATAATATTAATATATAATATTGTTTGCTTGATTCTTGGCGAACAGTATCAGCATATTTAAAAAAAATACTCGGAATATTTCAACAATAAATTTAATATTCAATTAATTTAAACGAAATTGGGGTTTATAAACAGTGAAGGGATAGTGACGATAATTAATGAATAGAATAGGTATACATTTTGTCGTGTATTTTAATTAAATGACTGATACATCTGATACATACCTTTTTACCTAGTGTATAAATGCAATACTTTTAATAATATATCTTTTATTGATTTACCTTTTTGTGTATATACACGTATGTGTATATACAGTGTCTTTTAGAGCTCAAGAGAATATATGTAGTCACCTTTTATATGTATTTATTTCTTGTCTAGTGTCTCCTTTACTCTTCACTGCCATCTCATCTAGGCGACGAATTTTAATAGTAATATTATTCTAATTAAGTTAATTGTAATAAACCAGACATTTAGTATTAAGTAATATATTATAGATATAAATTATAATAGTGACACATGGAAGTTGTAGTTAAAAAGCCTACGCTTTTTTATGCCATTCAGAGGTCATGTTTCAAATATGAATTATTCTACCTTCCTAATTTGTTGGTTGTCGATCACACTCCTGCAAATTTACCTTCAACATGGTTTATACGTGTTCTGCTCCTGGATGTAGTTTCAGTGCAAGTAAGGATTCTGAAGTGAGCATTCATTACTTCCACAATCAAGGACTCAACCATGTTAGTAAAGTGGCTAAAGGCCATTCTGAGAGACACATGTTATTAGACTCCATCAGCTAGTTCAACATTGTGTAGCAAACATCTTACGTCCAATGATTTCATCGATGTATCAGTTGACGCAAGATGTGAAAAGGAATAACACGTAATTAGTGTGAGCTAGTTTTTAGCGTTAAAATCCTCTAGTAAAAGCATAGATTACATCTGGACAAACTATTCACTTTTAAAATCAAGCAATTTATCATAATTATATTACTGTTTTGTTTCAATAATTTATATAAATATATTATTTTATTGTCAATTAGTTAGAAATAAATATTATTCTGCATAGAAAGTGATTATTCTTCCTCAACATGAAAGATACCTTTAAATTGTGTGGTTCCTAGTAGGCACACTTGTAAAACATTTGGTACAAAGCTCAATAATAATAAAATTAGAACTTCTTTGTACTAATTTTTCAACATCAAACATTGATATTCTTAATAAATGGAAATCAGCTATACCAATAAATTAGATACCTAATAAGAAATACGATATATTTATTTTAGTGATATCTGATGAGTGATTATATACAATTATTATTTTTGTATAGATGGTAAATCCGTTGATTTGTTGTTTGATCTCTTCATTTTAAATATGAAGATTTTGAAACAGAAAATGAATGGACAAATGCTAAACTAAACAGACTGTTACTAAATATTAAGTAAAAGTGCTATACCATCTTTAGGTATAGAAGACTCTTGCAGGTTTCACCTCCAAAATATGAAATTTTCTCACAAAATCTTTCATCAGACGATCTACAATTCCATGATTGATTACTTAGATCACAAATGAGGGGTTTCAATGGACGATCAGATAAGTGACTATCTCTGTCATGGTAAATATGATGGCAAATATTTTATCTTCATTAAAAAACGCAAAATTCTTCATGACAACGTTGAAAAGTTTATTGACATTTTAGGAATATAAGTCGAGAACCAGTGACAAAATTTCCAAGTTGTTTATAGTATTTTACAGGATAATGGATAATATAGAGGGTCAATACTCAATTACTGTTCCCTATTAAAAACTATCATAATACCTCTAAAATTCTAAAATATTACCTCAATTATTTTAACAGATTTGTCGATTTAAAAATAATTCCTGATCACTGTTAAAAGACTTGAACGTATCTCATTTCCACATAAGTTTCTTTTATTTATGAACGAAGTTAATTTTTAGTTGATGGTATTGTGATAGCATTTGAGAACTAACGGTTGTTGAGTATTTACTTTTATTATTTTACTTGATTTAAAATTTTATATGTTTTGAGAGATATGTAGACATAGCAATTTTTGGATAATGATTGTGATATATATCCGACAATTACAATATCAATACTATTCCTTGCTGGGTTTGAAGATCATTTAGAGAAAGTTATATAGCGGGAAGAAATCCCCATAAAGTTTTTACATTTCATATTGATTTATTTTTAGGGATAGTATTTTAGAAATTATTCCTTTTTTGGCTAAGTATGGATCGACTTTAATTGTGCCAAATAAGGAATCTATTTACTTTTAACAAAAAAAAAATTCACTAATTTTTTTTTGGCACAGAAAAAGAATTCACTTTTAGTTTTTTTTTTGTTTTTTGTTTTTTTTTAGCAATATGTAGAATCATTTTGTTATGTTAGGAGCAGATATACTATGCAAACTATTTCTTGCTAACTACATGTCATTCCTATTATTGTAAATCATACATCAAAGTTTGACTTTTCTTTCCGTAGAATTTTTCATTGGAGTATAAACAATGATCGTGAAATATATACGCCTATATACAATACTTTTTCTTGCTGTTGTTAAAGATCCTGGGAAAAAGTTTTATAGTTAGGAGGTTTTCTATAGTAATGTGAAATAAATTACAATTTGCGTATCATATTGATCTACTTTTAGAGATAAGATTTTAGATAGTATCATTTTTTCGGCTTTGTATAGATGGACTTGAACGAGGTGTCAAATAAGGAAACAATTTACATAGATGGACTTGAACGAGGTGTCAAATGAAACAATTTACATGGGGTCTGCAGGGATGAGTGGGGGGGCTGGAGGAGCCGTAGCCCTCCCCAAATGGAGGAATGCAAAAAAATCACTTCTATGGGAAAAAAACGTTAACCCCGCAAAATCAGGATTTGTTTTTCTAAAAAAAAAATTAAGGACTTTTCTCTAAAAAAAGTTAATCGAGGAAAAACAAAAATTAGGATTAAAAAAAAAACCGTCATTCGTTAGGTAAAAAAAACCCCAAGCCCCTTGGGATATATGTTAAATACAAAGTATTTTATTGCTTTAAATTACAACTTAGTACATTCACTTAATTCTTTTTTTAGCATAGACTTCACTAGACGAGAAGAATTCATTTTTGATTAATTCGTTTTTGCACTAGCTAGAATCATTTTTTATTATAGAAGTAAATATCTTAAATTGATTTAAGTACCATGCAAACTATTTCTATTATTGTAAGTCAAACAACCATTTTTGTGACCTGACTTTGTGCCATAAAAAAGCAATGGGAAAAAGAACAGAAGAATAATTTTTATTTTTAGGATGTTAGAAAATATGCGAAATTTGCTCCATTATGAATGATAACTTGGAAGATTGAACCTGGTCCATTTTTGCTGAGTTTAATAAATTAAGAAGCTGTTCACAAATATTACTTTCTGTCTTCGTAGAACCCAGAAAAGCTGCAATGCTGATGGTTTCAGTGACAGGAGTTAATTTTAGTCCCTGAATTTATGGAGTGCAATACTTAGCTCTTATTTAGTTCGATGTTGTTACCGAAGATCCCGAAGGAAATAAATGTGTTTGGCTATGCTAGCTTACACTCTTGTAAGCCGATTTGTTATATGGACTTCAAATACAATTCTTATGTCAGTTGGATTAATTATAATATTAGAATGTTTACTTATAATTAATCAATACAACTCCATCTGACCAATGAAAGGTCTTTTAATATCAAATTAAAATTTTGTGTTAATTTTTTTACGTATGTAGAATGTGTTTTTTTAATATATATTTTGATCTATTATCTGGAAGAAAAGTTTTCAAAAATTAATAATATAAAGCGAATTTTGTGAATGTAGTTTTATTGATTCTCAAGAAAAAGAGAATATTGCATCCATGCCTTGTTGAAGCTTTCCCCTATCTCTCCTTGGATTTTTACTATAAATAGACACCATAATTTATTTGATCATTTAATAATAATTAATTAGCTTTAATACCCACGTGTTTGAACTCACACGTATAACAGTGTCTAATTTTATCTTCTTAAGAAGATTATTATTATATTTTGTGTCATACTAATATTAAATAATTATTAATCAAGAATAATTACCTTGAATGCTAGGGACTTTTTCTAAATGAGACTTGAGATATAAAGCATCTTTCTTTCTCCCTATCCATATTATTAATTAAAATTTCAATGACACAATAATAGTTTGTTTTTTGGATAAAAAAATTATTTTATAAAATTTCACAGGTTTAAAATCTTTTAAATTTTTTTTTGTCACCAAAATTCAAGCTTGAGATTATTTTCCAAGGTGGGGGGCTAACCACAAAGTTGTCAATTAGCAAAAATAGGATACGTTTTATGATATAAAAAGTTTATCAAGTCCCTTGCAACCGCATCTTGGAATAACAGTGTATTATAGCTCACACGTAGAGTTTTTCAATGAACAAATAATATCCAAATGCTGGCCTTTTTATACTTATTCTATTTGATCAGCGGATATAGAGTTTATTTTTTGTTTAATATAGGAATCTTGTCCTATTTATTAGGAGATAAACAATAATATTTCAATTTTTAATAGATAATCCAGAGGATTATATATATTTTTTTCTTTTTTCCAAAATTTAATTTCAAATATTAAATTTTGTCGAAAAAAATTTACAAAAATCCATAGTTATTCTCAAAAAATTAGATTTTTTAGAAATAAATTTAAAAATCCACAGCGGTTCAAAAGAAATTAATTTTTTTTGGAAAATTATTTCGAAAATCCACAACAAAGTTTAAATAATTAAATTGAAAATATTAAATTTTTGTAAACAAAAATTCAAATGTTAAATTTTTGAAAAAAAATAAATTAAATATTAACTTTTTTAGAAAAAAGCAAAATTTCCTTAATTTGACCGCCAGTGGACGCCCTTACAATAATAATTAATCATTATTAATAGCTAATAAATGGGTAGTCCTCATCAAAAATAAGTTTGGTTACTTTGTTTTTACGATAAAATGAATGGAGTTAGTCATCCTCACAAAAATAATTAGGTGCATGAAAAAATACACACTTTATAAATGATATTTTATGTGATGTCAGTATTGTTTTTCATTTTTTTATCAGGCATAAATTTATTACTACTTTTACAAAGTCCACAGTAGGATTATATATATATATATATTTTTTTTTTTTGGGGGGGGGATGTGATTTTGGAATTTTTTGAAAAAAAATCTCAAATACAAAATTTCAAGAAAAATCTCAATAATTACATTTTTTGGAAAAGAAATTCAAAAATTAAATTTCAATTTTTTGGAAAAATAATTTCAAATATTAATTTTTTTGGAAAAAAAACAGTAATTAAATTTTGTAGAAAAAAAATTCAGTTATTCACTAAAAAAAAATACTAAATATTTTAGAAAAAATTTCCAAAATCCATAGTTATTTTCAAAAAATTAATTATTTTTTGATTTTTTTGCCAAAATTTCCATAATTATTCTCCAATTATTAAATTTTCGAAAAAATAATTCAAAAATCAAATTTATTCTTTAATTTGTTGGAAAAAAAATTTAAGTATAATTTTTTTTTGAATAAAAATCAAAAATATGTGTAGAGCTATATTTCTGTGAAGTGTAATTTCTTCAAAATTAGACCCTGCAATCGTGTTTTACATTTTTGCTATAGATTTGGATCCAATTCTGAACGGAAAAGCCAGAGTTATATATTTGTAATAAAAGCTCTTGAAAGAAAAATAGTTATTATTTTATTGACCTTAATGAGATTACCCTCAAGACATATTCACTGCATTTTTTTATACTATCGGTTCGAACTTTACTGTTTTATTAATTATTTCATTACTATTTTCCTTTTTTTCTTCTTCTGGTAATATATTTAATCTGATCGAGATATAACAATGAAATTCGAACTGACTCTTCAAGGCAAAATTACGAGCGGCAAAAATGTTGGCGGCTAAATTACCGACGGCGAAACTGTTTGTTGCAAATTTACCTCTCACGAAGAAAACGGTTGAAGGTCCTAAAATTTCAAATGAATGGAAGAACATTTTCTTTGTGGAATTTAAGCCAAAATTTATGTCCTTTTTAAATTATTTACGTAGACTGATCATTTTATTATTAACATTCCACAAAATTTGAAAATTAACTATAAATATGGATCAGTATCAACCTAACTAACACAAAAAATTTAAACTGTTTTTTTTTTTTTAATTTTCTTTTAATTGGTCAAATGGAGTTGAACTGATAAAGTATAAGTAAATGGAATGTTTCCTTCTTTGGGAACAACCGGTGCACGAACCTACGCACATTGAAATCAAGAGAATAAATTATCCCAAGCAGACTGTCCATTGAGCTACGTTGTTCCATTACACTGTATTTCGTTTATCACCTGTCGTTGGTTCTGCTTCTTTTCTAGTAATTATTGTCTGTTCCTGTATTTTTTTAAATTCAAATGAATTCTTTTTAAACTCTTAAATTATCGAATAATATTTCCACATTTGGATATAATTGGCTAATTAGTACTACCTACTGATTTTAGGCCTGTTTTCTATTTTTATAAACTTAAGGTTTACAAAGGAGATCAATAAATACAATAGTGTAGATGAGTGCCCAACTATTTCTTATCCCACAATAAATAACTATATTTCTTTTCTATGAAATCACAATTTATTTAGAAAGGGTACAGTGTGGTAACCAATAGGATGCTCCTAATTCACGGGGATATCCAGATTCAATATTGAGGGACTCATTGTTGAATAAGTAGAAATACCCATCTTTGAATGCAAAGGTTTGCCCTGTAAAAAAGAAAAAAGGGATTGTTCATTATTTTTATGACTTATTAACCTCATTGCTACAATTAATACCATTGTCCAATGTAATAATTGAATCGATGGATGAAGGGAGTCCATTCCAATAATCGGAAATTCTTTTTGGATAATCTAATTCTGCTGTGCCGTTGGAATTCATTCTCCAAAAATGATCTCCTTTAAAAACATACGTTTCCTTATTTTTACTCCAAATGAAAATCGAGTCAATATTTGGAGTATCTTTTGGAAGTCCAATGCTGGCTAAATTATTTTTTGGTTCATCTGTCCAAGATCTTCCATCATATTTATAAAATCTGTTATCTAAAGACATAATCATGTTTCATTGTTAATAGAGTATAACTATTATTATATTATGTGTAGGTATTTGAATTTTTTTATGCCTGTCATAACACATGACGACAAAACTTTACTTTTTGAAACATCTTTTAAGTTTGAAAATTCTAGTAGACCTAATGTTGATCACAAATCTGCAATATATTTTTTTTTGTATCAAATTTGGTCATCAAGAAATTCTTATTTGAATGCTAATTTCCAATATGGATTTATATCTCATGTGAGTTTGTTCAATTATGAGAAAATATAAATTTAAGGTAAAAAAACTACTTTTTTAAGGATATTGTTTGGAAAAGAATAACGGCTCGATGTTGCAATGGTTTTTATGTTTGCATGAGTTTATTTAAAGCGTAAATGACAGGAGTCAACAAAAAAATATTTTCAATTCCATATTCAATTATAATAGTTCTTGACAAGTTGATGACGTATCGGAAATGAGTTTTTTTCGTAATTAATCAGGTTTGTGGCAGGGCTGTGGAGTCGGGCATTTTATGCCCGACTCCAACACACATTATTTTATAAATTGTTTTATAGCCAATATAAGAACTATTGAGTCATTTAAGTCTATATAGGTACTTTAAATATAGATTTATTTTATAGCTATAAGTAGTTATTAGTTATATGTAGTAAATAATTGTGCTATGTATAAATAAAATATTTGGAATATAGGATATTTAACTAGATAAGGAAGAAATAAAATGGATCGAAATCTATTTATTACATTCATATGTTTTGGAAAATAATTTATGTACTCGAAACCAACGAACGACATCTCATTGCAATGTTACACTTTTCTCTGATGACATTTACTATTTACAAGTCTAATTAATGAATTAGCACGGCCAGTGGCCATGTTCTACCTAACATATTAATTTAGACTTTAGAGGTGTTTGGGAATTGTGATTGTATAGACTATAGAGGACGTTTTCAATTTGTGAAGTAAACTTATAAATTAGTTAACTTAATAACTATAATAAATTAATACTAGTACTTAATAACTATAACATATAACCGGACTCCATTAAAAATGGGCCCGACTCCTACTCGGCAGCCTTGGTTTGAGGAAATTTTTTGAGTATTTTTATTGTTTTATAGATTTGAACTAACTTTTTACATTATACATTATTTAAATTGAGCGTAGTCATTTTTTTTATGTTAAAAAACCACCATATTTGAAGAGTTTTGATTGAAAAGTAATAAAGCCTTGTTTTTTCAACTCTTTTTATGTCATATGAACTTATTTGAAGCGTAAATAATTAGGATTTAATTTACAAAAAAGTATTTGGTTCTAAAAGGTGTTCTATAGGGTCAATAGCTATTTGATTGAATTATATTAAGTAACGAATCAATCAAAGGTTAATAAAATGAAATTTTAAAGCTCTATTTTATATCACTTTATATTTAGTTTTTTTTTCTTTCCTTTTTTATACAATATAATTCATTACCTCAGAGTTTTAAAAGTTTCCGCACTTAACCTCGATAAGATTCTGCTTAAAAAAGCGCTTATCAATATTACAGATTATGTAGACCATCTAAAACGATATATTCTTTCGTAAATTAAACCCAAAATATTTAATCTGTCCACCACGTTTTAAATTTCTTCCTCAAAAAAAGTTAAAATCAAATCAGGGTTGCTGCTTAACTAACTTCTTAGAAACAAATACTCTTTTGTAAATATAAAAACAATTATTTATACATTAAATGAACTCCTTTGGTTTAAAAAACAAATAAAAATTTGAGAAATTATTCTTTTTTAAACCATATTCGTAAAATAACTTTAATTTCTGAATATATATTGCATTATCTCATGGTCACAAATAAAATATTAATCTCTGTTGGAAGTTAACATACAATATTTTTAAGCATAAAGATTAATTTTAAGTAAAAATTATAAATATTAAAGTTTGTTTACTTTTTTGATTAAAGATTAACTGTAAAAGTGGATCATTATCAAGACAAGTTCCTGCTTCTTTTCTACTAATAATTGTTCTAAACGTTGATTTTTGGAAATCGAATTAGCTCTTGATAAATTGTAAACTATTCCCAAAAATAATAGCATAGTTGTTAACAAACTAGTGCTTAAAACTGATGCCGGATACTTTTCTGTTTATATTCAAATATTTATATTTAATTGAAATTAAAAAGTGTAAAAATACACAAAAAGTAAATATTTATATAATTAAAATCCTCAAAAACCAAATTTTATAGGGGGGAAAAAAAATTACAGAGTCTATAGCTATACTATAGTTGGAAGTTAAGCTTACAAGACTTTTCTTGGTTGACTTATGTGATGATTATGGATTTTTATAATAGGTGTATTAAAAATAAATCTATTATTTTTCCAATGGATAGTTTTAGTAATGTGTATCTCACGTTATATATTATTGGTATTGGTTTACACTAGATGGCGTTAGAAAGATAAGATTTCGTACTAAAGAAAATTCCAATACAGTTTTGTGATTGTTTAACTCGGTATTATTTGAGTGCGCGTCCAAAATAGTCACTAGCAAAGAGAAAATACGCCATAATTTACAGTATTTCTTTGATCAAGTCGAAAACATCAGGCAGGTGGAAAGTATTTATGGTTCTGATACTGTAAAAATTACGAGCAAATTTGTGTTTCGTCGATTCCGTTCCGGTTATTTTAATGTCAAAGATACAAGGTCAATTGTCGAAAATGTGTATAAAATAATGGAAATTGTTGAGTACACTTGACATGTAAGCTCTGTTTGGATTGTCAAGGGAATTAACATTAATGGAAACAATTTAAAAAAAACAAACATGAAAAATAATGAATTTATTTTCACTGCACCTAATGTGTGACTTTTTGAGAAAATAAAGAAGTTCCATCATGAATACTCTTGAAAAACTATTATAATATGATTATCATATTTTTGATAAGAATATAATGAAAAATAGGCAATTTTATAAATGATATCTTTAATATTTTATTGTAAAGAGCTTATAACTATATGTTTGATGTTTATGTACAAGGTATATTTTTTTTTCATCTTAATATCATCAAGCTGGATTTCATATAAATAAATACAACAGATTATTTTTATTAATATATATATTTACAATACAATAGAGTTTCAAGGTATTGTATATATGTTATAAACCTTACACTTCATTACATCTCCCCATATCACATCTTTCTAGATTATATTTATAAAGAAATATTGTATGCAAGCTGGGATATAGAAATATATATTAGTTACAAATAATTTATTAGATATAACTTTTTAAATTAAACATTTACAGGGCTTGTGATAAGTAAGTACAACGCCATCATTGAATTTTCATTAAATGGTCGATATTTAATATTGAATTAGTTCAGGAGATTAATGGAAAAAGACTCAATATGGGTTCCGATTTACTTTTTCTCAATATTGCAATAGTATGATAAACCTTTCCTTGGATATGAGTACTATAATTTATATTAATTTAATTCTTGTCCGGATGGCCTTTGCGGGAGAATTTAGATGATGTTCTTTTTATCTTTATGTGTGTTTATTATTTACACTGTTTGTATTGTAGAATATAAATAAATTATTTTTAAGTGTTTAAGGTAACAGAACCTGATAAAAATTGGTTATTTCGTAATACTGATCATAAAAGAAACTGAGACGTCATGATATGAAAGTTAATTTAAAAGAAAAACTAGAGAAAAATTCACGTTGCGAGAATAACGAAAGGAAAAAAAAAGAATTAGCTGGTTAAGAGCATGCCTCACCAACTGAAATTGATTATATTGATGATATCAAATTTTGATTTAAAGTTCAAATACCGCACGATCAAATTGACTGAACTTGTATATAATATTAAAAAAAAATACCGGATTGCTTTTATGTTATCGCCACACATTTGTGAAAGATTCGAGAGGAAAATGTATAAAAAAATAAAAAAATCATGTACCTTTAAACTGTTAATTGGAAAATAGATGTTTAAGTCGGGGTTTGATAGAAAAGTATATTAAGATGGTCTTTTTTGGCCAGATAGATAGAAAGATTGAAAAAGAGGACATGAAGACATGCTACACAACTATATTAAGGAGTCTGAAAAGTGCAGAGTATAGATTTATCTCTATATTGGTTCAAGTATAGGGGCATTAGCAGCACTCATATCTTGGCAGTATATACGGCAAGACGAATGAAGAGAGGATTTCTTTTTTTTTCTGCGAAAGGGAACTAGAAACATCGAAACATTATTTATATGAATACAGCGAGACAAGCAAATTATTGGATCATTTGACCAAATAATATTTTACGTAAAATATTTTTTAAATTGAAGAGTTCCTGTTTTATTTATCCCGGCACACATCTCTGATCATTCGCCAGAAGCTCCAGGAGATCGGATGGGTAGTTATTATGGATCCAACCTACAGTCATGACTTTGCACTAAGTGACTACTACCTGTTCCTGTCTATGACCAACACGCTTGAGGTTACAAATTTGGCCTCAATAGGGACAAGGGGTTATACAAAATGGGTATTATGAAGTTGGATTCTTGTTAGTAACAAGTTATCAAACAGAATGGGGCATACTTGTCTTATATCAGATGATTGTAACACTTCTGATAAAGAATGGAAATAAAGTGAAAAATACGAAATTACTTTTCCCTAACTTATTACTTGCTATCAAATTAGGACAAATAGTTTTATAATGCCTACACTGTGGTTTTCTTTCCTCTTAAATTAATTGATTTATGTACATACTACGAGTATATAATGTTTGTAACTATGCAAATGGGATAATTATCGGAAAGGTAATTAGAGGTAACCAAGTTGATGCATGAGTCTTTCTACACATGATAATGAAAGCAGACAATTAATTTTAAAAGTAGTTTTATAATCAGCTTCATTCATTAAATATATATCTTTATACAATATCATAAAATGGCCTTGGGCGTCAAATTTCTTTATCCTTTTATTTTTAGTATTTGACTTTTCCTTTAGAATAGAAAAGATTAATGAAGATTGAAATAATTTATTCCGAAACTTATGGGGATGTTCCATCTTTAAGTCAAGTTTAAGGGAGATACATATTGGTCTTATAAAATAAACAAGTAAACTTCTATAACGAATAAATTATCCCTCGTTTAATTTATTCCTTTAGAAGGGACTTGATTTGATTTTTCTAAAGAATGTAGATAAGGAATATAAAACATACCTGAGAAGAAAATTATACTTCCATTCAACTTTTCGTAAGCTGCGTCTATATGCTTGATTTGAGGCGGTACACCCGGAAACATGCGAGATAATGGAACTGGAAAACCATTCACAAGCTCCCCTGGTTTTCTATATCTCCAAACATTCTATAAAGAAGTTGTACATAGTTCAGTATGTTTATTATATACGAGAGAAGTCTGAAAAGAGTTAAACCTCAAAGTGAAAATTGCTTCATTTGTAAATAAAAGCAAGTCACATCTATTTAGCATCTATTGACAGTTACTTATCAAAGGTTCAGACATTTTGAAGACACAGTGGGTTGAGTGAATTAATGTGAGCATTTTTGTGATTTTTTTTCTAACACTCACTCAAACGACTGTTACATTACATCTGTGCGTCTAAAATGACTGAAACTTTGTTGATCAGGCAGGTATAATACATCATAGACAAGTTATTAGTTATCTAAATAAAACTTATGTTATATTTTTAAAAATAATTTGTTATAAAAAATGTAAGCCATGATCTTAAATTTTTCAAAGAGAACACTTTGATTTAATTATTTAAAGATAGGACAGTTATACATACTTAATAATATAGCGCAGAGTGCATAAATCATGCAATTAGGAATAATGACGTGATTTATAAGCATCAACTTTATTTTTTTTTGTTTACTAATCCTATTCTTAACGAAAATTTATAGTCGAATGACCCATATGGGTACAGGGTGAGGAGTCCAAAATTAGAAAATTTTAAAAACAATTTTCACTTCTACATATTTTTATTTTATGCCATTTTTATGGCAAACTTTTGAAGCAAAAGTAGGTAATTCAACAATTGTCTAGATATTTCATCCAATATGCCCCCTTCAATTCTAAATAATAGCCTCAATATGAGGAAGAACAGAAGCACATCTGGCGTTGATGAAGTCTGAGGAGAAGTTGTTCCACTCCTCCGCGATAACATCCTTCAGTTCATCGACATTCTGGTGAGAAGTCTTGTTCATCTTGCCCTCCAAGACGCACCAAAAAGCCAAGTCTGGGGGGTATCGTTTTTTGAGGACAAAGGCAGCAATGTTCTCCCAGCAGAAATGTGGCACCTTCTTTGATGTGTTTGCCAGAGGACCGTCTTGGGTAAACACACAATTGTCCTTGGGGAACGTGCTCTTCAATCATGGCAAGACACAGTATCTGAGGTCCTTGTAGTGGACGTCTGTGTTGACTTTCTCGTTGGTCTTGAAGAAGTAAGGAGGCATATTGCTGCTGTTGGACCAAGAAGCGATCCTTTTCCTTGTTCTATTTTTTATCAAAATGCATATTTTAGGGTTAAAAGAACAACGTTCACTGTAAATATCTTCTTTTCGGAGATCGACTTGTGCGCGGAGGAGATCGCACACCCTCTGCCGTTTTGCTTGTTGCTTATACAATTTTGATTGCACAAAAACAAAACAAACATCAAAAGATAGCTTTTTGTCAGCTCTTTGGAATGACGCCAAGTAAAAAATTTCCAAGCTTTTAGAACTGAGACTAGACGGCCTTAATTTTTGATTCCTCACCCTGTATGTACATTTATTAGACTGGTCTATTACTTACTTGTTTTTAAAATGTTGAGTTTTTATAACCCCAAAACAAACATTGTGGTAAAAAACATATTAATGATATATTTTGAACTATTTTGAAAAGTTTTCCAGGTAAATCAAAGTTTTAAAAATGGAAGAAAATGATGTCCCATTCTTCAACTATCTTCCAAACACAGCCATATATTTTATTCTATAACTTTTTTACATCATTAAATTATCTTTAAGAAATAGCATTATTATTTTTTTCTAAAATTATTATCTTCGATTACACGTAGAATAGAAGTTAAATAATTTTTAAACGTATTAATCACAGAGCGCATTATCTATATTTATTCCTTTAATTAATTTAAAAAAAACAAACATATATAAGATATTTAGATGATTTTGAAGATAATTGAAGAAGAAGGCACACCATTTTCGAAAAAAAGTAATTATATAAAACTTCAAGGCTGCTAGGTGAGCTTAATAGAAATGGACCTTTCTAATGTATATGTTGCGTACAAGTTATAATTTTGTACAAGTTGCAAGTAAAAAATGAGATGAATAATTTTACATGAAGGATTTACAATACGTAGAATGGTGATAATGCAAAAATTGAATAGTGGATCGATGATTGACATAATTTTAGGCTATTTTTTTTAGAAATGACTAAAATATAAGTATTCTGTAGGCATTATAAAGTTCAAATGCCATCAGTTATATTGCTCATAAGGACCATGTAATTTAAATAGATCAAAATGAATTGAATGTATCCATTAATGGATGGTAATTATAATGAACAATGTTGGAATTAAATCATGCAATTTCAGAAAAATTAATTGTTACCTGTTACAATTTCCTTGTACAAGTTGTAACTTGTACAACCATTGCAACTCGTACACAACATATATACAAATATACAGTTAATGTAAATTTTAAGGTATAGTATAACTGTTTTAAATTTCAATGCAAGCATTTCTATTTTTTTAAATTGCAACAATGTGGTTTAATATTCATTGAAATAGGCTCCTCTATACCTATGTCTTTGTCTGTTTGTATGCAAAAAAAAAAAAAAATATATATATATGCATGGCGTGTAAGTAAAATATACATTTTTTCATTTATAATATGCAAATAAAATTTTGCATAAATGAAACTAAAATAAATATGAAATGCAAGTTCTAAAATTTCAGTTTAAAGTCCAGTGTTTGTGTTTTTTTATAGAATGGAAAATATTTCATCTATAAATGTATCAATATTTTGTCAAAATTAAAAAAAACCTGTTTTAATGAAATAAAACTCCTATTTATTCTTCGTAATAATATATAGATTACCTGTCCTTTGAATATGAATATTTCTCTACGGATAACAGATATAGACTGAAATTCTCCGTTACAAATTTCATTTCGTGGATTTTCGGAGCCATCGTAATTGTAAGAATCTTCCGTTGTAGTAGTCATTGTTGCACTTGTTGAAGTAACTGCTACCCTTGGCGAAGTAGCCACTTTCCCCTTTGTTACGTGTGTTTCTTGTCCGAACGAGTCTTCATCATCAGTCTGTGGTGGTCCATTTTGTACTTTATGAAATGAAATGGATTTTTGGATTAAAAATGTTTTGACATATTTATGTATCCATCAACTATTTTAACTTACTGTAAAGATTATACATAGCCAAAATGTCATCATAGCCAAGAGCTGCTGAATCGCCTTTATAATAAGCAAACATAACTGAATCCCTATCTATACTGTGAGATAGTCCTAAGGCATGCCCCATTTCATGGACCTTAAATGAAGAATGGAAATAAAAAAATCAGAATGTATTACATTAATAATTGATTACAGCGACTGTCAATAGATCCAAATGCTTTTTTTCAGTGCCCCAATTCTCATCTTCATCAAAATGAATATCACCACCTAGGCTACCAAAACTGTATGGGTAATATGCATGTGCCAAAGTATAGCCTGGGCCATCAAAGGGATCTGTAAAAAAATGAATATATTATAAATACATATTTTTGCCTATTCAATTTAAAAAATAAAAATGATAAAGTTTACATATATCTCCGTGATTATACCGTCCAAAACTGATTTTGATATTTGCAGGCGACAATTCTCCCACTTGGACAAAAACCAATCCAGAGTAATCTGACCAGGTGTCAAATGCCTTTTTCAGTTTTTCTTCAACATAAGATTTATTTGGAAATTTGTTCGACCAATTATCAAGTCTTTTAAATATAAATAATTGTTATTATCTATCAATCTGTGCACATTTAAGAATAATTGCAATGCAACGTAGGCATAACGTACATACTTGTATGTAATCCTTCTGGTCTTCCATCCCTCAGACCCAATAATGTACCTTTTTCGTCTTTTTTTTACTCCGACTGACTCACCATTAATAAGATCTGGATTTCCACATCGTGGAGTAGTCAGTAATTTCCTTGTAGCCTCATCAAATTTACCTGTTTGCTCAATAGCTCCAAATTCCTGTACCTTAAGTAGAGCATTTGAAATGGATTCTTCTGTATAGAGAGTCTCAGAGTCGGGAGGAGGCGTGCTCAAATATCCATAGTTGCGAAAAAAATCAAACTAACGAATAAAAATCAAGATTGATCATTTTTAATATGAATGTCATTGTATCTACAAACTTGAAACAATGTTAAAACATTCATAGGTAAATTCAATATTGGTTTAAGCTACTCTAAATATTTACACAAGGGGGATTTTCTATGAATACATTTTTTAATGTATCAATACTATTGTCCTTAAAAAAACTTTCTACAATTATGTACGCTATGTTTCCCTTTTAAAATAATGCACAAATAATTAAAAAAAAAGACATTTGCATTTATATATGTACATAAACTGGCCTTGAATACAAATTCCTAAAAGTCTTTTTTTTTTTTTTTCAATCACTGCACCTGAAGCAACTATAATGGTTGTTTAATTCAAATTATTTAGATAAAGTGTAGTGTACACTGATAATTAATTAATCTATGCAAATATGTATACTATTAATTTTACATTGATAAATAGTCTTAGTTGATATAAGATTTATTAACCATTATCGATTCATTACAGATACAAAGACAGTCAAAATATATTAAAGCCGATTAACATAACTACATAGATCTTTAAGACTCTCTATCATATCAGAGCCATTTAAATATATGTACTAGATATGTTTTTGAATTTTTTTCGAATTTTGATATGGATTTTGTTGGAAAGTTGTGATATGGTATGAAAATTAGCTATGCAAAATTGCATTGTTTAACAAGGTCATCTTAAGGTCGTACATCTCGATCAAATTATGAAAAAAAAACGAAAACACTTTAGTCAGTTAATAAAGATACAAGAAAGGCATTTTTAGTTAATTTACATTAAATAATTTTGATAGACAATTTTTTAACCGATAAAAATTCCAATTTTTTTTTTAAAGTTATCATATGGAAATTAAAAAAAAAGAGTATATTGGATGAACCGCGTATAGCGAGCATATTTTTTTTTAAACCTTGTCAGGAAGGAAAAATTCAAACTTTCTTATAGCATTTCCTCTTTGGGCTCCATTTGGTAGCTTTAGAAAAAAACTTTAGTAATATTTTATATAATTTATAGTAATGTGTATCATTATACATAGATACATGATATTGATTAATGTTGTATTCGTATTTTTATAGACGAAATAAAGAACTTTTGTCTCCTTTAAAAATTAAAACTAGGTATCTTATCAAAAGGTGACGTTTTAAGCAATGAAATTTTGCATAGATTATTTTCTTACCATTTCACAACTTTTTCAAACTATCCGTAATCAAAATTCGAAAAAAGTAGAAAAACAAACCGCCCTAATATATATCTTTACTTAAAGATAAGTGTAGTTATAGTGTTGGAAAACCATTTAAAATGTGCTCCTTTATTAATATTTAACCTTTTATACATTTATCTTTCAATTGTAACTAAATTCTAGAATTATCTTTCTTAAATTTAATGTCTGGTATTGTTTTAACATACATTTAAAGGTTGCCCAAAAATATGATAAAAAAAACAAAACAAGTTTAGTTTTACGTCATCCATTTTTTTCTTTTCAAATATCATTGAGTGCATGGGATCCCTTTTAATGTTAAATTTAAATTTGCTTCATCAAATACAAAAATAATTATTTTAGTTTTTGATAATATTCGTATACTATTATCTAAAAGTTTACATTGTTTTTTGACGTAATATAATTCAATTGATATTTTTAATATTTTTTGAGTAAATACTATAATTATTTTTTCAATATTTATCATGAAATACATTAACACATAAATTGTAACATACCAAATCAATTGAAGAAGATGGAGGAACGGTGGTTTGAGCTTCCTGAGGGATCGGAATCCCTATTGAAAAGCTTAACGACCACAGCACCAGCACTATCAAAAATACTATTTTACACATCTATAATTATTGTATTTCTTCCCCTCTATGTGATTTCAAATACTAGTGGGCATATATAAGATACTCTGCGTTTAAATATATATGTACAATATAATGTACGTAAGGTACTTAAATTTATTTTGGTACCAGCTACGCGATTTAACTTTTCTAAGATTTGGATGACGAAGAATAAAAAACCAGCTTTGGAAATTCCATCTCTACTTTTAAATAGAATAATACATATTATCTAGATACTGGGTGTTCCATTGAAATTTGAACACTTACTAATTCAATAATTAATGAAGGTTGAGTGGTTGAAATTAATTCATATATTGATATATTAAACCATAAACAATTAGTTACAAAACAGACCTAAGCACTCTAGCTTATGTACAAGTCGAAAAATGACACTTGAACGTCATTTCAAGTCTTTAGGACCCCCGTCTACGCCGTCAGCAAGTCTGAAACGTTGCAGAGGATCTATCAAAAAGTCAAACTGGACCCGGAGAGTTAGAGGAAACATCTCAGGCCAATCCGCCTCAAGTCTATGAGGGCCCATGCCAGAGATCTTGGAGTTGCACAACAGACTGTCCAAAGAGCTATCAAAACAGTGGATGGAAGCGCTTTGTGTGTGTGAGAGGCCACTTTTAACAATAACAATGAAAGAAACCCATCTCTTCCGTTGCAATACGATTTTGAATGAGTCTTTTGAACTCTTTTTGTCACTTTTGTCCCTATTACAGGGCTGATGCCAACCCCCTCGATAATACCTTTGAATGCATGTGAGGGAGGGCCTTCAGTGTCCATTATCCAAACACCGTCACAACCTGGAAACTATCAGCGGCTAAGACCGGCTACATTAATTATTAAAAGAGCTCATACATACATCTATATAGGTATATGTACTTAGTGTAAATTCTGTTGTTAATTAATACATTATATCTTGTTGAAGTTTAAAATTCAAAGTGCTCAGATTTTCAATGGACCACACCGTATATAAAACTGTAAGAATATTAAAGTTCCGTTCTAGGCATGTCTCAGATATATATATATATATCTCTATTTTACATACCTTGAACATGCTGAGTAATTATAATAATAATAAAAACAACAAAAATAAAAAGTTTATTTTCTTGAGAATCGTGAATTTTTAATTTTCAAGAATTATATGAGTATACTCAAATGTTTTCCTATTTTGCTCAGGAATATTAATTTAGAGTTTGTATTCTAAATGAAATTAGGAAGGAAGAGATTTTAACTTTACAAATATTATATTTTTTTAGATAGATAGAACAGCTATGGGGATATTTGAGCTTATATCACTACCACTTTCCAAAACTATCAACAATTTCTATGTGTTTTCCTGTCATCTGACGGTTTTTTTTTAAAATTTTCTTCTCCGTATTAGTGTTTTTATCTAACATGACCTACCAGAGATGGGGCCAAGTACATTTAAATGTAGTTAAGTTAAGTAGAAGTACTTCATTGAAATTTTAAGTAACACATGGCGGAAAAGTCCCGGGGTTAACAAAGTTTTTTTCCATTCAATTTTTTTTTTAAATCATTTTTATTTCCTTTATAGAGCAGAGTCTCAAAACACTTTTCAAGTCATTGCTTAGCTTGATCAGAACTTTTTTCCTATCAAGAAGCAGCGTAAAATATTTCCGTCTTTTAGACGAAATTATTTTTGTTTGATTGTTTTGGAAATAACAAAAGTATCGTCACACTTGGCACAATAACTCACAACCAAAATAATAGACTCTAATAATATTTTTAAAGCTGTCTTTTTAAGCTTAGTACTTCCTGAAAATGAGGTGGATTTAGAAAAAAATAGTCTGTGACTTTTAAGTCCATGTCCAAGTATTCAGATTATTTAAAAAAAAAAATGATCTACAAGTAACTGTATTTAAGTATCGTTGCAAGTACTATAAATAATATATTTATATGTCGTTCAGGTAAATCCGTACACCCTTTAACTGCATCCTGATCAATAAGGTAAGCATGTAGAGGTTTGAAATTTTATTTATAATTTCTAATAATATAAAAGTAAAAAATCATTGAATGTGCTACCCATTTTCGGGAATCATTCCCTTGAAAGGAAGACTAAAGCATTTGCAAACCTATACCACATGCACAGTGGAGACTTGATTCAAGTACCTGATGATTGAGGCCTTCAAGGAGTTGATGCTGTGTTGTGAATTCGTAGAGACCTTACGCTCTAACTTCCCCCTAAAGAACTAATTCATAGAGGCCCAGGTATGGGTGTGTTAAAATGACACCTTCTCTTCTTTAAACAAGTTTTGTGTCTTCCAGTCCTTTTGAGAGCGGGCCTAGTCTTGTTGTAGCAGGAACTCGACATCATTGGCCTCAGTTGTATCTTAGGTATAACTTGGTCAGATACCTACCCTCTCCTTTGACTTAAAGAAGATGACATGACATTACCGTTGCTCCCAATGATTCCAAGTGTCATGATACTTGTTGCTGGAAACTTGGTTTTACAGATGTGGGGAATATTAGCTCTCTCTGTGGCCAACTATCTGTCGTTCCGGATGTTGCGAGTCAATTATTTCTAATCCGAAGAAAGATGATTCGGTTACCATTGTACTTCAAATCGTTCAACAATTTTTTTGCGGGTGAAGCCCGAGTGGCCTTCATTTTCACTGTAGGGATATGTCTTTTGTAAAGGCGGTATTATTTCATCCTCAGCTCTGTGTGTATGAACCTATTTTTGGAGACAAGTAAGCCGTACAATAGTACGGCTTACTTGACGCTTTTTGGAAATGAACGTTTCACGCCTGCAAGCAAAATGGGAGTCTATATTTTATCACCTCGAGACTTAGAGATTGTAGACGTCTTAGACTTTGCTCTTTATATATATGATATCTTTTTGATGTATCCTGGGCTGAGTCCCTCGCAAGAATATCGATGATGGTGTTCCTCTGGGTCTCCTACATCGTAAATATTTATCTTGAATTAAAAGTTGCGCAACTCAACCTCTCACTTTAAAATTAAAATAACCGAGTTAAAGGCTTTCCTTATTGTTCAGGATGTAGTTAAAGATTGTCTGGATTTACCTGAAATATCTTGTACTTACTAACTGTTTTGTTTCAATACCATCTGATGAGTTAGTCTACTTTTATTTGAAGTAAATTATTGGAAGTTAGCTTAAAAATTCCTTGCAAAGAGGACAATTTATATTCCAAAATGGAGAGGACAGATCAAAGCATCTTAAACTCAGAATTCTATCTGGTTGTGTCGCCAGATTGAAGTTGCTTTTTATTTTTCAACAAATCATGAGCAATTGTGAATTTACAAGCCGACGACGCAACTATGTTGATAATACGTCAAAGACTCCCTAAATCAACATTTTTTACTTACAAGTAAATATTACATTGTTAAAATATTTATTGTTTTTATAAACTTTTCTAAACGAAATATGTAAGATCCTTGTCATAATTTTTTGTCGAAAATAGTCAAGTATCCATAAGTAATATTTTTTTTTATCAAAGTATCAGTACTCGTGTTTTATGACTACTTATGTACATGTGTCATTACTAAATTATAGTACTTAAGGACAATTAAGTACATGTACCAATGAACTTGGACCCATCCCTGTACCAACATAAAAAAATACAATGCATTTTTGTGTTGATTTTTATACTATTCATTCCTGTTGAACTCATAGAAAATTGTAAGAGAGCTCAAGTTATGTGAACCGAGAGTTAAAAAAACAATCTTTCGTCAGCTGTCGTTGGGGGTATTACATATCACCACAACAAAATATATATTCTAGTCGTTGGAAAATAAATGAATTAATGTACAAATTAAGTATTATTAGTACACGTTATTTTCATACATCCAGCAGTTGTTTCATTTACAAGTAAGGGAAGCAAAACGTGACTCGAGAGATGGATTAATAAATATATCAATAATTTTATATTTTCAATGATAGGGGAAAAAATTATGTTAATAAAACACGTAGACAGGGTTGTGATCGTTCCGCTATTATGGCGTTCCGTTCAATTTTTCTTTAGTATTATATATCTGCGTTTAATCTTTTATCCAATCAAACGCCACGTAGATATACTAAAGATGATTGCTTATATCAACCTATGTATTTTCTTAAAAGAAGTGCACTCTCCATATATATAGTGCTCCCTGGCTAAACTTACACTTAATTTTACTCTTACAGGAAGCACAGTACAACTTTACACTACATAGCAATAATAATAACAATAAAAAGAAGGAAGTTGATACGGAGCAGAATCAACAAATGAGAATGACCGAATACACCTTTAGAAATAGCTATATTTGTCCGAACAAACGGCCACCAGGATGATCAACTCAGATTAAGTTCTCCTTAGGAGGCCAAATAAGAGATAGCTTATTTGAAGCAAATACATCTTTTACTTCAGGACTTGAATGGCTCACTCAACCTATTAAAAGTGTGTGTTGGATAGGCTCATATTAGTCATCATAAAAATGGTAGTAGTTTATAACATTCTTGGCATTTTGTGACTTAAATAATGGACCTTGCCATATATATCATGGTATTTAAAAGATGACGTCTTTAGCAGTGTAATTGATGTCAATATTGGACAGCGCTTCATTCACTATTTCTACAAATTCATAAGGATCCTTTTAAATACAATTCTACATTATCAGAGATTAGAAGATGGCCAAATGACAGTATACGTAAAAAATCATCACAAAATAAACGAAGGCTTTATCAATAACAACGGATATCTAAACTCCAAAAATAAAAATGGAGAAAATAACTAAGGCATGCTATTATAATATTATACTAATAGATTTATTATCTGCAACTCTGGATAGATACAATAAATATTATTAAGTAATAATCATATTTATATTAATTTAATTATTAAGTTTCGATGTAACTGATACTACAAGTATAATAATACCTGGTGCCTAATTTCTAGGAATTGCTCCTTTCTATTTTTTAATAATTATTTGTTTACAAAAACTTATCCATAAAAACCATCCTTAGAAATTTTGTAAATATAATATTGTTTGCTTGATTCTAAGCGAATAGTATCAGCATATTTAAAAAATACGCACTAAGAATTGTATGACAATAAAATTAATATTCAATTAATCTGAACCAATTATTGGCTTATGAACAGTGAATGGATAATGACAATAATTAATTAATATAATTTTATCCTTTCACACGGCAAACATCCCCCCCCCCTGCCCACCCAAAGTCTAACATTAATGTCCGTAACAATAAATAATCAGAAAAACAGAACCCATCTGTCTAGAGAGGTTAACACTTTAAACAAACTAAGGCCACTGTAAGTATATCAGAGATGCACTTACAGGAGAAATTTATAACCTTTTGAAAAAATCAGCATTGCAATTAATTACTAATCAGAGGCCTTCCAAAAAAAAAATCAGCTAGAAAATAAAAAAAATGAAACCCTACTGGCCTGACAATTAAAGACCGTCCAGACCCTAGTTTTACGGGCGCAATTTGAGCCAACTATAATGTTGGAAAAATTGAGGCCGGCTTGAATGTCGGGTTAGGGTCGGGGGTCACTTTTTTTTCTTAGCACCCATTATGGGATCCCTGAATGAACAACACACTTTGCCTCTATTGTCTATGACACGGTTCAACCTTTCCAGTAAATATGGTCACATAGAAAAAATATGTTGGTTCAGCTATTTTTTAAAGGAGGGTCTGTTGAAAATAAATTGGAGGTTTCCTTGAATAAAAGTACTGCCTCTATTTTGAGACTTAAAAAAACAATTTGAAGAAATTGGACACCATTTTATAAAAATTGAAAAAATCAATTTATGAAGGTTTATTCTTAATTATCTAAAGCTCCAAACATATTACTTTGCCATTTTCTCAATTCAAAATGCCCTCTAATGTTAAGTTTCAATAAAATATAGATCATGTGTGGGGCTAACATAAAAACAAGCTAGGTTACTTTTTTTCAATATTGCGATAGTATGATAAACATATCTGTTGATATTAGTACTATATTTTATATTAATTCAAAAAAGTGATTAAGTCCCTAGGAACCACGGTTTTTAAGGTTAACAGAACCTGATAAAAATTGGTTATTTAATAATACTGATCATAAAGATACTGAGACGTCATGACGTGACATTTAATTTTAAAGAAGAGTGTATAATTATTCGCGTAACGAGAATAACGAAAAGAATAAAGGGATTAGCTGGTTAAGAACAATTTATATTTTGTTAAGTCATCTGAAGTATAATCAAAGTTTAATGATTTAGGTAAATCCAAAGATTTTAATAAGAGTAGTGTGGGCTTTTTCACGACACACACTGTGTTTGCAACACTAAACATTGACATTGTATTCAATACTTTTAAATTGTCGGGAAATTTATTTCTAAGTTCTTTAATAAGCTTCATCAAAAAATTGAGAACATCAATATCTATGGCTCTTATCTCGATCCTCCGATAAGTGATGAGTGATTTTAGAGAGATAATTGTCAGTTTTATATCCTAAGTACAAATTAGGAAATATGTATTCTTCCAGATTACAAGTGTAAGAATTAACTCGATGCTTGATTCGTAGGGAAGTATGCCTCTATTTACCTAATCTTCAACCAAAAGAGTCAAGTCTTCAAGCAATTTGGTAGGATCACTATTATTGCACTAACAAATCTTGTTGACTCTTTAGACATCATTTAGCACAGATTTCAAAATAACAAATAACCGTGATTATATTCATTACTGTATAAAAAGTGGAGAATTTCTGATGTGTAACACCTTTTGGTTGATTTGGTATAACTAAAGTGAGTTTTTAGCTCCATCCATTGGTCACAAATTCATTGACCAGCAGAAGCTGGGCATAGCCATCTTTTCTGGCTAGCTTGCACAATTTTAGAGGTTCATGTCCATTATTTATTAGTTTAAATAAATTAACATTTGAGCCTGCTGTCTTGAGGAAGATCTAGCATACCAGTTATAGGTTTCGCCAACCATAAATTCTAGATTCCTAGGCATTGTATCAGAACGGTTGCTAAATGACATAAACAACGAATATGAACTAATTCATGAACGCCATCCTTTAGTTTTCTGTAGACACAAAATCAGACAAAAATGGCCTAAACTATTGCAAAAATTAGCGAAGATTTCCAGCCATCAGGTGGATATTTTTTCAAGCTAGGCAAGTCAAAAATCAGCTAGGTCTAGCTGTAAATCAGCTAGCATGGCAACACTGACTATAAATTTACACTATATCACAATAAATAATAACTATAACATCAAGGAAGTTGATGCCTTGCTGATTTCAACAAATGAGAGTGTCCAAAAAAGCCTTTAGAAACAGTTATATTTGTCCGAACATGTTCAGCCTTTATTTTCGTTCCGTTTTGCGTTCTAATCATAAGGAAGTACCAAGTTTTTACAGTGTACACTAGCGATCTCGTTAAATGAATCTTTACAGTGTTTGAGGCATAAAAAAGTTGGATATTCCAGATGAGATTGTTAAATTAAATTGATTGTAGAAAAATGAGAACGCTTTCTTGTATATCTGGAGCGCCAAAGCTTTTTTTTGTGTGTGAAATGTCTATGGGAATCATAAAAAAAAAAATCAAACTAAAGTTAAAAACACTACATAATCCTGCAAATGCTCCTGTATAAGAATTTACATATTTAAATATTTGTAATACATGTCAATATAAAACTATTGCAAAGTTTTCAAATTATGTACTCTAAGATAAAAACATAATATTCATCAATAATATATTTTGTGAATAAACTCTAAAAAACCCTCGTGATAACAAATCATTCAATTTTTCAATGTGCATCATTACGCATACGGATCAAATTATGCATTTGTGTATTTGTCTGACTAATGGATTATTTTTCAAACTTAACCAAAAAAACTGTTTCATAATTTAGTTATTTATCCTTTTTAAAATACTTCTTTTTATGATCAAATCCCAAAAAGACCTCATTGTATTTATTTTTGAATCTTCAATCCAAAAAGATAGTAATTAAAACAATGTTAAGATTATTGTATTACTTAATTTTGATAAATACTCTAAGTTTGAAGCATACTTCTAAAGACTTTATTTCGTATAAAGTGATCTATATTTTATCAATCGACTTTTTGTAAAAAAAAATGGAAAGAAAAGGCCCGAAATTAATAAGTAGCTAGCAAATAACCACATTCTCCCCGTCTGCGGAATTATTATTTCTTTAGTAATTCGGCTTTTCCCTCGTGCTTTTATAAAAATCCCGTCTCAAATAAACAGTATGCATCCGTTAAGTTATATTTCTAATAAAAAAAACAAATGCATTTTTTCTTAGGACGACTGCCGGCCTCTGTATTATGCCACACTCAACATATTTAAGAATGAAATTTCCTCATTTTGATGGTGAGACAGATATACTATATGATATACATAGAAGACGATTGAGTCTCCCTAAAAACTGTGACATGTCATCGTTGAGAGGAATTAATGATTTAAAAAAGTTCACAGTCCAATTACAGATTTCCGCTAATTGTATTTTTTTTTCGAGGATATGTAAGGGGTATGGTAAGATATTCAATGATACTGTCCATACCTTTGTAGATTATCCGTCTCTAACCATTCTAAAGCCATTTGTAAAGTTAGACGTAAAAGGTTTGATAGGTGGAGATGATAAATGACATAAAGCAATTGTGTGGACTTTCACTAAGGAAAAAATGAACTACATAGGAAACCAAAGCAATTTACTTTTCTCTGTTAAACTCAAAATCTCTTATTGCGAGCAGGCTGACGTTGTATCAACCTGTTGTTGCGAAAGAAGTGAGAGGTATCATTTTGGCTGCATCTACAAGATATGTGGCCTTCAAATTCCAAACATAGGAAGGGATATGTCCACAGCATCTGAAGTAATCAAGTATATTATATCTGTGGCATCCAAGAAGGGAAGAGTTTTCAAGGAACTAATAAAGAATTGTAGGAAAAGCTTGTCATAGTATCTTATTTTATAATTTCACTTTTATGTATTGTATTTAATTTGGATATTTTAGTGAATTTATTCTACACAGATATTTATTTTTTTCACAAGCTAATATTATTATTCTTTTATTCTTGAAGAGAAAACATTAAAGTATTGAGGAACTACGTTTGAGTATACTCATGAAAAACGGAGAATAACATTGAGGATTGCTCGGGGACTTATCTTCTACATATATAATATGAAGGAAAAGTTTGTCTGTTCGCCGGCGTCTAATAACAGTTGGTGATATCGGGTGCGGCGAAATAATCTTTACACTTCTTTTTTGCTATATAAATCAAGGTTTGTGTGAATGATGTAAAATTGTTCCGGTCAAATATTAAAAATAAATAAAAAACGAAATAAAAAAAAAAAACAGATCCTAGATCTTCCTAAGTGCCTTAGTAACCAAGAAAATGGCATATGAACGTGACCAACAAATTTTGGTGCGTCACTTTTGGACGCTGGCAAGAAACCAACAGAGGAGAAATTGTTACCATAGGTTCCCAAACCAACTACCCAGACATGAGTGTGGTGTTCCAGCAGGATGATGCGCCTGCACACAGGCTCAAAAAGGCCCAGAAGTTGTTGGAGGACAACTTGCCTTTCTGACCAAAGAAAATGGGCCCCCTACTTACCAGACCCAACCCATTAGACTTCACTTTTTGGATGCATTTTGAGTCCAGAGCCTGTTATTTTTATTTTATTGGCATAACTTATTACAACTGGTTGCTGAAATACATCTTGATACAGTTCTAGGTATTATCTAATTATTTAGAGAGAAAAAAATCAATGTGTTATTTTTAATAATTTGTTAAATTAGAGACTGACAAAAATATACAAATACGTTCTTGATAATTTGGGAATACCATTGGGTGGTAACTAGCTGGGCAATCAATATAATAATTATCAATACATTATGAAGTTCGTTAATAACGATAATAATTGATTGACGACTATTGATTAAATCATTGTAATTAAAAACATCGGTCAACTATATTAGTAATTCCGGATTTTCTTCCTTCTACGTATAAGTACTATTGTGCAATGAAAATTTATTTGTTATACATATAGTGAAGAAGACATTATTGCATTTAATTTATTTGCAAAGCTCAATTGTTCTAGATAAAGGTACTTTTTGTCTGAATTACGTCAAAGTTTTCAATTATTATTGTTATCATTTGATTTATTTTTTATCTGACAAAAAGTTTGATGTAATTAAAAAAAAAATGTACGTACATAGCGTACAAAAACTCCCAATAAAAAGTAGATATTTCATAAAACTTTAAAAAAAAAAAGAATCCTTTACCAAAAAGTTTGATGTACGATATTAATGGGAAAAAGTACCTAACAGTTAAGGGATTGAAGATAACCTCAAAAAAAAAAAAAAAAGATTGAAGAGTTTATCGATGTTTTTAAACTTGTTTAATAGTAAAAAAAATTTTATGTACAATTAAAGTAATTTTCATGTTTCATTTTCATTTTTTTTGCTACTCCAATGCAATTTAGACTTTACCTTTCTATCTCGAAATTTGCGATCGCGTACGCGAAAAGTTAAAATTATATTACAAGGGCGTCCGCAGGACTATATGTATACATTTTCTTGGGGGCGGGATTATCTAACTGAAAAAAATTTTAAAAATTAAATATTCAAAAAAAAAAAAATCAAGTATTAAATTTGTACGATAAAAAATTCAAAAATCCACAGCTATTGTCAAAAAATTTTAAAAATTTGCAACTGTTTACAAAAAATTATAAAAACCATAGCCATTCAAAAAAAAAAAAAAGGTTGAAAAAATTAAATTTTCATTTTTTGGAGAAAAGTTAAAAAAATCCATAGCTAATGTCGGAAAATAAAATTTTATAAGCGAATAATAAATATACTATGGGAGTAGTGGGATCTCTTCTTTTTTGAGATATTTCAATGATTAGTACTTTGGTGGATTATGAAATTATACATGAAAGGTTTTATAATGGATTTGCACACTACGATTCCAGTACAAAGTATTCCCGAAAGTAATTAAACTAATGATTTATTCTAGATACAAGAAAAAGCCATAGTGCCTTACATAATGAGATATTACCTCCTCCAGCCTCATTTCTCAGTTCTCGGATCGAATTCGAATCCTTCTCCCCTCCCCCTTGAATACTCTATAAGAGACAAACTCATAACTGCCTCTACATAATGATACCCATATCTACTTTGATGATCCACCAAAGTGTTAATTTTCCGAATATCTCAAAAAGTATCCTACTCCAATAATATATTTTTTTTTGCATCGCATCGCTTTACCTCATGAAGACATTTCCTTATTATTAAAAGGTTGCAATAATTGAATTGCAACTTTCTGTTTACGCGATTTCCAAGGCAGAACATATGACGTACACAATTTCCCTTAAATTGAATAAATCTCTTGTAAAGACTGTATTTATTTTTGGTCCAATTTCCCGAGATGTTAATACAAACATTTTCAGGAGGTTGGGGATGGGGTGTAACTGAATCTGAAAAATCATTTTTTAGTTTCCAAATAATAGTTTATTTGACATACCAAATTTTATTCAAATCGACGACAAAAAATATATAAGGTGTAAATTTTCCATTGAATACAAATATATATAAATTTCGATTAATTATACACATAAAAGTTAATAGATGCTTCATATTCAAATTAATTGATTAATTAATTCCCTTACATTTAAATTATGTAATTATATAAACTCATAACTAACTCAATTTTTTTGTCGGAATATTGTTGTAATATATATTCACACAACCTAACCAGCTTATTATATTTAAATTCTTTAATAAATATTATAAACTTAATTCACCATAAATAAATCAAAATCTACCTTTTTAAAGGCAATTTTTAAAAAATTGAAATATAATGTCTATTATATAAGTTCAGCTATGATACAAAACATTTAAAAAAAAAAAAAAAAAAAAAAATTATTACCATCTAAATAAGGTCCTTCATTTTACTCAATTTTTTGATGGTTATATACATTTTGTATTAAATGTAATAAAGATAACGTAATAAATAATTCATTTTTTAAATGCTGAAATTTTTTTATCAATTTATTGTTTGCTTTCATTTTCATATGTATCATTTTTTCATGTCGAAATATGGCACTGAATCTCAATTATACCTTAAAAACTAAATTTAAAAAAAAAGCTTAAAAAAAGAGCAAACCTTCATAGATTAAAAGTTTTAATGGTCATATTCTTGTTTTACCACTTAAATAACATTAATAAATGTGGGTTTCAGTCTGGTGGCGTTCCAAGACCTTTATTTTGGTGCATAGTGTTATATGTAGGTATATCCACTTAAAGGAAAGAGTCTTGAGTTTATTTTTGAATGTAATTTAAATATATAATTCTTAGTATTCTATTTTAAAAGTTAAAATTGAATTAATTAAAATTTATTTTTCTAATTCTTAGCATAGAATGATGAAATATTCTCATTTTTATGAATATTAGTAATATTGATAATAAAATAAGAGTTAACTTATGCCTATCATTGCCTTGGTTTCCAATATAATTATAATAATCAAAAATTCCTCAGAATTGGGATTTTTTAATCTTTACAACCTTAGAGCTTGGACTTGGATTGAGTTATGGATCCAATATTTGATTTCTAAGTAGACTACTATAAATGACTCTGCTCGTACATACCAAATGTGAGTCAAATACGTTAGATGTGAAAAAATCTCTTGGAATGCTAAGAAAATATACATAAAATATTATTCAAACATAATCCTATTTCAGTTTTGTGTCTTATTTGATATTCATACACATGTTTCATACAAACTTTTTGTCCAAAAACTACTCAAAATCATCCAAAATGATATTTTTGGAAATATGGATATGGATGAAGCAGGGTATGAGATATATTTAGATGCTTACAAAAGGGATTTTTGAGCTCCGTATAACTGAAAGCTTAGAAAGAAATAAGTGCAGAAACTTCCCAAAAAATATAAAAGTATAATTTGGGAATAGGTCTAATCATGAATTACTATACCATTATATCATTGATCACTATCCACGAAACCTTTGAAGCTCACCTTTTTCATTTAGTAACTCAAAGGTTATTTTATGTTATAATGCTTTGTACTTTAGATAATGCAATAACTACTAGAGGAGTCCTCGGATTATCTCATTGATTATATGTTTAAGACTAGTAAAAAGTAATTAATTACATTCCTGAACAACAATAAATCGTCGAGGGTCCTTATTTCTTCCACAATTAATGAGGCGGATAAGTGTCTTCTTTTTTGTCGGCATATAGGATTAAATATGTCAAATAGGTATCCAAGCAGCTCGTTTATTTCCTTATAATGGGAGAAGATACTGAATATCTCCCTCCTTGAGGAAATACACCAAACTTTCATTTTGCATAAGGCTAGAAGGAAGTCATAGTTAATAGGCCATACCCCTTACAACATCTCCTTTCTTAGGAACCCTCGAAGGGTTTCAAGATGGAGGCTAGCCTTTGTGCGATGAAACAATGTCTCAAAGCACTGTGGCGGAACAACTTCCGCTGGAGGTACACAGACTAAAGCACCTGCAGACGTCCTGTTCAGGAAAGGCCTGAAGACTGAGTCCATGAGCCCTCGTAAGCAGTTGGCTCAACCTTCAACTCCACCCAATTCCAAACGAAAAGTTCGAAATCCGGGAGGTGAGGACCTTCTGCTTCTGCTTACGCGGCTATATGCTACCCGCGCAACAAGTAGTAGAAACTGATTCAGTGAACCTGAGTCCAGTACCTGAGAAGGCACTGAGAAAAGGAGACAAGTTTTCCTAATTTAAAAATACGAGGGATTGACCAAATAATATACAAGTCCCTACAAAATATATATTTACGATATCTTTATAATTAAGCACGCTGAGGTTTTTGAGGAAGAGTTATCACAATCAACATAAGCATGATATGGGGATATATCAGATAGAAAGTGATTTTTTTTTCCAAAGAAAATACACTGACACCATACTAGAAAAATATCCACGATGATTTGGATCCAGAGTAACTAGCTTCAACTTTTATTTTATAAACAAAATCATGTCTTCTTGAATTTCCTATGACAATCCATGTATGATATCAATATAACTTTGAATACTTAATATTTTATCCTCAATTATATTGTTTTCATATTTTGACTTCAAAAAGTAAGAGGATTTAAGATTCAGCATATGCACCAAAGTAATTTATATACAAGAAGATCTTTTTTCAGAGAAACCTTAAGAAATTTATCTACAAAGTTTGAATTCTAAATTAACGAATATGACCAAACAGGATTTTATCATTGGAGATCCTAAAAAATATATATTAACAGTCAATAACAACCTAGATACTATTTAAAAGGATTCTGTAAAGTGATTTAAATTTATTGACTTGAGTAAGGAGCTTAATAGCTCCTGATTCTTTTTTTATACTTTGATAATACCATTTTTAAAGGCAAAATATGCATTTTAAAGTTCTTGTTTGTTGTGTTTGATAGTTATTGCTTAAGTAGTAAAGATGTTTTATTTTTGAATTTTTACTATAATTATTTATAACCAAACATAATTACTGCTTCTAATATGTTAGCTTTCTTTTCGAGCCAAATAATTGAAATTCCCTATGGAACGCAATTTAAATACATTTTTTCTTTCAGTTAAAATAAATATTAAATATTATTACAGTCTACAAAAATTTCAGACAAACAATCAAGATTTTTCAAGGGGGTATTTATTATAAGTGCCGCGAGACATTATGGCAACGGGCTTGGTTATATTAATATTTTTTTTTTTAAACCAAAGTATTCCAATGTAAGAGTTAGAGCTCACTCTCGTGTTTAAAAATTATAAATAAAGCTTTTTCCTTATTTCATTCATCAATGTTTTTATAAAAGAATACTAAGAACCTTACATAATTATCTTTGGTTTACTAGAAAACGGTGAGCTTAAGATGTTTTTTTTTTTACTTTTAAAATTTCTACTCTGTGCTCCATTGAAATCTGAACACTTACGTCTCAATCCTTAATGAAGGTTGAGTAATTCAAATTAATTCATATTTTCATATATCAAAACATAAACAATTAGTTATAAATCAAAACAAATTTAGTACCTCCAGCTTATGTACAAGTTTAGAAAATGACACTTGGACGAGAACGACCAATTTCCATTCACACACTTTAAGGAGTTGGGCATCTCCAGGGCAACTGTCTACGTCGTCAGCAAGTCCTTAACGTTGGGAAGGACTCTATCAAAAAGGCCAAATTGTACCTGGAAGAGTTACAGAAAAGAGCCCATCCCAATACCCCTCAAGTCCATGAGGGCGCATGCAAGACACATATATTGTGGTTTCATAGCAGACTGTCTTGAGAGCTATCAAAAAAGTGGGTGGGAAGAGCCTTGTAAGGGTAGATGGACCACTTTTGACCCCAGCATTGAAATAAAACCATCTTCTTTGCTGTAAAATCTTTTTGAGTTCTTTTGAACTCTTTTTTGACACTTTTGGCCCCATTACACCCCTGATGCCAACTCCCTAAAATACACCTTTATAGAGGATATCGAGGGAAATGCCTACAATGTTCTTTGTCCAAACATATAGGCCCTCAAATCCACCCTCATCCAGCAATGGCCCCCCATGACAGAGAACTACATCTGCAACGGATACTGGACCTTCTGTCACCGCCAGGAAGCCATCATTGCCGCTAAGGGTGGCTACATTAATGATAAAGAGGGCTCAGATAAACATCTATATGTACTATTAATTTTGTTGAAATTTTATTGTTAATTAATAAATTATATCTGGTTAAAGTTTAAAATTCAAAGCGTTCCGATTTTAATGGACCACTCAGTACATCAGTCATATCCAACCTGAAATTTTTAGTCGACTAAACTATGGATTTCACGTTTCCACTTTTAGTATTTTCTCTCCATAACTTTTAAGAGAAATAGATCCTACCTATAAAACAACATTTAACAATCTAACAGGGTTGGTTATATAATATATATATCCCGACTATATATAACCTAATCAATAATTTAATCGAGAGCTGCTCATTTAAGTATGAGGTTATGCGTTTGAGAGTATATTTGTGGCCATTCAAACACTACATCTTTACAATTAAATATAAATGTAACTGAGGTCACAAATGGTAAAATATTGTTCAACAACTGAAGTTCAGTGAATGGAGTATTAAAATTTGCTGATTTATTGAATCAACTCAGATAATCATTTTGGCTATATCCTTCAGTCTCTGGATAATTATTTTACAGGATTTATATATACGACATCTATACCTGTAATATATTCAATATTATTTCATTTTCATAGTGATAATATAACTGTCCTACCTATCTACTCAGGTCAAAATTTAGAGTCCAAATTGTCTCTAATTCAATCAAAATTTCAAAACTCGAACTATTTTCACATTACTTTTCTCTTTGTTTACATTCTAAAAAAGATACGAAAAAACGAATTATACTAGCCGAGTAGTACCCTACCCTTGGCAAAAACAATATAATTGACTTTAATCAAATTTTGCAGGAGAGCCAAAACGTAGATATAATAATTATAATCTATCCTTCATTTTTAATTCGTTGAAGGACAAATTGTATTTTATTGATATACAATTGGAGGGCGGCTATGAAGTAGTGTTTGCAATTTTAATTTTTACCCTTATGTGGGAGATTAAGACGAGTGGGGAAAATATTACATGAAGGCACTAGGACAGGCATTGTTAGTTTTCATCATTTTTTTTTTTTTGGGGGGGGAGGGGACTAAGCCCCAAATACTATCAATATCCTTATATAATTATTGATATAAATAGGTTTAATTTTAATTATTTTAAATTAGCAGAGGGTGCGTGTGTTGCACCGCTAAATAGATAGAAGCAAAGAATGAAGGTAGATGAAAAGAGACAAAGAAAGTGATGTAGAAAGAGACACAAAGTGAAGAGAAGATATATATAGATAGAGAGAAGGAGATATATATAGAAAGGGAGAAGGAGACATATATATAAGAAGAGAGAAGTGAATTGAAATTTTATTCCAATCAAAACCACAATCATAATGACCTCGGAGGCTCACCTCCCCAAAAACAAAAAAAACAACAGCATAATAGCAACATGCTTCGTTATTCATATGTTTACTTGCTTGATTTCAGACTGATCTTTTCGACCATTTTTGATTCTATGTGTGATAAAAACCAAAATATACTTAAAATATATATTTGATATGCTCAAAATTTTTGAAGAGGGCTTCAGAAACTTCAGAGGGCTCAAGCTCCTTCCCCTCCAAAGGGGCTAGCAACGCCACTGTTCTCCAGTAAAAAAATGATATATTCAATGATTTTTTTTTTTTTTCCAAATATTTTTCAAAATGATAGAATTCCCACAGAGTATTTAATTTATGACAAAAAAGAGAAAATTTTGCATGTACATTGTTTTGCCAGAAATAAGCAGTACAGATGCATCACAATAATTGATTCAGTCCTTTAATAATTTTCAAAAATACATATATGTATGTGTAGCTAATCATGTATTCGTCTCACATACGTATAATGTACAATTGTATTATCCTTATTCTTCCAGGAAACTATGTTTGCATATTTGTTTAAGAAACTGTTTCAAAGAGTTTGTAGGTAGACTAAAAGTTACCACACCAACAAAACTATTATATATATACAAATAGAAGATATTCACCATACATACTTGAATATATGTACATAGGTACGTATGGATTTGCTTTATTCCAGAGATGTAACTTAATATATTGGTTTTTTGATACTCACAAACATTTACAAAAGGGACTTGATCAAAGTGTTCTTTTATATATTTGCTTCTGTTAAATTTTTTTATCATAAGTATTTCTTTATATTCAATATTTATTGAGGATAATGTATTTTACAATTTATTTCTTAAAATTAATTCAGCATTTCACAAGTGAATAAAAATCATCCAAACAACAAATATATATTTCTAGATAATTACATGCTAAAAGGGATCTACAATTGAACATTACTCGCTATTAATTAAATAATAATCAACCTACTTACTAATAATGAAATATATAGTTATGTGAGCTATCATCAGGAGTCTCTTTAAAAAAAAAAACTCAAATCTCATAAGGGTCCTTCCTCCTCTTCTAAATCAAATAACCTATAAGGCTCCCAGATAAGGTTACATAATTCTTCAACAATAATTGTGTTCTTACATGTAGGGCCCTATAGTAAAGTAAATCACTCAAACCAACCACAGCCCTCAACCTGGCACAGGCCTTGATAAGGAACTCCATGTCCATGCCTCAAGAATGGAAGCCAATATGGAGTTAAAAGTGGCATGTACACGTTTGTTGGACTCTCTCTCTCCAAGTGGTACAGATCTCGCGAAAAAAGAGGGCACATTTCCTTTGCCCTTTGCTTCAGGAAGTCTAGACGGTTTTTTGCTCTCAGAACAAATATGAGTCTTCCTTCCAGACTCTTTAAAACCTTGGCAATATCGTACACAGTTGATTTGGGCAGCTTCGTGAACTCAATAATCTCCTTGGGCGTGATCCCCCCAAGAAGACACACAATAATGACTCCCCCACATTCGTATTTGGAGAACATATCAAGGGTTGTGTACTTTTTCCTATAGAGTATTGTCAGCTAAATCTGATGAGCACACTTTCATAACCATAGATTTCAGGCATGCCAGAAATTGAGGTCGAAACTTGTTCTGGATTTAATATTTCCAAGATAAATTTCCATAAATAGACTGGAAGGATAAAAGACTTACTACTATACTGTTGAAAAAGAAGGAAGACTTTGATGATTTGTAAGTCAGTCAGACACTCATTGACCTAATTATAGGATGTTTAACACGTCTTTACCCTTATTGTACCATGCAACCTTTTTTCCTAAAAGAAGAAAAAAAAGGAACTCGAAATCATCTTGTATGTTAGTTAGTCAAATAAGTAAATTATACCAAGTACTACGTATTTATATTTTAACTAGTCCGGGACTATCATTCCCAAATTGTTTCTTCACAATTTGAAAATGAATTGAAAATATACATACATATGTATATATCATAATATTAAAATCAAACATATTATTTTATTTGATACTTTTTTATAATATCGTATTAAAATCGTAGCTATACAATTGTAATTGTATAGGATAGGCAAAATTTATTCATAAAAATAATAAAATGGCCAATATATACAACTAAATATTTATAACTAAAGAGACTATAAGGAAAAGAGGAGCCATGTATATCAATCAAGAATGTTTTTTCTTATCTCTAAATTTTGATAAGCTTGCATATGCTCTTTGAACTTCTTTTGCACAGTTAATTGTTATCACGTCTTTTGACTAATATCTAATGTAATTTAATAGAAGTCAATGTTTCCGACGAGTTTATGTATTTTTCTTCACACTTAATTAGAAACCTAAGCTATTGATTAAAACCATAATTCATATTATCTGAATCGAAATTATGCTCTCAAAAATTATAAAAAGTTATTTTAAAACAAAAATAAATAACCCTAATAATCTACGAATGGTATTTTTATTCCATATTTTTTGTAAACACCTGGACATTTTTGATATTTTTTTTCAAGAAATAACAAATTTGGAACTTAATCTGCGAAATTTGTTTAAAAAAAAGTTAATTTTTTGTGAGCAGCTATAGGTTTTTGATATTTATTTCCAAAAAAATTCATTTTGGTATTTCTAAAAAATACAACAGCCTAAGCCTTCTCAAAAGATAATCTTGCGCCAGAAAAAAATACTTAATATCAATCTTGTTAAGTTAGGTAATCCACAAGTCTCATCAAAGCAACGTCCCCCCCCTCAAAAAAATAAATATAACGGGTACCCCATCTAGCGATTGCATTTTGAACTACCACTTTTTTGACGTCTGACAGCTGTAGTAACATTTTCATTGTGTCTAATATTTTGTAAAAGATCTTCAGTTTACGAAATAGTTAAGTTTACGCTCGAAAAAAATTGGGAAAAACTAAGGACTTACTTCCAAAATGGAGAATCTTTAAACAAAATTGTAAGAAAATTACGTCGGTCGAAAAAAGCGCCTTCCAGGCAGTTTGTGGATAAATTTGTGAAGCGTGTGCTCGAAACTGGTTCGTTAATGGATAAAACAACGCGTTCCCATGTTAGTCCAGTGTGATCAATCGAAAACATTGCTGCTGTTGCCAGAAGCGAAAAAACGATCAAGGAGCTACCGTTACGGTCAATGGTGATCGCTATCGGGCCATGTTGGAAGATTTTTTGTTTCCCCAAATGGAAAAGGAAGACATCGACGACATTTGGTTCCAACAAGATGGTGCTACGTGCCACACAGCGCACTGTCTTTGACAATCACATCATAAGCCGAAACGGCAACGTCAACTGGCCACCTCGTAGCTGGGATTTGACTCCGTTGGACTATTTTTGGTGGGGAACCGTCAAGGATAAATGTTTTTGACGATTTGAAAAACGAAATTGGAGTCACCATTGCAGCTATTTAAGATCACACAATCGAAAAGGTATTGAAAAATTGGGTTGCCAGAGGGCTACTGTAAGGCCAGCGACGGCGGCCATATGAATAAAGTGGTGTTTTATTATTAATCGGAATGTTGAGGCTTTCAAATAGAAAAAAAGTTATTGAAAAATACATATCCGTCTTTTTTTTATAGCGATATCAAAAAGAAAAAGTTTTGTTGGCTAATATATATATTAGTAATATTTTTATGATTTATCAAAAATATGTTATAACCTTCAAATAACATACCAACTTATATGCATCAAAAAAGTTGTCACAATGAGAAGCCCATCTTTTATTTACTTAATTTGCGATTTTTTTTTAAAAACTAATTTTGCAAAAAAACGTTGCTAATAGCATTTATTGGAGTTCTAAAGAGAAACACAAACCTTCCAATATTTCTTTCGAACTTGCAAAAACCATAAAGTTATGAAGAATAATGTTGTCGAAAAAATAAGCCCGGTTCATTTTTGTAAATATTGCAAAAATTATATAATGAATTTTCCGGAAATTGAAAATACTGTATTTTATAGTTCATGTACAAAATGTATTTTTTTGTGGCATTTCTTTTAAAAATATTCTGAATTGATGTTTAATTAAAAATTGAAAAATTAATCAGAAAATCTTCAGTTACACATCAATTCTTTTTAATCAAATTTATATGCAAATAAATTTAGAGACAAATTTCTACAAACTTTATTTTTTTTACTAATCCAATATTTCATTTATAGTTCATTTTTTTGCACCAGAAAACAACCAAATTGCAATTTTCACCGATTATTTTTCGGTCCCTATTTTTATTTGATCTGAATAAATTTAGAAAACGTAATTTTTCATATATGTATTTTTTGAAAGGCCAATCACTTTATGAATTATAACTTAACCCTTTATCCTAGCCTCATTTAGGTACAAAAAATGGTTTTGTGTTTAGGGTTTAGCATAAGCCCACCTTAAATAACCCCCCCCACAAAAAAATCGACATCCTTCTTAGTCTGACCAGGCTCAAAAGAGGGACCCATACAAAATTTCCGCCTCCTAGGTCCAAGGGTGTGGCCACACACCAGCTCACCAAGTCAGCATCATCAAAGACGTCATGCAAAATTCTTGATGACGTCATAGACTATCGTATTAATTTTTTTAGATTCATTTCTTTAGTCATTAAATATGTATGTATATACATTTATGCAATAAATAAATTAATTATATTGTTTCGCCAAATTGTTCTTGGGTATAATGTCCGTTCGGCAAATTGTCCTTTGGCAAAAAATATTTACAGCCAATTGTACTAGATGCTCTATATTTAAAAATAAGACGGTTTGGTCTAGCAGGCTAACTATCAGCTTCTACAAAAAGGACTCTATTCTTATATTTAAACTTCTTACTTCATGTTTTGAATATTTACAGCATGTAAACTTTGTATTCGGTTAGTTATATGATTTCAAATGGTATGTATGTTACTTATAAAGAAGATACTAAATTCTCAATTTTATTAAAGTTCCATGAATGTCTGAACGGACTATATTTACTATCATCTTTTATTTGAATATGTGCTAGCCTTGATGAGATAATTCATGGAGTCTTTTTTATTTTATTTTACTCAATTAATGCATTTAAGACACTCAATCAAATCAAATCTGGAATTATTTTCTACATATTTAAAAAAATAGGGTGGTAAACAGATAAACATATTCAAAATTCGATCAGGTATAGTGAAATATTGAATTTCTACTTCTTTGGGAAAGATGAAAAATAAACAATCTCAATGACTGAAGTATTAAAGATTACTGATATGTGGACTGTCAAAATCAAATATATAATGTATCATACGAGAAAACTGTTTTTGAAGTAAGAGAAGAAATAATAAATGAATTTCATGGAAAAATGGTACAATATTGCTGAAGGGCATCACACTTCCATGCTAACACCATATGAGTATTTGCAATATTCGTAAAGTATATTTTTGGATTGATGTAGCTATTTATATATTAATCTGCTATATGACATAAAAGATTATTGTGAGTGAACATGTACAATGTACATATATAGTCACTAGAAACCCCCTTCCATAGTAATAGACGAAGAACTCTGACATATTTAGCTTTTATTTTAAAAGAAGGCTTATTTATAATTGGTATTGCTCAATATTAAAAATTTCATTAAATGTAACAGCACTTTAGGCATAATTCAGAATGAGTTATTTGCTCCAGTTGATTTATTTTTTAACTTGCTATGTGGAGGAAAATAAGTTCGTATCAAACAAGAGTTGCTATTAAATTATATTTTCAACTTTAAATGACATTTCCATCAAGGACCATTTACATTATAGTTAAGAGTACTCCAATTCCTTTGTCTAAGAAATCATTGTATACATATTTAAACTTCTTTTGGTTAGAATAAATCAATCTTCTGATCACAACCAAATCTCAAAATTCAAAGACATCTGTCCTCTGTCCATCAAATCATTCAGTCAATTCGCGGAGAGCAATTAACAATTCTGTTTGAATTAACTGAAAATATGTATCATTGTTTTTAAATTAAGACTAGGTTCCTTCATTTTTTGTATTAATAAATTATTAAGTAATTACTCATGTTGCTATTCAGGAACGCGATATGTGTATACATATATATATATATATATACTAGCAAAGGGATATCCGGCATAGCTCGGGACAAGGACGGAGCGGGAAATTACATTTACAATGGTCAATATTATATATATTTTTAATGTTTAGACCCCTTCGGTGTGGGAGAGCCTTATAAATAATATATGTTATTTATTAATAAACTTAATTAAAATACAAACAAATATGTATAAAAAAAAATTCTAGATCAGAAGCACATCTTTTATTTTTGTCAAAAAATGGACAAATCTAAATTTGCGAAGTAAATTGCAAAAAACTTTTATTCACTAATTTTGCTCAAAATATAGTCTCTTTGAGGTAAAAAATACAACTTTTGTCTTTTGGATATAGAATAAGCTCCCCTTAGAAGAGTCTCCCCCAAATTGGGACCCCATCCTAGCCTTGAAGAAAATAATACTCTTAAATGAAGGAATACTATACTCTTAATTTGAGGTATCCCTGTTGTCACCTGAGGAAAAAAAGGAGAAGGTGTGGTATATTCAACAGAGAGAAGGAGAGTCATCATATTTCATCAGTGGTCATAGTACATATATTGTATTATATTAATGTGGCTCTAATTAATTAATAGTTTTACTACACTTACGTTTAATTGTAAATTTAAAATATATGTTTTACTAATTGTATTTCAATAATGTATGTTAATATTGTCTTAGCGATAATCATCTTGAAATATTCGTATTTAAGAGGATTTATATTCAAGCCTTACCATGTTTGAAAGAGGTATCTATGCAAAATTTTAGCCTCCTAGGTTCAACGGTGTGGTCATGAAAAAGGACCTACACGCAAACTCTATTTTTTAGAAATACAGATTATGAATATAAAAAAATAAAAATGTGTTATAAACTTCAAATAAGATACCAACATATATGCAAGAAAATATTTGCATTGATGAGAAGTCTATTTTTATTTTTGTCAACTAATTGCCAAATTGAAATTCGTGAAGAAAATTGCAAAATACTTATTTGTAGTAATTTTGGAAAAAAATTAGTAAATATAATTTATTGGCATTGTAAAAAGAACCACAAATCTAACATTTTTTTTCCGTACTTTCAAAAACAAAAAGTTATAGAGAATAATGTTCTTGAAAAAATAACTAGTTCATATTTGCAATTATCGTATATATCAAAATTATTTTTCTAGAGTGCTTAAAATATGCTCTTGCATTCCAAAAATAAAATTGAATTTGACTTTAACACCACTCCCAACTTATAATTTACAGCTTCTCAAAAAAACAAACAATCCTATGTAATTTTTAAATGTGTTCTATTCAAAGTGTAGAAATATGATAAAACTGCTCTATACCTATATATTACCTATTAATCATCAATTAAATTAAACTTCTTTGCCTGTCTTTTTGTTTTTTTTAATTTAAATAAATAAACCAGAAATTTTTTTCTCTTTTTAGTTCAGAATTTTTTAATTTGTCATCACGTAGAACTTGTAACAGCCCTGAACTATTATTTTCAAGGAGGGTCACGGCCTTATTTCTCCTTTGTCAAGTCATCCTGGAATACAATGCTTCCTATGTTAATTTACTACTCAATTACCTGAATATTGAAAATTTATTCTAAAAGTTCCAAACATAATTGTTTGAATGAAATATTGATGAAAACATTAAAAATTGGGCAAAATTCAAGTGCAATTGAAAATTAGTTAATACTCGGAGGCTTTTCTCAAGAATGTTCAAATGTTTAATATTTGCTTGTTAAAATTTTAGGTATATCCTATCAACTTCACATAGGCACTATTAATTTGGAAATAAATACAATCCTAAAAGTTTCAATTTAATAAAGCAAGAAAGTGTACAACACATTTATGAGTACCTCTAAAGAATTGATAACTTTTTAAAATGTTTTATAGCTTATTTCCCACTAAAGACTCATAATTTTATTCTGACACTAAAGTTAATTATGTATAAGTTTACTCTTTTGTGTAAAAGTTCATTCATAAAGAATTATTTTCAATTTTTTTATACGAGGAATTCTTCGTTTTTTATTTTATATATTTCCTTTTATTTATTGTAACAATAGTTTTATTTTTATGAAGAATGAAGGATTTTAAATAAAGTTGACTAACATCATATATATTGTTGATATTAGAATTAATTAATTTGATTTTCTTATATGTATTACCCTTGTTTGACCCCAAGTAATAAATGTCATAATTCAAATAGGAAAAACTTAATAGATTTTTAAGCTTACTGCATAGAATGAACCTATATAAAAAGTTCTTCTTATGTTTCTTTTTTCTTTTATTTTTTACTTCAATAGGAATGATTTTTCCACCGATTTTTTAAACCATATATTGGCACAAAAAACATGGAATTCTGACCAAGAGTCATGCAACCTCTAGAAATGAATTTTAATCACGCGATGGACGCCCCAAAGGCGTCTCCCGAATAAGAAACCCCCACAAAAATAAGACGTCTGACACTCCATCAACACAAGAGACATTCGACATGAAGAACCCCCAAAGTACTGATAATTAAACTCTCTAGAAAAAAAATTATTAATCACATAAATATTTTATTTCTTTATTTTTTGAAGTATATAATGCCTCACAAGTATAAAATTGCTCTTCATAAGTTTGACGATACTGATAGAAGGTCGATCACTACAATTGGAACAAACTTTGACCTTAACCCGATCCTAAATGAGTGCATTAAAGCCGAGTTTTTTCCCTACTCATAGAAGGGGAACTAAAAAAATTAATTTCTGTTTGTTTTCATTTTGAGTCAGCTATCAAGATGGAGAAACAGGATAACTCATCAATTAGTACCAAACGAGAGGAGGGAATCGACAGCTAACAATAAAGTACATAGGTTGTTTTTTGTGCTTGCGAAGTAACACCATGTGTAACCCGTAATAGCCCGTAGTATGTGGCTAGTGGGCTATATTTAAGTAATTTAATTATAATTTTTGAAAGTGATGAGTTATGAAGAAAAAAATGAAACACATCTTTTAAAGCCCACTTGACCCTATATTACGCTTTCAGATTAATATCTAGTTATTTATTGAATGAATATGGTAATTAAAGCAAAAAATTTAAAGTAGGTAAATCATAAAAAGAAAGGGTGTCCTTTCAAATTTTGTCTTTTTGCTCTAAAAATATTGTCAATTTAAGATTGACTGGAGAATGCCTACGATGAATATTTTTTCACTGAATGCATCTTCAGAGTTAAAAAAAAATATATTCTCTTTTATGAACATGGCTTTGATATTGATTGTTATGAGTTTTTTTTTTTTTTTTTGCAAGGTCACAGAGTATAAGTACGTGCAATTAAATTAGCAGTATCTAGTTTCTAGTGTACCTCATTGATAAAAAATAGTGATTAAACTCGTTTATCTAATATTCAGTTTTAAGTTAATCTTTTTCTTAATAAGAAAAAATAACATAATATCAATTAATCAGATAAATAAAATATAAAGAAGAATATGTTGTATTTTTAAATACGAAAATTATATTTATAATTATTTAAAGACTGTTATCATTTAAATTATCATTGTCCCTCTGAATCTTGGAATAAAAAAGAGCCTTATCCATTTTTTATCAAATATTTGAAGAACTGTTGGAATCCTCAGTATCTCTTTTCTGATGCACTTCATTTTCCTATATTATAAAATTGTATGCATAATGTGGAAATCAAAAATAATATTCTTCTTCCTAATCTTTGCTAATATTATAATCTTTAAACTTAAATTTAAATCAACTAATTTTAAATTAGCCACAACCCATGGATTCTAAAATAAATAGTTGCAAATCTAACTTAATGAAAAATATATAGGCCAAATCAATAAGTTGAAACGGATTTCAATATACAAAAATAAATTTAAAAGTACCATCTGCATATATTTAGGAAATATTCACATTCTATAAAGAAAAGAATAATAGTCAAATTCATATAAAGTCAATAATATCTCATTCCAAAATACTATAAAATTAATTATAAATTATTAAAACATCGACATTTCCTTCTATTGCATACAAGGGATCAGAGGGCTACGATAAACATAGTATTTAAATTTATATAAGTTGTTTGAAGAGAAAGTCTTGAAAGTTGTTTGTCTGCGTGTTGCCTTTATTTTGAGCTCCCATAAGTAGTCATTCCTTAATAAAAATGATCTTGACATTTATGAAAATAAATGCTGGTCACTTGTCTCAATACTCCTCAAATTTATTATCATGCAAATAACTCTATTTAAGTTAATTATCCGTTATCTGCCAAGGAGTAATTCATTAATGGACTATATTTAGTTATATTTTCTTAAAAATCCTGATCCAAAACGAAGTGAACTTTTTGTTATCATCGTGAGTCAGTCCTTAATCAGAAAAGAGATAGATTCTGAGGACGGAACTTAATTCACATTACCACTTAAGTGAGGATGATAGGCAGTTGAAACTCATCTAGGAACTTTTTCCATAGAATGCATCCAGACATATGCAAGGTGACAAATAGGTGAATTTCTTTTGGCAAATGAACGTTGAATACATGAGATAGACTCCCCAATAAAAAGTTTCAGATAAACTAGAGTGTTTTTTATATGTATAATAATGTTGAAATATTCTGATATAATTACATTATTAACCTAAATCTACCGTCTTTCTAGAGACTTACTCAAAACATAATTCTCAAAGTCAGCCTAAAGGAAATAATTCAATTACGAAAAATGAGAATATAAAGCCCATTGGCATCCTTTTAAAACAACCCATTAATTTAATTTTTACATCCCTCACATAGTAAAAAAATAGTTATATTAATTGACAAACTCTTCAGCCTTGGTTGGATTCCAATTAGCACGTTTGATGGCATTTATGCACAACTTCCTAATATTTATTTCTTTTGGAAAGGTAAACATTCTCATGAAAAAGAAACTTTCAGTTTTTTTATCTGTAGCTGATCTATTTTTATATTATATTCACTGTAGTACACATTTGACATTACCATTATGAAAAATATATTGCAATAATTTGATAATTATAATAAATAATTTAATTAAGCCCACAAAATAGTATGTAAATAAAATCCCTCCAAGAACTTTCACATAGATATTATGGCAACTGACAATTTTAAGCAGATCAGTGACGAGAAGGAAAAATATATGCTCTTCTTTTACTGAGTGTCCACTCATTCCCTTGAGTCGTTTAGTTTAAGCAAGTTAATAAAATAATAAGTTCGAAATAAACTTTTTTCTTCATATGATGTTTTTTCACTTTTCAGAAATACTATATTGAAATTAAACCATAGATTCCTGAAAATATGACTGTTAAAAAAAAATTTATCAAATCATATTTTTCACGGCCTTTCAAAGAGTATCACCATAAACTAGTGATACCAGCTTTAGTATTTAAATAAAAAAATATACTCTTCATTTTGATGGAATTAATCTATCTATTAACAATAATATTTTATACAAATTTTGGTATTTCCTTTGGTTTATAAAAATATAATAAGTGTCTTCATAGAGACGATAAAAAAATATATCCCACAGAGTGGGGACCCAAAACAACATCCAACAGCAATTTATTACAATTTCTAGCCCCGTTACTTTTAATTACGTGCTTTCATTAAGCAACCAAACGACATTTGAATCAAAATAAACAAGTTTTGTGTAAAAAAGAAAAAAGGAAACGCGTGTATTTTTTTACGTACCCTGCCCCGGCGTGCGTAAGTACCGAGGAGGCTGCAGATATTGTTGGCATCTCCATAAAACCAAGAAGAACAAACTTCTGCAGGAAACATATGTCTAACTTTTGGCCTGCATATATTTGGTCCTTCCCCAGTCCTGACCTCAAACTTCTGGACTGGACTTTGGAGTTAAGTGTATTTTGGAGAAGAATGTCTGCCGTACCTTTTACCCAAATTTGGATTTCCTCTGAGCTGCCGTCATGTCAACTTGGTGTACCATGGATACGGCTTTCATTGTCAAGAGCTGCTAATCTGTTTGTCGGCATGTCGAGGCTGTTATTGCCTGTGAAGGAAGATATATTAACTGAAAAGTATATCTAAATATAGTACTGAAACATCTTACAATTTGGTTTTAAGTTGCATTTTCTTGGTTTCATAAAAATCACGTTTTCGTATACTACTGCAAGTTTTGGTTTCCTACATTTTGTTTTATCTGTTAATACAAAGCTACAAAATGATTACTTTTCTTAAAACCTGTATACTTCTTATCCATAGCTTTCTTTTGTACTATAAAAACAAAGATTCGAACAAAATAAAGGGAGCAAGGATCAGATTGTCGCCTATTTTAAACCTTGATAACTTGAAGACGACATTATCAAATAAAAAACCAGTTACCAAATAAGAAAGCTATTCTTGTGAGCTGACGATACGTAGTTCAGTTAGCATCATGCCGTCATTATATGAGGAGATAAAGAGCTATAAGTGGAACGAGGAGCTTTTGAGGTCCGCCGTAGTCATAGAATTGGTTCATAATGGAGGTGAAATCTCCAATTCAACGATTGCTTCAACCTTAGGAGTGAATTTATGGACTGTTCAGCGTATCCGTAAGAAGCTAGAGGACACCTGAGATGTTGATACCGCTATAAAGAGGGCACCCAAGGAGGAAGGCGCCGACAGGAAGGTCAGGGACACCGACTTTGTCGACAAGGTAAAGAAAATGGTTGAGGATTACCCTACCAGGTCCATGAAGGCCATGGCGAGGGATCTGGGCCGGAGACAGGCCCTGGGTGCGGCAACAGGACTCAGCACCCTGCCAAGTGTCCAAAATCTCCATGCAGTGGTTAACCGAGAACTATTATGACGTCGTAACCAAGGATTTGTGGCCTCCTAACTCTCCCGACCTTAATCGTTTGGACTATTTTGTCTGGGGCTATGTCGAGAGACATACCAACAGACATCCCCATAGCACCAAGGCCAGCTTGATGGACTCCATCAAGGAGGTATTCGGCTACATGGACAATGAGATGGTCAGAAGAGACTGCAGCCGGTTCAGATCCGTATTGAGGCTGTTATTGATGCCAACTGTGATTATATCGATTGAATGGCTACTCTATACCTATATGCTCGTCATAGTTTTGATTTTCAATAAAAAAGTTAAAAAATGTATATTTTGTGTTGTTTTTTGTAGAAAAATATTTTGGCGACAATTTGATCCCCGTTCCCTGTATTTTTGTCTTCGTGATGTTCATATTAGAACCACCTACTCTTTTTACGTACATTCATGAATATTAATCAGGAGTTACATCAGATATTAAATATAATATATCAAATAATTCATATCGGCCTTTATAATGACCGATAAAAGACAGAAAAACTGATGAAACAAAAAGAAAATATAACTTGTTCCCCCACAAACAAATATTGAAAATCTTTTTTTAACTCTAGAGTGATATATTGGAAAAAATCATTTGTGACTATTCTTTTTATTTATCGGTCCATTGAATGGTTTTTTGACAACTAAAACAGATTTATTATTTATAAATACCATAGAAAAATGTAATTGAACTTAACAAAAAACAAATATTTATTTAACATTATTTGAAGGCTATTGAACATAATTAAAATGACAAGTATTATTATTATTTTTCTTTTTTTGGTATAATTTCTTATAAAAGTATAAATTTTCACACGCGTAATTCTTTTCAGTTTTGAATCATTTGTAGAGGTGTAAAATTTATCAACTGGATTTTAAATAGAATTTATTTACTTTCAGATTTACTAAAATTAAGAGATACATTATTCGGAAAATTGTGGATTACATATGAGGAAGGCGATAAAAAGATTAATTATATCTGATTGGTCTTTTTTTACTTCCAATTTTTAAATAAATTTACAAATAAATTAATATTCACGTCGATTAACAACTCTTGTAGTTCTTTAGAGTAAATTTTGTAATTATTTTTAGATTTACTATAAGTTGACATGTCTTTTCTTACTTAATTTGGGAATAGTTTGGTTAATTTTCTTGCTTTTAACAGAAGCTAATAGGTGTAATAAAACTTCTGCTTCTACTAAGAGACTCCATTTTATATGATTAATCATCTCGGATGAAGCTGATTTATTCCTCGTGTGAACATAATTTTTTTAAGAGTACATTAAATCCATCTTTCTTTAAACCCCAATAATGGCTACTAGCTAGGATTGAATTTGGAAGGCGAACAATCCACATCAAGAGTTCTTTTGGAAACAAGTACCTTAAATATCTTCAATTAATGGTTAGACTTTCATGTATCAGACGATATATTTTTACACTTCTTCGATATATTTTTTTAATACTATAAGCCTCTGAAAAATAAGAAAATTATCAATTTTCTTATTGTAGCAAAGATATCTCGAAATTTCAGGATAGAGACTTCTGTAGTATTTTTAATTTGCAAAAGACTCCATTGAACATCGTTTACTTGCGACTCTGTAAAAGAGGAGGTTTGGCCCATTTTCTTCTCCTTTGAGCTTACTTTCTTTATTTACGAGACGTTGACATCTATTTTTTAAGATGAATGAAAAAATGAATGTATTTTTAGATGTAATTATATATATGAATGATTCCTTAAGTAATTTCTAGCAGGAAATGTATTTGACTCAAATTTTGTATCAAATATTATTTTTCGAGCTCAGCAATGAAAATTTGAGATCTTTAACTCAATCGAACTCTGAGTTCTAAACTCTTAAATATGTAGACATTTGAATTTGATGATCAATATCTCGTAAAAAAAAACAATGATGTGAAAGTATAATACCTCATTGAAAACCTATCAAATAGCTAAAATCACATCTTTTACAATCAAAATTTATAAGAGCAAAACATGGCCCTAAAACCGTTTCTAAAAATAATAACACCGATTTAAAACGTCATTAAAATAGCCAGTCTTCTTAATGGCTTCAATGTAGTGTAACTTTTCTTTTTTATTAAGCGAATTCTTCCATATTTCCCTCCTTATACTCTCCAGGGCATCAGACTCAACACATAAATGGGTCTCAGTTGTATCTCCACACAATCTGCATGATGCATCTTCCACAATTCCCATTACCTTTAGATGCTACCTGAAGGGAATATGCTCTGTAATGAAGCCAACTAAAATGTTTATAGATGTTCTCCTGTTTTTAAAAAGTTTCCGTTCCGAAGTAGGGCCCTCAAAAAATAATTTTCCTTGTCGGCACGTTGTGTTTTCTATCCATTCCCATTTCCATGTTTTCCTTATGTACTTATTTATCTCGGACAAAACTGCTCTTTTGGGAACTTCCACTTCCAATTCATCATGAATAGTTCCGCCATTCTTGGAAAGCGCATCTGCACATTCATTTCCTGTATAATCCATATGACCTTTTATCTATATTATTGTCACATTCCTTTTCAAACACTTTATTTCTTCGATCACCATAACTTGTTGACCCGTAACGAAGTTTTCATTTTTAGTTATAGAACTTATAGCAGCTGAACTGTCCAGGAAAATTTTGATAGACATTTGAACAAATTTTTTCCATACTTTTGAGAGCACGTAATGCCTTTAAAATACTCTCCAGTTTTGCTTCAAAAACAGTATTGTACCATTTTAAGTTGCCATAGCCTTCCATGAAACAGGTATCTTTATAAGTTATAAATAGTCATTACCAATATTTTAGTCATGGCAGATAGAAGTCAGCTTAGATTTTGACCTTAATTAGGCGTAATGTGTTGATCTATACCAATATTAACTTCTGTTATACAGTGTTTTTTTTTTTTATTTACTATATTTTACTTTGAAGGGGTATGTTCGATTAAACCTTATTTTACTATCTAAATAAAATGATTATTTTTATACATCACAAGAATGACCCATATATAGAGAAAGGGGGGGGGGGGGGAACATTCAATAGCATTTCCTTACGATTTTATCACCGTCATTCTTAATTACAAGGTTTCAGTACGTAACTAAACGACAGCTGCAACAGATCCTTTGTTTTTATCTCTTATCTCTAAGTGTGGAATCTCTTCAACGTCGGTATCAGTACCCAAAAGGCTGCAAACACCGTTGGCACTTCCATCTGGAAGGCCTATGATATCAAGAAGTCCTCACACAGTCAAGAAGAATTAAAACTTTATGCAGCAACAATATGGGTCATATATAAGAATGTTTACAGCATATCTCATCCAAATTTTGATTCACTCCGAGCTTCCATTATGATAGTGTGGAACGGCATGGACACGACCTTCATCTTTATGAGCTTCCAATCTCTTTGCCAATATGCTGAGGCTGTTACTCATAATGACATAAATATGGGTAAACATAGTGTTTAAACATATCACAAATTGGTTTGGAGTTGTCTTTTCTGGATTCTATAAAAATCACGACTTTTGTAATTCAGTCATGCTACTCAAAGGTCTGGGTCCTCCCACTGTACAAATATACTATATAGGGTATACATATGTATGCCTTGATGTTTAATATACTCTTATGTTTATGCTGCATCACAGTTTTTGTGGAAAATATCCATTTAAATTTTATTTTATTAAAATATGTCAACAAAATGGTTATGTAAATACCTACATTTGTTTACAAATAATAAAAAATGTTCGTGTTTTCAAAACATGAATGCCATTTTTTTTATCCTTTTTGTTGGTGTATATTATTTGAAAAGCAATATTAAAAAAATAAAAAAAAGGAGGGAAAGAACACGTTGATTCATTCATCGACTTACCCAAGATGAAACTTTTGCAAAACTGTCTCTTTATAACTGATATGCAACAAACTATTCATTCCTACATATGTATGTTTAAACACTTTTTTAACAATACTTTCTCCTTCAAATGTTGCAAAAAAAAGAAGAAAAAAAAAAAAAAAAAGAGTTTATTTTTTAAAAATATGTAGAACTTTGCTTTTGACATATGATTATTGATACATTAATAATTTTTTACTAACAAAAAAATAAGCTAATTTTAGAAATATTGAATTTGTTCTCAATATGTATTGGGAATGATTATTTATGGTATTACATAAATATTTATAATCCTTTCTGAAATCAAAGTTTTTGGACGTGTGTAATATTATTAAAGAATATTTATACTGACCTTTTTGTGATGGATAAAGTTTTTTCAGAGTAAGAAAATTAATACAGGGAATATTTTCCCAAGCGTAAATTAAATAAAAGTTTAAGCATAATTTGGGTCGTGATTCTGGATTATGTTTATTCGTCATTTTTTGAGGTAAAAAAAAGTTTCAAGTTCTACATAATTTGTAAAAATACCAAGAACCTAATTTATATTATTAATAAATATATATCAAAAAATAGTCATCATTTGGCTCATTTTGATTCATGTTGGATTCGTTATTTATAATACTAAGCTGTTGTTAAATATTGACAAATGACAAAGTCTTGAGGTAGTGTTACCATTTTTTTTTAAATTCTCAACACTGTTATATTATTACTTATATATGGATAGGTTTATCCTATAAATAAAGGGGTTGCTCGCACTGCAAGGCTGAATAGAAACAAATAATGAAGGTAAAAGAAAAGAGGAAGAGAACTGGATGTAGAAAGAGAGAGAAGGGAAAAGGGAAAAAACAGAAAGAAGGAGAAAGATAGAGAAAGAAAAAAGGGTCTTAATGACCTCAGAGATTCCAAGAAATATTATAGAAACAGTTTTGATCATTTTATAGGTCTACGTGCTAAATTTCAGACTGATCTGTTCGAGAATTTTGGTTTCTATGTGTGATAACACCAAAAAGAGACTTATAAATATATATAAAATATGATACTTTTTTTTTGGGTGGGGGGAGCTCCAAAAACTTTCAAAGGGGCTCAAGCCCCCCCTTGGTTATCTCCCTACTAAAGACCAAGACTTTGAGGAGCCATTACTAAGAGAAGAATTTGAGGAAGGGAGACTAAATCGAGATCAAGAGGAAAAAATGATTTTTTAATCAAGTTGCAAGATTTTTAAGGATCTATCTCAAGACTTTGAGAAGTTAATACCTAGACGAAACCAATCTCTAGCTATACAAATTCGTCATAAGATCAAGATAAAACTCGATAATCAAACTATCTTTATGTCCCTTTTACTTATAGCTGGAAAACCCTCTTCAATTCAGAAACATTCCCTCCTATTCATGGTTTGAATTAATATCACATATATAATTAATTGATTAAAAAACTTTATCAAAAAAGTTACAAGCAAATGGACATCTATAAAAAGGTTGTCACTAAATTCCATATCAATTTGAAAACCCCAGCTCATCATTGGAAAAAAACCCAGTTTTTTTCATCATATAAGAAACGTAACGGAGGTCATAAAACGTTACAACATCGGGTTGACCCGCTACCAGTGACGTGTGTACTAGAAACCAAGACAAGACATCTGCTTTGGGTGACTGTTATCAAAAAGTTTGAGCCCCGAAACATTAAAATACTATTTGTAATTTGAAAAACTGAACATTATTATATAATATATTAAAATCAAATTTAGTATATATATATATTTTAACATTAAACTATTTTGTCGTTTACTGTCGCCTTCATACCAGATTTTGGCATTTATTGATCAAGACTACAGCCCTAATTTCAGAATTATTATTACTATTTCAAATGATGTAAGATTATGAGAATTAAAAAGCACGAACAGAAATTTAAAAAAAAATATTATAAAACCATTTCTTCTCCTATCTTATTTTTGATATTCCTGGTGCTTCGGCATTGATTTATCATTTCCCAAGATTTTAAAGGGCTAAGTTCAACCCAAGGGCAATATTTTTAAGGATCATACCAAAGGGGAACCTTGAAAAATTGGTCTATACATTGAAAACAGTTTCAAGATCACCATCTTTAATTTTGAATTCATTAAGATAAACCCTTAACTTTTAGTTCTCGACTGTTTTGGAAAGTTTAAAAAACATAAATCAAGTCAAAATTTAATCTTTTCCCTCACATAATACTAAAACAATGCATGGATATATATTCAGTTTATTTTAAATAAGAGTCTATGTCATGCTAATCTTACAATCTTATATTTAATAACCTTTGCATGGTTAATTTTAATAGACATAAATCTTTAATAATAATTTATTATCCCAGGTTTCCTACAAAATTATGTAATTAGTTTCGTAAGATTATTCCTTGATTTCTATCTTTTCAATACGATAAAACTAATTATTAAAATGTATAATTATTCATTTGAGTGGAACGGTTCTAGTAATAATCTTTATCCAATACAAGTTTTCAATTTCATTATTTGAGTAAATTTACTTATAGCAATAAACTACTTAGAAACATGTCCACATTATTATAAAAGAAAATATTTAGAAAATGTAATTTTAACTCATCAGAATCCAAAAAGTTTAATTTTGTTTATTTTCTATAAGAAAATATTTGTTTTTGATTGTTGGAATTCAAATAATTGTTGATGCCGTGAATTTTCTGATAAACAAACATTTCTTATGTAATTTTATTTTATTTGTATAGAGATAAACGAATTAGAAAACTTCTTGGTTAGATAAATTTGCCAATCATTAATTCTATTTTCCTCCTTCATTATTAACTTTTATTTATTTAAAGCATTCCTATTCGTATGTATCTTTAATTTTTAGCAATATTAAACAGTCAATATTAAACTCATAGGATCTTTATTTGTAGAACAAATAAATACAAAAAAACAGTCTATATATATACTGATTCTGTTGGTTTTAAATTTAATTTTTCCTATTATTAATTCCAGAAAAGTTTGGATGGGGTTTAATAAAAAAAAATCCATTATTTTTAATGTATTTTTTTTTCACTCTCCATTTCATATATGACTCTCGGAATGAAGGATTTTCATTATTTTATTCACATTTTCGATCATTACGAAAAAATTTACTACTAGGTAATATATTCAGAAAATTAGTTTTAGATCAGGATTGTGTGTACTTGCCACCCTCAAAGAGTGAAGCTAATGCAACAGTAATAGGTGACTATCTTACGAAGATTGTAGAAACTTAATAAAAATAGAAGAATGCCAGCTTACTCCTGTTTCCCTCTAAATTGTAGATTTTAAACTCATGTCATTCCCGTGCGACTTATAAAGGCTGTGTAAATATACTTGCTTTTACAAGAGAAGGTTCATAAATCCGTGAATTTCTGATCTTTCTTTTTCTTAACTGGAATGGTAAAACTACTTCCGTCAACAACCATCATCTTTCAGTTGACTCCTTTCAAATTTTGAAAGAGCTGCGGCATTTAGTTTGGTGTATGCTAGCCATCAATAGCTGACCACTGCGTATATTGTGTTGAATACAGATTAAAGTGAATTTCGTGTGCTCATCAAGTATTATTGTTATTTTATTTTTTTTGCGGAAAAAACCTCAACTGAAACCAAGGCTAAAATTTATTAATAAACAAGGGGACTCTGAAATATCAATTTCAATGGGGAAAAGTGGTTTTTTGAATTTAATTCTCGCTATACAAGTACGTAAGATCCCAAACGTTCAGGACGCTCACGATAGGTTCCTTCAACTGAAATAATTGAAAAAAATTCAACATATGGCCCTGGACAATGGGAGATTTAAAGTGGGGTATATTGTGGAAGCCATAAACATATCTCATTACTCAATTGCTTGTATTTTAAAGTATTACTTGGGTATGAGAAAGCTAAAAGCAAGATTGGTGCTGCGTTTGGTCACACTCGAGCACAAATAAAATAACATGTCAACTTTGAAGGACTGCTCGGCTTTGTTTAACTGCAATAAAGACAAGTTTTGTATCCGTTGATGAAACATGTATTCACCACAACATATCAAAGTTCAAGCAGCAGTCAAAACAGTGGGGTTTTCAAAGCGAATCGGCATTGAATTAGGACAAGGTAGGGGTTTCAGCCAATTAAGTCAGAGAGACGCTTTTTTTTAAATCCATATTGATAACCTTTAAAGAGGGAAAAATGGAAAATATTTTACTGACTTATTGGATCAATTCAATGACAATTTGAAAAAAAACACAAACAAAAAAAACGACTTCATTTGCCAGAGGATAAATTTATTTTCTATCATGGCAATCCAAGAGTATACACATTTGTATTCTTTAAAAGAAAATTTCATAAATTACAAATTTCTCTCTTAACAGACCACCTCTCCAAATTGAGCCCTAAGTACTTATTTCTTATTCCCAAACTTAAAGAGCTAAATTTTACACCAATGGTAAATTAATCCCAAATACAAATCTTAATTTTAAAGAGCTCAACAAATCTTATCTCTTGGAAGGGATAAAAAATTGGTGGAAGGTTGGACGAAGTGTATAGAGCTCTAAGGACCTGTGTTTCTTCTAAAAAGTTATAAACTTATTGAACCACCCTCGTATAGCGTTAAATGTATTTAACATCTATTGGAGTATATGTATTTCAACTTAAATAACAATCATATCAAATCCCATTACTGTTTTAGTCATAAATAGACTATAACATTTACTTATCAAGGAAACCAATAAATTACTTTTTTTTGTATACGTAACCATTTCTTTCATTTTCAAAATAGTGATACTTTAATTAATCCTTTTATATTTTTGCTCCTTCATATGAACTTTTCAACCTTTTTACTCAAAAATCTTTATGTAATTTAATAGTTCACTATAAAGCCATACAGCAAATTAGTTACCGGAAAGGAAGAAGAAGTTAGACCGAGAAAATAGAAATACATTTACAAAAAAAGAGAAAGCACACATACAAAATGACAACGGCTGTCTTTTTCTTGACATATGTAAGTAGTACAAATAGTTTCATTGATCTACGCAGTACATGTGTATAAGACAGAAAATAAACATTTCTATGCATTAGAAATATGTAAAGGGTCTGTCATTTAAAAGCTATTAACTTCATATGCAAAAGATAATAAATATTTTGGAAATATATTTCATGTAAAATTCTTTTAATATATTACTAGCGGGGGTACACAGCATTACTTAGAGTAATTAGGCATTGACAAACAGACATAAATACTTTGCTTTATTAAAATAGAAATGCCTTCCCTCATATTTTATTTTTTAATATGACGCGCTGAACCTTTGGGATAAAATGATCGCGGTAAAAAAGTTGCAGACTAAATCGTTGGTGTAATATAATTGATACAACCTCATTGTAAGCAATTTGATTGTTAGTAATTTTCATTGTACAACATTCTTATAGTGTTTAATTTCTTTGCAATTTATATTATATTCGGATGATACAACTATTGAATGATGAAGAAACTTAGCATGAAACACCCCGTTAAATACACCCAACCCTCAGGTTGTACAGGTGAAGTGGGACACCAAAGCATTTTAAAATATACCACCGCTGCATTTCAAAGCCTGATCGACCCCTTTGAATATGCTATGATACATCCACTGTATACAGATTGTGTATCACCTGCATCTTGGCAAGGACTTTCTACTTTTTTGTGCAATTGATGTATTGGGTTAACTAGACATTTATATACTTAGAAATATATTAAGTATACTTGTATTCGTTATTATTTCTTTTACTAGTGAATTATTATGCATATACGATTTTAAGAGGTTCTTGGTCCTTAGAAACGTGGTGGTGGTAGAGTTTCAACTGTTTTTTTGGCCAGCACCTCACCTGTACAATCTGAGGATTGGGATGTATTTTGGGATATTGAGAGGATTCCTTGATGGTCGTGAAAGCAGCAGAGAAAGAATTTAACCTGCCCCAAGGTCCAACAGCTCATCTACATAACACATGGGCCGGGGGGTCTATTATAGCTTATTAGAAAGGGTACAGTCTGAGGGTCGGTGTACATTTTTGGATATTAGGAGGGGTATATAATGCTCAGGGAAAATGATGCTATGGAATTTATTTTAACATTCAATAGTTTGATTGGCCGAATATGACATTAATTGTAACGAAATTGCACACGATAATAATGTCTTGAATTTAAATTACTCATAATCATACTGTTACGAAGGATTTTGCTTCGCAATGATATTACACACAACAATTGTGTTTCACAATGATAATGTATACAACGATTTTATCACACAATAATATTACCCCAACAATTATGTGTGCAACCCTTTTACCACAATCATTTTACCAAACACCGAGTTTAGCTATACGTGCTCGTTGATACATTGTTATTTCTTAGATAATATTATCATGCAAAATAAGATATTAAGCAAAGTTTGTAGTAATTTAGCCTTAAACAATTTCACCTTATGAAAATCTTTTTGCCTCAAGGATATTTCGCCATAATATATAAATAAATGGTATTTATATGTCGTTATCATTTGGACCTTTCTACTTCACATTCAGAAGATCCATCTGAAATTTTGAAACAGTTGAGTAGAAAGTTAATAGAAAAGTAATTGCAAAATTATTCTTTGATTGCCGGTTCTCGTAAGCATTTGAATAGGAAAATTAAATACTTCATCACTTTTCTTTTCTTTTTTAACATGACTGCCTACACATGCTCATTTCTACCTTTTAATTATTTCTTAGATAAAGAAGGCACTCATTTATTATATTATGGATATAAGTAAATAATTCTTTTTTTTAATTAGAGAAAATTAAAAAGGACTCTTAATTTAGCATATATACATGTTCCGCATTTTTTAATTACACTATGGGGGCTTTATTGTATCACTCCACCTTTACTCCAGAGATAAGTAGAAATTCAGACCCAAAATTAGATGGAAGTCAAACCTTTTTTTCCCAACTGTTGAATTATCTTTTATCTAATAGTAGGGAATTTTTCACAGTTCAATGTTCAAAATACTAATAAAGAGATTGGTAATGTTGGGAAATTAGAAAATAAAAAGAAAAAAATGATTAAATTAAGTAGTCATACATCCCTACTACTATTTTAATATTTTTTATTTTATCATCCCGTTATCCCCAATAATATAATAAGCAAAAAATAAAAAGTGAAACAAAACAAATTAACTTGAAATATTATAGGCGTGTTCACATGCTCAATGAGATAATAGTGAGTAGTTGTGAAAATCTGGAGTATTTTTTAGCTTGCCTGTTCTTTGAGTATTTGTAATCTAAAGAATGAATTTTCTTTTCCTCATCTGTTGTCATTGTTATTTAACTACTGAGTACTACTACCTTTCATAAATAGATTCAATTATATTCTAAACCTGATTGAACATTCGTGTGCCCTCAAAAAAGACTGAGAGTAATCTGAATGATTTGTTGTGGATTTATAATTTGTAAGTCCTTGTTGAGCTCAAAGTAGAATTGAGGATCAACCAGAGTAATTCTTTCCAAAGTCCTTGTTTATTTCCAGAGTTGGTCTAGTTAATGCAACTTAACTTAACTCGTTCATTATTTAAACAGCGTTATTTTAACTTCAACTTAAGTAGTTAATTTTTGATTTATTGAAATTAACTTTTAACTTAAATTACATTATCTTAATTTTAACTCAACTTGATTAAGTTAATTAGTTGAATTAATTTTGTTATTCTAAGTTGAAATACTCAAAAACTCTCTTTAAGTAACCCTTAGTTCTCCAATAATTTAGTTAAACACTGTGTCGACACTATCTGTTTTATTAAACTTTTCAACTGGGTCATTCCACATCAAATTGATACAAATGATATTTTTTTAGTGACGTAGAAACTGCCATTTTTATATTATCTACGATATTTTATAATTTTCCCATTAGTTTAAAATTTGGTAGAAACTCAAAAATACAAAATTTTAGCTGTCTTAGACTTCCATTTTAGTTGTAACTTGAATTTGTATTTTTTTCTTAATCGTTCAATTGCAACTGGAGAAAATTTCAGCCAGAGAGACCGACATAATAATCTTTATCATAAAGCCTTGATAAATCTCTCAATGGACTAAATTAAATAGTTATTTTTTAATATCAGAATTAATTTTAACTTAACCAAGGTTGGGTGAGTTAATTTAACTTAAATTACTCTTAAGTTAATTAACTTAAACTTAACTAGTTAAAAAAAATACAGTCGAAATTAACTTTAATTTAACTAGTTAATTTCCCTGGAAATCTAAATTAACTTTAATTCAACTAGTTATAAAAAAATAAAATAATAATTAACTCTAATTGAAATAGTTAAAAAGATAGGTTAACTCGCCCACCACTGTTTATTTCCTTATCCCCTCGTCCTTTGTCAAAGGTGATAGTTGCTGATCTAATGAAACGTCATGAGAGTATTTTTTAGGGTCCCGTAGAAATGCTACAAGTGCCCAAGGCTTGGGATATTTACGAAATTTTATGTCTAGTTTGTGAAAAAAAAACCTAGTTGCCCACTTACAGAATTTGGGCAGAGAAAAGCCTACAAATTTTAATTCCCACCTTAAACTGCAGGGTGAATTTTTAGTGAGACGTTGTCGAAAACAATGAAACAATATCATTTGGGATGTGGCAATCGGTTCATCAAAAATTCTATTAATCGATTTCAATGTGAGACAAAACCAATGTAAGGCCTGTAAAACATTAATATACGCACTCATTCCATTTTTTTTAAACTTGGAAAATGACCTCAAAAACAATAAGGAACGCATGGAAGATGTCAATAGCTCAGAGGTTGGAGAGTGGTGCATCAATTTTTATAAGGTACCGCAGTAGACTGGGGATCTTCGGTTTTAACGGGAATCCTAAAACAGTATTGGGGGAATCTTTTACTTCTAATCAACAAAGGTGGTACTCATATCGAATGTCTACATCCTCTCTCTACAATAATAAATTAGTAGTGTAAAATATATACGGTACTCTCTGTGCCTTGGCGGTTGAATATTCAGAGTAACTCTTCTTTCTATATCTGACCGTACGGCAATTATTTGACAAAGTGTTACAGAAACTGCAGAATCACAAAGGGGGATTGGCTAGTGTGAAGTCACCCAGAAAAGTTCAAAATAGAAGCCTTGATAGCAAAAAATCATTCTGTCATGTACGCAACAAGTACTAATAAAAAGACAATTCCTCCAGGGATAGAGAAGATGACAAAGAAATCCATATCAATTATGGAGAGTTTTGATGAGATTGAAATATTGGTTAAATATGTTTAAAGAAGTAGAAGGTCAAATAATCTACGGAATGAAAGGAGGGAGCAGATGCAAATAAAACAATAGTAGAATAGTAAAATTTATGTACTAAACTTTTTTTAATTTCGTTATTAATTTTTTAAATAATGATTCTATAAACATTTATATTAGTTGAAATTATTGGGGGATTATTTTGTATTAAGTATTGTTTTATGTAAATAAATTTAGGTTTAAAAAAAAAATAATAATAGTGTAAAATTTGTACTACGAGTATAAAAGAAATCTAGGCTTTCTTTCCCCCAGTTCATTTTTTCATTATATAAGCTTATTTAATTAAATATGTGAGGCATAGAAAAAACTAGAAAAAACATACGATTGTTTTTCCTAAAATGAAGTTAATGTTAATTTACTATTCTATGTATATCTATTTACTATCTCTACAGTTCCTACTATAAAAATATTTTAATTAACCCTCTCTAGATTGCCCAAATTATGGTTAATTATTATCATAATATCCCTTTAAAAATAATGTAGCTATGATAGTTGGTTCAGCTGAACATAATGGGAAGTGCCTTTATTATAAATGCTTTGAATAACAACAAGTCTTGTTAGATCTGAGTTGAATTGAACTGAAAAAAAATATCAAATTTCACCAAAATTGTTCAAATTCGTCATTTAAATTTGTGTCAAGTCATTTTGTTTTGAATTAATAGAATATGGATGTGCCTTTCATAGAGAGTATCTGTTATCTTGTCCAAAATTTATTTCCAAGTTTATATGAGATATTTCATATAGTTAATGACTTTGACGTCTCAGTATTAGTTATATCTGTTTCTTCCAGGATCGTTTATTTTGACTAAAATAATACGTACTCCAAAGATCTCACGATATCATCATCTGAGCATCCTTTTTCCCAAAAATTATAATATATTATTTTTAGCTTTAGAGATTTTTGTAAGGATAAAATAATGAAATTCCTGACTACAATGTATCAAAGGGATATGCCCTAGCATTTGTAACTAATATTGAATTTAAAACGTTTATTTTTTTAAATCATATCATTTAAAGTATATCATTCTTAAACTATATTACAATTGAAATATACACTTAGCTCTCTGAGTTCAATTAAAGGACATAATAAATGTTATTTTTTCATTGAATATTTAAATTGATTAATAGACAAGGTTGTGCCCGGTTCAACATCAGCGGTTGTATCAGTATCGGTTCTTTCATTTCAAAAGTTTTTGTCACGGTCACGGTTCATCTTTGTCGGTTTCTGTTCTGGTCTTCAGGCTTGTTTCGATTTTGGTAACAGGGACTTAAAACAAGGGACGTCAGTAGAAAATTCGGGCCTGGGAAATGATATTCGATACAAACATAAACCTTTTACGCAGAGTACATAGTACCCCAAGTTTTTAGTAGGGTCTTCGAAAACTCGTATAAAAGATACCTCAGTTTAAAATCTATTATTGTAGGGGGGAGCTTAGCATAGTGTAGTTTGGGAACACCCTGGCTTAAGTAATATTATCGTTATCATTCTTTTTATCTTTACACAAGGAAAATTAGTTTACTTCATACATTTCAAAATCATATAGAAACAAAATAAGAATTAAAATAATAAAATGTTTTTGAATCCCTAGTAGATCCATAACTTACCCCACCCCTTCCCTCTTATATTTAAACTTTATAGTGCCTACAACCCTTTTTCCAGATCCATTAGAAGCCCTTAGCTATTTGGAACTCAGATACAACTGTATCACTCTGGCAACGTAAAAAAAAAAATCATTGGAAAACATTACAATTGCACACAAAAACCTCAGAAAATTAATTTATTGATTATAGCTAATTTATTTTTATAATATAAATATTTTTTTCTTTATATATTCTAAATAGGAACAAAATCACAAAGACCGGCACCGATAAGCTAAAATTAATTAATGATTTCGTGCGTCTTACATCGTTTAATTTCTTTATCTAAAATATCATATCCCGAATTGCTAGAATTTTCTTAAAATATTAACCCTTCAATGGATTTAAGTAAATAAATCATTCATATAAAATAAATATTTATCATCTTCGATATTCATATTTAATGTTATGTTCCTCTGCATATTTGCTATTAAAAATAATAAAATTAACCCGTTATGAGGTTAATGAGTTAATTAAGATCTTATGTATTGTTAGAAGAAAATTTTGGGTAAATTTTTCATGTATTAATAGTTTCAAATAGCTTAGACCCTATCTCAAAGTTCTTAAGTAACTTACACCAAAATAAAGATAAAAAACCAAGACACTGATTAGGAAGGGATAACTGCCATTTTTTTTAAAATTTGAAATGTAAAATTAATTCCCTACAAATAATTTTCAAATGGCAAATCATTAAAAATTTTGTTTTAGAAAAAAACAAAAAACATGTTTACATAATATGTACATTAATTCCATTCAGAAGTTGTATTTCATACATATAAATCTTTTGCAGGATTTTTAAGATATTTTTTCTCGTAAAATTTACAATTTTCACATTCTTCAAATATTTACTGTGCAAATCACAACCTATGTATGGAAAACACAATTTCTTTCTTTTCCCTAGTGATTTATACACATCAGTTGCATATTCATGTAAGAGTACTTGTTTTGGATTAAAATGGGTTGATTAGTTACTTGCACAATCAGAATAGCTAACTGAGTCTGATAATAGAAAAGGCGTGGATTACAAAATTCATAAAATTAAACAACATTAATGTTGAGTGATACCTTGTAATAAATTATCCGATAATGTTGAGTGATATATTGTAATAAATTAGAGAATAATGTTAAAAAATTTTCTTCTCCCAAATAATTAGATAGCAAAGATAAAAATAATAAATAATCTTTAGATAAAGTGACGGATGTAGGAGAAGAAGTGAACGTAGGCAATGAAATCATTATGTTGAGAACAAGGAATATTAAGCAATTTCATGTTGAATAAGTTCGTTTACTTTTTAATATATTAAAAAAAAGATGTTTCTTTTCATTACAAGAAAGCAAAGGAACGACATTCTTTATAGCATATTATATTCTTTCCTCTGATAAGATTTTTTCTTTAGAATTTACTTTTCAAGAATCAAGAAAAGCAATTCACTGGAAAAGATTAAGAAATTCCATATTTTAATAAGTTCACAGAAAGAGTTTGTCAACTATCAGACTATTCTTTTACGTGTCCAACTCCAGGAGAAGTAGATTTGGAAGTGAATAAATGATAGTTGTTTATTCCTTTTAAAGGACAGAAATACTTGTCTAAAAAAATCACTCTTCTTCGAGAATATAACATTGAATTTAGTAGAGGATTTGACGACAACGTCAACTAAATCTTACACACATTCAATTTTTTTGTTGATTATAATAAGTTTTGGAAATTACGCAGAAGCTGCGATCTGGCGAAAACTTTGAATAATCTTCAGCAATAAAGTGTATTGAAATTTCATCAAATCCACCACAAATAACCATGTATACTACAGAAGCCTAAATGATATAATTTATATTTTGTCCTCTGTAAAGGAAATTAGTTGTTAAAAGGAGAAGAAATTCTCATCTCATTCTAACTTTCTTACTCACAGTTTTCAGATTGAATTTCAAGAACGCAGAGCCCCACTTATACGCTGCAATTTATGATATTAGAGAGATGCCACACTATTTGAGCCTTTCTAAATAGTTTCCTATAAATATTTTTGAGCAAGATTAAGAAAACTGAAACATAATCTAAAAATTTACCTGCTCACCCTCATCAAAAAAATATATATTGGATCCATTCAATCTCAATATCAAAAAAGTTAAATTAATAAAGATAAATTAAATATATTTTTCTTTTTGAAATTACGCGAAGCGATTTATTTATCTTCAAAAAAGTCGACAGTCAATAACGTAACAGATTCCTGTTGATTTTTTTGCGTATTCAACCCTCCTATCGTAATCTCTGCGTTCACTTTGGACATGGTGCATGTGCTCCTGAACACCGTCGTTAATATTCAATGTCCAATCCACCAAAGGATTTTTTTACATAGATTCTGGGAATAAAGAGGCCAATTCTTGAGAATGATCATAACAAATATGGCAAACATTACTTTGCCTTTCCATTATATGTACCTAATTTGAGACACAATGTTTTCCAATGAATTTTGATAGTCCCTATCCAGGGCACCAAAAAAAAAAAACACATAGTATCCTTCATGAATCAATGGAGAAATAGAATACATTTCTAAGCATTGATCTCACTGAAAATAAACACCTTAGTAATCAAACCAATTAAAACAAGGAAATAATGTTTTTTAATGGATCCAAAACTCGTAGAGAGCAGGAACAACCATTTTTGAGCGAAATTTCAATTCTACGTATTAATTCTACATTCACATAACGAAATATGACGTATCGATGCTCAGAAGTTCGGATATCAAAGATATCGTCAATAGATGAAGAACAAATCGGGGAATTCATGAGGAAAATATATTATAATTTATATAAATATAACAATGGTATCTAAAGATTAAAAAGTAAGAGTAACAATATTTCGGTTACTAAGCTAATCATACCAACAATTATTTTGACTCATCCTTGTAATCTAATTTAAGAGTTTAAGGAATAAAATACAAAATAAGAAATATTCGGCGATACCCAATTCCCAACTTTTGTCATTTCGGTACACCCTAAAATACATATAAGAAGGGTAAAAATAGACAAGTATGCCTATCTACAATTGGGTCATTCATTTATTTTGTGTATTTGAAGGTTTTATTAATAAACATTTATTTCTGACAAAAAACCAACGAATTAATTGTCTTAACATAGTTGACACATTTTTGTTTCTCATCAATGCATACATCCCATTCTTATCCAATGTCTCTAACAGGAATATATTCTTACGTCCTAATTATGGTTGTGGTTTTTTTCTCGGTCTTACACTTAAATGCCGAAGCAGTTACATAAAATATTTAATTATAAATCAAAGCTTCAGGATCAGATAAAATCATCGCAATGTTACTGAAATTAAAAAAAATATACGAATGCAAAACTAATAAAATCAATCAAAAAATACGGCATTCACAATCAAACTAAAATAGTTGATAAAAATACTTAAAAAAAGAAGGCTCAATTTTAGATTTTAAATTGTTTATAAATCCTTTTTAAGCCTTTAAATGGCGTCTTGAAGAAGTATTTAAATTATTTGCCACCCAAAGTCCACAAATTATTCCCTCTATGATAGAACTTTAATGGAAAGGGCAGCATACCTTGATGCTGCAGCAAATAACAATTGCTCTCAGTTCCTGAAGATGTAACACTTCATTATTTACTTTTCTGTTTGATATTAAGACTCCAAAGTTTAGTATAGCAAACTCTAAAGTCTTGGTTTCCAATGAGACATCTTTGTTCCTTTTGGACATCCCGACCAAAAACATATCATTGGCAACGTTAGTAATATCATCTTCTAATCCTTGTATATTTAACTTATCCAGGGACTTTAAAATACACAGAGTGAGACAATCCACGAACCCATGTAGAGTACCATTAAAAAGTTTAACCCAATCCTTGCATGGCATAAAAAGCTTAATTATTTTAGCGGCGATTTGGAATTAATCATTCAACTTTCTGCCATCCTCTTTCTCCAGTTGTTTGGAAGCCCTAATAGCTTGATATAATCATCACAATTTTTCTACATTCATCTGATGAATTAAAATCTTTCATTTTAAGATCCTAAGGGTCAGGTATATGTTGGCATTTCCTGCTCTCGCGAAGAGAAACTTAAGCCTTCCGTCCCCAAATGCTACAAAAGAAACAACATCATGAATGTTAAGAATTTCATTATTGATTGTCCAAAGATGCAGGATCTTTGATGTTAGTAAAAAAACTTTTCCCTAAATTTTACCGATTATATCTATAATTGAATCTCTCTGATTTACAGACTTTCATTTCAAGATGATTCTTTGTCCAGCAGGCCCATCCTGAAAAATTTTATCGAGGGTTGGATTTGTGAGATCTGTTCCCATCTTTTAGTTGTTGTAATTGTGCTTCTCCATTCCAAGGCTGGGTATTTTATAATGTTTATAATCATCTTCATGTACATTTTTGACAGAAGAGAAATTCCTCCAAGCTTCCAAATAATTTTATGAAACAATCTTGGTAATCAGTTTTTTCTTCTATTAGGGCGTTTTCAACAATCCCTGGAGATGCAGTCCCCTGCATAAAGTATCAAAGGTATAACCTGTATATTATAAAGGGCAATCCTCTTCTGAAGATTAAACCCTCTCCATTTACTCTACCTTTGATTACTCAAGGAACAAACACGATCCCAATTACGTATATGAATTTGATTTCTATTCCACTCAAGGCTGAAAATATTAATTCTTTCTTTTTTACCCTGCGTGTATGTATACTGAAATCTTTTTTGGGGATCCATGATCCTAGGGGGAGTATCGATGTCTTCTATTTGTTCAGCTCCAGGCCATATCTCTTTCTAAACATGGTAAATAAATTCAAAAGCACTTCTATTCTCTTAGCTGAATAGGGATTCGAGTTAACTTCTATAGTTAATGTAACATCGTCTGCATATTGATCCAAAATCTGCGGGAGTCTGGGAAATTTACTCCAAATCCACTATCTTTTTTTATAATAACCCACGCTAGTCATTCCTTGGCGGTTATAAACAGGAGAGGAACAGACTGGATGCCTTTTCTATAGCTTTTTTTTTTATAAGATTAAATCACTCGTCACCCCATCGATCGAAGTTGATGATGTACCGCAGAACAAAAGTGCATATACTGCATTAAAAATCTTTTTAAGGAGCAACTTCTTCACAACATGAAAAATAGAATTATAGATAATATTATCAAAAGCTTTTTTGAAGTCTGAATACTCGTCATCAACTCCGAAAATTGTATTATCTCATTCACATTTATGTGATTTAGATTTAGCTGATTCTGTAGATCTACCAGGAAAATGGAAATATTGATAGGAGCTAATATGATCAATCGATTTTTAATATCTATTCCAGATAGAATTGGGAAACAGGATGAACTGTTTGCAATACATACGACACTTGGATGGGTTATAAGTGGGAGTGTTAGTCTCCCATTTAATCGTCATTATGTTTGTGTATCTCATACATCTATTAAACTAAAAGTTCCTGATATTTGAAAATTTTGGAAACTAGAAGAAATTGGTACTTAAAATAAGAAACATATATCAAAAAATGAATCGAAGGCTGAGGAAGTTTTTCATTCTAAGGTTAGAATGACAGACAATTGTCACATTGAGGCTCCTTTACCTTTGATGGATGACTTTTTTTTTCGCTCTCAAACGTTTCAATAAACTAGAATCATAATTTCGTAGGAGGGCTGAATTTGGAAATGCATATCGGAATGCTATGCAAAGTAATTTTGATTTGGGTTCCACAAAGTGATCCGTATGATGAGTAGCAATCAAAGATAATATGGCTTGTTATTTACCCCATCATGGTGTGTTAAAAGAAACGTCAACTACAACTAAATTATAAATTGTTTTTGACACATCAATGAAAGTGAATCATGGTAAATCGCTTAATAATCAGCTTTATGTAGGTCCAAAGATACAACTTGATCTTATAGACATTTTATATCGGTGGAGCTGTCGGTAGGTAGCTATTGTGGCTGACATAACAAAAATGTACAATCAAGTTTATGTTCCAAAAAGACAGCAAGATCTTCTGCGTTGTTTTTTTAGACTAAAAATAAATGGGTCTATCAAAGATTGTCGCCATACGAGGCAGGTTTTTGGAACGGCAAGTGCTGCTCATTCATGTATATCTGCTGTCCAAATGAATGCTCAGAAATTCAAATCACAATATCAAACTGCAGTGAATGTTATTGATAGTGATATGTACGTGAATGACTTGGTCACTGGAACAAGGGACATTATCGGAGCAAAACAAAAGGTGGATCAACTTATTAAGATAAATTATTATGGTCAATTTCAACTACGGAAGTGGTGCAGCAAAATTCCGGAAGTGATTTCACATCTTCCTAATGAATTACTCAATAACGAAGATATGACTCTTTTACTTTATGAAACTAAGGCTCTCGGTTTTCTTGGAATCAAAGGAAGATAGTATTTACCTGTTTATGGATTTTAACGACGATTCAAAATCACTAACAAAAAGGGGTGTGTTATCTGAATCTTCGAGATATTTTGATCCTCTAGGTAGATTTGCACCTGTTTTCTTCATAGCTAATCTCATCTTTCAAGAAACATGGAATCGGATGATAAAATGGGATGACTTTTTCCAAGAGATCTGGTGATAGATGGTTACAATGGAAACGTGAATTAAGACTTCTGAAATCCTTTTCAGTTCCTAGGGTCTGTCAGGAAACACTATTTTAATTATAAAGATGCTGAGTGGTGTGTTTTTAGAGATGCTTCATCCAAGGGATAGAGTGCGGTGCATTATGTATGTCAGATTTGTCCTTAATGATGAGTCTATGGAAGTTTATTTTCTCACATCACGTACTTGAGTCAGACCGCTCAAAGAAATCACACTTCCAATCATGGAATTAGAGGCTGCGCTTTTATGTGCTCGCGTTATTGAATATTTTTTGACATTGGATTCAAAGTGAGGAATCGAATTGGAAAATCTACGTTGCCAATCGGGTACAGAAAGAGCTATGTCATTACTGGTGAAGAAAATAAGGAAATATACTGTGAAAAAAAAGAAATCAATTAATAAAACTCATTGTTTGAGATATTTCCTCTACTTTATCTCAAATCCTAAATACATTTACGTCTTTGATCAAGATTCAAGGATATATAGCGTGGTTAATACGACTACCTATATTGTTAAAGGGAAGTATCCCCAAACCAGATCGAGCACTTTCTCTTGAAGAGCTGGAAATTGCAATAAAATGTATTGTGCGACATGAGCAAGAAATGTATTTTGACAATCAATTCAAGAATTTAAGTTAATGTGATTTGTTATCAAAGAAAGATAGTCTTGCAAGTTTAGATATTGTCTGGGATACTCATGATCAATTAGTAAGTGTTAGAGGTCGCCTTAATATCATTGAAATATTACCATCCTATACCCGACGTCCCATGTTAGTTTCAAATCTATCACGTTTTGCTGTTCTTCATATTGAACATGACCATGCAAGATTAGCTCACTCAGGTCCTGCTACAATTTTAGCATCACTCCGTTCTCGTTATTAGATTGTTCCAGGGAGACAATTAGTTAATTCAATAATACGTAAATATGTTAGATGTCAACATTATTTAGCCAAGCCGTCTCCTCAGAAAATGGGTGATTTAACTCTCGCAAGGGTGGACGTGGATCCTCCATTTGCACCAACTGGAATTGACTATGCAGGTCCGATCAATGTTTATACTTCAAAAAGAAAAACGAATCAAGAAAAGTCTTATATTTGTGCATCTCGAACGTGCAAAATCATTGAGTACTGAAGATTTCTTCAACGCTCTTCGTGGGGTTGTGGAAAGAAGAGGAACGCCCTGCGTCATTTGGAGCGATTATGGACGCAATTTTTTTGGATCTGCTAATATTCTGGCTAAGTTTTTACAGAAAGAAAAAGAAGCTTTTCTCAAATGGTCATTTTCTAGAGGGATTGCATGGAAATTTATCCGAGCTAGAGCACCTCATCGTAGAGGTGCATGGGAAACAATGGTAAAAAATATTCTTCGTCGTCAATTGGGAAATGCAATTATGACCGTCAAACAACTAAATACTGCATTAATAGAGATCGAGGCTGTACTTAATAGCCACCCTTTGGCTCCTTTGTCTCCAGATGCTTTTGAAGATGCGATCAATCCGTCAAAGCTCATAACTGGTTTCAACATCACAAGCCTTCCGGATCCCTTTGTTGACAGCCGTTATTCTCCTAGTTCAAGATGGAGGAAACTAACTGTTATTTTACAATGATTTCGTAAAAAATGGATGTCTGTGTATATACTTGATCGAGGACGAGGACTTGGTAGTTGTAGTCGATGAAATTCAGGGATGTCATGAATGGTCTCACGGCCGTATTATTAATGTCTACCCTGGTTCTGGTGGTTTGATTCGAACTACCGAAGTGAAACATTCAAATGGAAAAGTTTATCAACGGCCTACAATCAAGTTAGCTTTGGTGTTGCTATCTGAAAATATATGATCCCCCTGTGGGTGCTCATGATAGGGAGTATGGATAGTAAATTCGTAACAATTGATTCGTTATATTGGTGTTTCCCTGTATCCTTTATATTCCTTTTTTTTAGTATGTCTCCTTTTGATATTGTTGTCGTTTTTTCTTATTATGTACACGAGCGAGTTGCACTCCTTTATATATTTATATATATATATATACTCTCCCTTGTGTGTGTTTGAAAGTGGCATGTGGTCGCCTTTAATAAAATTATAATTACATTCCACTAATTAATTTGTGTTCTTAATTAGGTCTGCCCTTGCCTCTAAAAGGAAAGAAAACGCTCGGGAGAGGTTTTATTCATCTCTAAATCTATGGAAGAGCTTGGTAAAATCCCAAAATCTTTCATCAATGGAAGAATAGTGTCCTAGATTACCAAAAAAATGAAATGCAAAAAGTCATTTGGACAAGATGGTATTGTTGAGTAAATTCTTTCCTTGGAGGAAACTTGATTATCTGAAGAAGTTTTGAATTATTTTTTCATGGAAAATTCAACTTTGCAGTTTTTACAATTCCTTCAAATTTTCTATAAAAATGATTCAGGATATCAACTGTCCGTATTAGAATTTTTCCGCCAAAATGAACTTCTTAAGAGTAGATACATACAGATCATTATTCATTGGAGATCATCCTTCATATGCTGAACAATACAGGGATATCAAATTGTTGGGAGATTTTAATTTATCCAACCTGGATATCTCGAAGAAAATATGCTTTTGGTAGTGCTAGTGATTTGTAGCTCAACTGGACAATGCCAAGCCAATGGACAAATAGATCTATAAGAGACATAAAAATTCACGGATAGGATTACTGCCCTGGTTTTTATACCACCTCACAGAATAGTGGAATTTAACATCAAGTTATTTTATCTAGGATGTAGACAGGATATACTAAAGATAGTTGTAAGCTCAGTTTAGGAAAAAGTTGTTTAGGAAAGTTCAGTCTCTAAAAAATCCCTGGTTTAAAGATTACATGGAAAAATGGGGGTAACTGGAGTCAAGATCCAACAAAAAGCCTCACTATTAAAAGACTATGACTGAAAGGAAAAATTGTTAGAGAAAATGGATAAAATTTTTAAATCAGACAAGAGCTGACAATAAAAAAATTGCAGAACTCACTATAATTTCACTTCTCCTCTAGTATCTCACTGGAAGAAACTATGAGCTATTAATCATGCACCATGGATGCCCATAAATATATACTCCCAAAAGATGTCCTTATTTATTTAGGAAAGGAAATATGAAGAAGTGTATAATTTTTCGAAAATATTAATTTTTTTCTGCAAAAACAGGCTAAATATAAGAGAAAATAACTGATGTATATTTTAGTACTGCGGTCCGCGAACCTAGATGTTTCTCTTTACCATCATTGTACTGGGCATTCTTGAGATTTATATACACAAATATGTAAAAATTATTATTCAAGAATGATTCCGTTTTAGTTTAATTTCTTTTTTGGCATTCAATGGTGTGTTTTACTTATACTTTTTCCACAAAAACTATCAAAATCATCAAAAAAGGTATTTTGGAAAAACTTTAAGGCAGGGTATAGGAGATACTTAGATCAATAAAAAACAGTGTTTCGAGTTTGAAACATCTTAAAGCATGAGGGAAAAAATGTGGAAACATATCAAGATTAAAATACCCAAAATATAATTATATTTTGGGTATACAGCTCCATAGAGCCAAGAAACCCCAAACTTATGTAGCAACAATATGTGTCACTTCTGTCCTGCCTCCATGCAGTTCTCCTCCAGCTATGACATCACCCCCTGGAGTTTGAAGATGCATTGATAAATAATGTCTGCCACACCTATCATCCAAATTTGAATTTGTTCAAAACTAAGAAATATAACCAAATATAGTATTGAACCATATCACAAATTGGCTTTGAGTTCTCTTTTCTCGATTACATAAAAAATCCAGTTTTTCGTTTTTACATTCTTTAAGAAATAATCCAAAATTAAAATTTAAAAAAAAAATATTTCTAAATATGAAATTTTTCTGCAAAAAATTAAATATTTTACAGGAACATTTCAAAAATTCATAGATATTCAAAGAATATTTAATTTTTTTAGTAAAAAAAAATTAAATTCTTTATTTTTGGAAACAAGTTTTTTTTCAAGTATTACATTTTGTAGAAAAAAGCAAAAATTACTTAATTTGGTGAGGGGGAGGGCTACATACATCCCTTTCAGGCCATATTCTGCAGACACCCCGGAAATTTAAAATAAATAAAAACTAAGTTATGAAATTCTTAGGATTTCTTTGCTTCATTATAAAACATACTTTCACGCCTTCTCAAGGGTCCAATATCAAAGTAGTGTCTCTCAACCTATGTATACTGTATAGTTTGTGAAGAACCTGATTTAATAAATATACATATTCAATGCAGTCTATATTTTTAATAAACAAAAGAAAATAAGTATGTACATATTTTGTTTGTTTTATTTTGATTACTAGTGGTGTGTCGTTCCTTTTTTTCGATCCAATTCAGTCCCGTTTTAGGATGAGTACTATTCGTCTATGGGACCTGTCCTTGATACTGTCGATCCTTAGGATAGGATCTGATTACACAATAGTTGAGTTACGTCATGGAAGAGCTAGCCTTTCCCGTTATAGGATGAGTACTATTGGTCTATGGGACCTGTCCTTGATACTGTCGATCCTTAGGATAGGATCTGATTACACAATAGTTGAGTTAAGCCTTACAAGTTTTTGGGACTGATAGGCAGGACTGAAATGGAAGGGACGTCATTTTTCAATCCTAAATAAGGACGAACACAACACTAGTGACGACTATGAAAACTTATATAGATGTACATTTTTAAAACTTTATATTCAATACTTATTTCTAATTTATTTGCAAAAAAACTTGTTTTGTAAGTATTTCTATATATAGCTGTAATCTATAAGAGACAAAAATAAAGAAGAATGGGAATTGAAGGGGTATATAGCTAGAAAATTGTATTTGGGTTATCAAAAAAACTCCCTCAGTCCTTAATATGGGATTTACCTTGATTGATTCCATTACGGTTATCCGTCTTAAAAACTTTGCAAATTAAAAAAATATCATATTGAAGTAACTGAACTTATCAATTGTATCAGAGTAATAATACTTTTATGAAGAAATAATAATTGACAGTTATTCTTAATTTAGGCTCAATTAGAGTATTTTTTGTACTTTTTCAAAATCAGTGAAGATTGATGAAGGATGATGTCACTGGTTAATATCTATATATGTGGGTTGTCCTGAAAGTCAAAGAAGGGATCACCAGAGATTTGAAAATTTTAGAACCCTACATCATATCGTGTTTTTTTATTAAATGATTAAAAATGACAAAAAACTATATATGGAGGTCAACTAATTTTTTCGTAGTTGTTGATGAGCTCGTTACTATAAAGGTTAAAATTGTCCCATAAATAATTGGCTCTAAATCAAAAACTACAAGTCCAATATTATTGAAATCTTTTGAAAAAGTTAATTTAACTATTACATATATTTCAAATATGAATTTATTACGTTTATTCAAAAATACTTTTTTTTTTGTACCTACATATGTACAAGTCAAATATTCATTTTTCTATGGAAAAAAGTATAATTTGCTTAAAATAAAAATAATTAATATTTTTTTATTTCAAATTATTTAATATTTTATAATTATATAATATCTTTTAAAGGGTATGTAAATTCCCATGTATTCTTTATTCGCTGATAATTTATATAAAAATATATTGAGTTCAGAAGATTCTTCTAGATTTTTGACAAGGCGTTTTTGTGATCATGGGATCAAAGTTTTGAATAAATTTAAAGTAGAAAAGGACATTAAATCCGAATTCACTAAAGAAATTTTGAACTGTATACTAGTTGCATAAATAATTCCAATTATGACATTTACAATTCTACTACTTATAGAATCAAGATGCTTGTCACATACAATATTCTACTCAATTTTGAGAATTTCCGAAATTTTGTTCATACAACTTTACACTAGAAAAGTGGTTGACTCTTGCTTCTCCATTACCAAAAAATGGAGTTTGAAGTAAAGAGGTGTTATCCAATATCCATTAAGCATTTGAGGATAGGGATATATTCATTGAATTAGAAGAAACTACAGACTTAACTTTGATCCAAGACTGCAGTGGTGGTTGGTCCTTAATGTGGTCATTTTTTGTGTCGTCCTTATTTCATTAATTTGGAAGGTGTACAACGATTACATGTGTTGCTGTAATAAGTATCAGGACCATTCTAACCTCCAATTTCAGAGACAAAATAGTGAAGGCTTTCATTACATAACTTATAGTATGAACAGAATTTAAACGTTCTGTCCTGATTACTTGTACACTACAAATATCATCCATCATCTATAAAGTGAATAACTTTATTAGAATTCAGGTGATATAAAACAATTCCCTACTACATCAATTCAGTCAAAGAGTATATTAATGTTTTAGATGAAAACAAAGATGCAATCTAAAAAGAAAAATATATTTTGAAGAAAGATCCACTTTTTTCAGAAATAATGTTTATTCAACAAAATTTGAATCCAATCCAGGTAACCATTAAATCATTGAATGATAGAATTCCAATACTCCGAAGTTTACTTATTGTTGAAAATCTATGCCAAAATATTACTCATGAACCTTTCAAAACTAAATGTCAGGAGGAAATAGAGAAAGACAAGGTATACATGAAATTGAGAGAATGGCCATCTGAAACCATTAATCATGATAGCTAGTTTTTTTTAAATACAAAAATACGCCTATTGTTAACTCTGATTCCGAAAGGGTTTACAGTAACATGTCTGACATTAATGTATCAAAAAAAGTTCCGTCTGATGGAGGTTCACGTCAAGAATAGGATAATTAAATTAAACATAGAGATTTACTTTGAAGATAACTGATTGACCCCATAAGCTCTAAATGTAGTAATATTAATAAATTTAATATATAATAATTGTATGATTTATTAGATCATTTAAATCTTCGTAGTACATCTCCAACGTTTAATAATTCAATTTCCCACTTCATTATCACAATATCCTTGTCGTGATTCTACGTCAAACAGAACATTTATGTCCGACATCAGACTGAAAACTCTCATAAAATCACTTTTAAGAACAGTCATGTTTTTGTATTTAAAAAATTACCCATCTTTATTGATAGTTTCAGGAGCTAATTTTCTAAATTTGATGTATTGTTATTAATACTGCTAATATTATTACGCTTTTTATTCTGTTACGATCATGAGCTTAACAAGTGACATTAGAAAATGTTTTTTTTAGGTTGTCGGCTGCTTCAATTTAATATGATGCTTCATCGGTAAGGAAACCCTTCAGTTTTTCACCTCTAAAATTGGAACCAAGAACGTTGCTGATACTTTTTACAGGGTCACCTGTAATTGTTTTATTGTCAGCTTTTGTAACTTCTTCCAAATTTATGACATAAAGATGACCCAAAAATAACCATCTAAAGGACCAACCAACACTGCAGTCATTGATCACTGTCGAATGTCTGTAGTTTCGTCCAATGCAAGAGATATACTCTTCCTTTCAAGTTCTTTGAATCTTTCTTTATCTTGGATAACACTTATTTAATCTGAGACTTCATTGACTTAGTGCATGGGGAATCGAGAGGGAATTACTTTTCCAGAGTAAATTTATATGAACTTGACAAAATTTGGATGATTCACCATAGTGAGTGGAATATTACAGAAGATAAGGATCTTGGTTACATCACTAATAAAATTTGAATGTTCAGAATTGGAATGGATTATGTGACTTGTATATATGTAATACCAAATTCCTCTCGTAAATTCGATTTTTAATGTGTTGTTCTAGTTTGAACGTCTTCAAGACTAGAGTTCTATAATTAAAAAGACGTCATGTAAAAAACCTCATATCCTCTTTGTAACTCCAAACATTTATACTACTATTATCAGAGATCCAGGATAAATATCTATAGTCAATTATTTATCTCAAACTTCATCACGATATAACTTTACACGAATAATATTAATAATAAATACATAGTTAGTAGTTACAAGTTAAATAATTTTTAAATGATTATGAATTCTGATATGGTTCCTCCTCAAGAATGAAATAATGATGATGACAGCTTTCTATTGTTAGTTTGTTGTAATAAGGATTGCCAAATGCAAAAAGCTGTTCCCACTTTAAAGGACGTATAATGTTCATGTCTGTCAATAACACAGGGGAGCACCCAATTTCCACCAATGATGAACCAAGAATATAATTTATCTTTGAGCACAAAATTCAAAACTGATCTCAGATTTTTCTCCGGTCGTCAGACTTCAGAATTTTTTTAGATTATGGTAATTTGAGACTATTATCGTTCGGAGACATTTTTCTTCATTTACAGGATATGACATCATTATGAGGACATTAAAATCGTAAAAATAAATAAAATAATGCATTCTATTTGCTAGCTCACTCCCCTTAAAAATAGGATCACTCAAAATATAGCAAATCGAACTAAAGTCCTTGGAGATGCATATTTTTAAATATGCATTTAAAAAAAAAAAAAAGGATGCAATATTTTTTTATAATATTCTTTATCTGTCGTATGGGCTACTCTTACCCTGACATTTTTCATTCAGCTGTTATTATTAATCCTCGCTTTCAATGGTTATATACCGTTCTAAAAAATTCTCTTTTTTTGATTGATTCCCTAGCGAATGTTTTATGATTTATTTAAGTCTGAAGTAATTAGCATTTTTTTCACCGCCAATTCTGTATGTTTAAAATCTTTTTCTAATTGATTTTTCATCCTAGTGAAGTATTACAGTTGTGTTTACATTAACTTTATACGATCGCACCCATAGCCTGTCTGCAGAATTTTAGAAATAGGAAATCTTCTTCCAACACATCTATTCTCTTTCACAATTTATATTGTCAATGAAGTAGTTTGAGTTAAGGACATATGTATGTAAATGCTCAAAATACTGTTGAAGTTCAGCATTTGTAAAAAAGTAACGAAACACAAAAATAAAATTGGTAATTATGCTTAGTTGGAGCATTTGACTCACCTGGATGTATATATATGTCTTTAATTTTTTTAAATTATTGTACAAAGTTTGTAAATTAAAAAAGTTGATAATGTTCTTCATTAAATATATGCCTTTATTTTTCAAATTGAGTGCCTATTGAAGGAGAGATCGACAGTTGAGAAACCACCTTCTTCCACATCTAAAAAAAAGTATGTTTCACTTTAAATCTGGCATATAATATATTTTACAGTTACTTTATCCAACTGTCAAATTTGCAATCTTGATTGAAAATAACAAAAACCCCGAATGGAAACTCCATCGCTAATGTATTTTTTATATCAAATCGTAAATTGGAAGAAAATCATAATACATAGTACAATTTCTTCTTGAGAACATTTTTATGTTTCAGCTTACACATATTATACTACACCAGGTCTATACTAGCTACATTTTCCCATCAGATATTGAAATAATTTATTATTCAGATGGAATCATGGAGTTCAAATCACTTAAACTAACATGTACTACTTAAAAGATATCTATGGTACAAGTTTCGATGATTCAATTCAGAAAAACTAAAAAAATATTATGCAAAGTTTAGTTATTTATTTATTTATAATAAAATGGATAAATATACTAATGAATAAGAGAAGGAAATTTTCTCTTCTAATTATGGTTCAATGCAGTGATTCAACAATTTTAAATTCCTTTGTCTGAAAAATTAAAAACTTCATTGAGAGAATGTATATCCAAGTCTGAATAATCTATTGCTAATACAACCAAGACATTTCAATATAAGTTGCATAAATACATTTTGCATAATCAATTACACAATAGACAAATCTGGGTCACAAATATTATTGATCTGACTTAGTAAGCCTTTGATGAATACTCACATTGAATTACTCAAGAAAGTTTACCAAAACAAAAACAAAAAATATATAGTCCATTCATTCATAAATAACTAAACCCTTTGATAAATATGACCCTTATTGATTTATAAATAAAACTACTCTAATTAACTGTTTGTATGTTTCATAATTTTTCATTCATTGATACAAGTTTATTATTAAAAGGTTTTTTCTTTTTTTCTTGACAATAACCTTTTAGTTTAAATATTTTTTTATGATTTTGTTGAACATGAAGTCCAACGATACAGAAACTCTAACTGCTTTCCCCTATATGTAATAATACTTATGTACACATATGTTTACTCTAGATAAAAGTAATAATGTGTAGTTAGATAAAAAATGCTTGTTCCTACAATAAATACAGAAAAGTAGTGACTACTATCCTTGTTACTACTCCTATATACGAATATAACACATATTTTATAAATTTTTTTAATAGTTCGATAACACCATTAATCTTGAATTGATCTAAAAGAGATGAACTGAATACTAGATATTTTTCTTATTTCAAAATCAAAACATTTACTGGGTCCATAGCCCATTTATTCTCTATGTAAACAAATTGTACGTTGGTGAATTATTTATCAATTTACAATGGTTATGAAGATTTTGAAATTAACCTGAAAGTCCCCCCCCCCCTCCTTCCCGTTCCTACCAAATATAACAGTTCTAACAAACATACAAATCTTGCAATAGCCTTACTACGATTTCATACCCTTTATTTTTAATGAGATGGAACCAAACGAGAGGTGAAATAAAAATAAATAAGGTTCCTTTTCATCCCATGTTTTTGTTGGGGGGGGGGTATGGGGGGGGGGTATGGGGGAGTTTCAAGTATAAAAAAACAACAAAAACGGCAACACTTGTGCCATCTCCTCCGCAACGTTTTCAGTGCCAAAAAGGCTGTAGAGACTATAGGCCTTCCGAACTCCCATACAGCTAACAAGAACCAAAACTTCTGCAAGAAAAATGTGGCTGACTTTTAGCCTGTTTCCATGTGACCCCCCTCCGACCCTGACCTTAACCCTCTGGAGTTTTCAGCAAAATGTGTAGGTGAAAAATATCCGCACCAACTCTCATACAAATTTTGATTAAGTCCGAGCTACCATCATGACATTCACTATTGAGACTGGGTATGAGCATATTTTTAAAATGTTGGAAATATGAGGTCCTTAAATTCTCAAAATGTTCTGTTAGTGTATGGTTATCATTGGCTAATTTTGAAATATTTTGTAAAATACTTATAGACAGTTCAATAGGCCTAAAATTTTGAAATTTTAATTAAAAAAAAAAAAGTGTTTTTGTTCTTATGTCATCTATAAAGTACACATAACAGTTTTTGTTCCTAATCAAAATTTATTTTAACAAAATATACATATCCACTATTTAATCAATTTGATGGTAAAAAACGATATGTTTAGTTACATGGATTGTACCTTTCCGCCTGTCTAAATGTTCTTTAGCGTATTCAATTGATCCATATCAAAATTTGCACCTAGGGAAACTGTTAACTTAGATAAACAAAAAAGTGCCAAATTGGTTCACTTTGATATAAGTGATCTTTTTATGACCTTTGCTAGATAAAAAATTCAATTTTAATTAAGTTTTATTAAACAAGTAAGACATTTTCGTAAAAAAAAATTACACTCAAAATTCTTTAAAAGTAAGAATGTTACAAAAAAATTTATATTTCATATTTTCTTTTTAAAACTGTTTTATCTAATATATAATGAATCAAAAGACATTTTGATACCAAGATGATGTTTTTACTTTCAATTATGACCAATTTATCATCGGAATTTTATCACTTTTTTTCAATCTGTTTAGGTTATAACCTACACCAAATCTGTGATCTAATATGATATTTCAATAATACAATCCAACTTTCTTAAACCATCAAGACAAAGTACTGAAATTTTCAAGATTTACAGAATACAGTATTATGCAAAAGATGTTACTTTTAATTACCTGCAATTGAAAAAAATAATAATACTTAGACAAAGCACTTTCATATTGCGCAGTAATAAAGATTGAAGTGGCTAATGTGGGGGTTAAACTTACAAATTTTGCATTAACAAATCGATTAAATTTTTTATAATATACTAGATAAATAAATGTATTAAGGTCCCTTATTTTTTTTCGTTTGATCCATTACACCTTATTTGTAATTTTGAAGGCTATCTTGGGTTGACTTATTTTCCTGCGAATGGAGCGATTAAAAAAAGCAACATATGAAAAATAAAAACAAAGAAAACTATGATAAAGATGAAAGATTAAGAATTTATCTACAATAAATATAAATGATGTCAAATTTATCTTCCCTATTTAACTAATAAAAACTCTTCGAGACTATCGTGTTGCCAAGGGCAACGTGTGCTTATATTTTGAACATTTAACAAATTAGATTTACCACCTTAATGGACATCGTTAAGAGATGTCATTCTTCTCACCGACGTGTCGAGCCTGTTATCACTTGTAAAAGAAGACATATTGAGTAGAAAATATACCTAATTATTGTATTTAGGCAAGTCAAATATGGGTGTTAAATTGTTTATTCTCGATTATATAAAACTCTTGTGTTTCATAGTTTGTTCAAGGTACAATCAAGTTTTGGATACCTTCTCTGTATATAAAGACGTTAAGGAAGAACAATTGAACCAAAAAATTTATTTGAGTGTTATGGTCACAAGGTATAACATAAAAAAAAAAATCAAATGTTTTGACATGTAACAGCAGCATTCTTCAAAATCAAGGAAGATTTGCTGATCAAACATACTTCTTCTACTAAATATAATCATGATTTACATCCCCATTAATTGTAAAATATTTTAATACCTTTCAAAAAAATAATTATCATAATTTAAATTAAGTTCACTAAAGCTTAAATTTATGGGACACCAATAATCATAATTTGAAATTCATTTAAATGCATTTGATCCTTAAAATTACCTTCGAGTAATATTTCTACTTATGTTATGTTTACCGTGACTAAATAAATTTATGGGAGATTACCCCTAACTAATATAGGTTAAAAAAACATTTAGTAACCTAAATATTAGTATTTTTAGAGGCATCTTTCATATGTACAGCTTCATATTTATGTCTTCTTTAATTTTCAATTTAACGGCTGACTTCATATATTAATTTATATAGATATAAAGTTGTACGTACTCTGTTTTTAGTTTTTTTACCTATTGTCTACAACTTTTTCTCTTCAATGAACACATCTTCTTTAAACTATAAAACTTAATAAATATTAATTAATAATGAGATTTTCTAATTTTTTGTTACTCATCCTATGACAACTACCTTGTATTTTCCAAATGAATATTAACTTGATAAAACATTATTTTTGTAATCTTTTTATCAATGCTCCAGCTATATAATTATACAATTTTGATAATATATGTTGTTTATTGGGCTCACAGGTTCAACATATGAGAGAATAGTCAACACAAATGCATCTTGGGACCTAATATTACAAGGCTTAGATAATTTTTGCTTTACTATTCCCAAAATTTGGTGACATTCAGGTACCACTTTTGTTTTCTCAATAATACCATAACTTGTAACACAGGCCGTAAATTAGTAAACGTTATTTCAATAATACCCCCCTCCCCCCCAACACCACCAATTTTTACAATGAGAAGAGTTCACAACTTCATTGTCGACATGACTCGTGCAAGCCAGGATGTCAAAGCCTACTTGAAATTGTGCCAGGCTGCACTTGAAGACAATTTCCTCCGCCTCAGTCAAATTTGTTAAGTGTGGGTATGACGATTCCGAAATTCAAATAGGACCATAAGGAACAAAAACAGGATTGAGGGTGTGCCAAACTTTGTTGATTATGACAGAGGATGAGTGTGAAGGAGATCATGTTGAAATATAACCTATCCCATGGGACTGTAAGAAGGAGTATGATCAATAATATTGGTCTTTCAAGGTGTGCTGCAAGCTGGGTGCCAAAATAATTGAGTGAAGATCACAAAATTGATAGAATTCAATATGCAAAGGCTTTCAACAAGGCCTATTTTGAGACAGGGAAGGCATTTCTTGACTCTATTCTTACTATGTGTGAAACCAACGTAGATTTATATACTCTATATTTGTCTAAAGATAAAAGAAAACAGCAAACAGTTTATCCCAAGGTGCTCAAGAGTACGCATCAAGTTAAAGATACTGGCGTGCCAGAAGAAGCGAATTTTTATCCATTGTCTTTATAACAGGCGATTTATCTAACAGCATTATTTACTTGAAACCAAGGTGAATTTACCCAATTTCTCTAAGGTTATGTCCAGTTTCATTAGAAATTTCAGGAGTGGTTCTTGCACATGAAAAATTGCAGCAGTCACACAGCAAGAAACACAAAGGAGCTTATTAATACCCGGTTCATAAGATTGATTGATCACCCCCCTTATTCACCTGATCTGGCACCGGCAGACTTCTTCTTGTTCCTTAAGGCCAAAGGGGCCTCTTTAGTACCTCAATTGATGGTAATACATTCAAGAAAGAGTGGGAAGGGGTGCACAAAAGCATCACCATGATCACTAAGGATGGCAGTCTTTAACAATTGGGTAGAATGCTGGGACAAGGTTATCTAGAGAATATGTTGAAAAATAATGTGTAATACATTTTTTTTCTAAACACAGTAGTTTAGGTATTGAGTTGACTATCCCGTATACAAAATGTCGAACTTCCAAAACGTAGAACATACAAAATGGAGAACAAACACATCGTCGAAGGTAAAAAAACGTAGAACAGACAATTATTTTGAGTATTTCGAAACAAAAAAAAATATACAAAAATACAGCTATCTAAGGCCATTTTTTTTTTGGTGATGCTGACTGTGTTATTATTTGTAATTACTCTTGCCCTACATGGTATTCTTTTATCACATTTCGAAAAGATTATATTGCAAATTTCATAATCAAGTAGATATGCATACTCATCATACAAAAGTCTTGAGTCTGAAATATTCGCAAGATAGTTTGAAGTCACAAAACAATAAACATCAAAACTATAGTTGTATCTACCACTAAATCCATTAGCAAATTAAATAGTTCATAAAATTACTACAAATACCATAAAATCTAAAAATCATAAAACAGAAATCAATTACATTTATTAAAAAATTAACCTTTTTAGTTTTTTCATTAATATTAATCTCCTTGGCAATAAAAACACCGCTTACATAACGGGGGTCGTCGAGTATAAGACATATTCCCTTTTTCAGCTGCCTGGCTTGCGTTTCCGCCTTTATCGAACAAAACAGTAAAATATTTTTGACGCAAACTCCAACAATAATGAATAAAACAATCAAAAAACTGTATAAAAAGTTTTTTTTAGTATGAAATCTTATCTTTCTAACGGTTTCTAGTGTAAATCGATCGCACTTATTCAACGCGAGTTACACATAACTAAAGCCATCTATTTGAAAATAATGGTTTTCTTTTTGTTGCATCTAATTATACTTAAGCCAATTAGATATACATTTTAAATGAATATACATTCATTGGTTGCAATTTCATAATACTCTCAGATCTTTTTATTTTTGCATTTCCTTAGTTCCATTAATTTTTTTGTTTCGAATTATCCTCGTAAAAATGGGTTTCTCTACGTTTTGTATGTTTAACATTTTGGTTCTTCAACGTTTTTTCCTTTACAATTTGACTTTCAATATTATGTGCAAGCAAGGGAATTAAATAAATATTATATTTTTCATTGAAAAATCTATTAAAAGAATGAATGATTTCAATTTTGCTAAATATATTGTAAAATCGATAACATTCTCATAGAATACCATAATAATTTATTATTTTTTTATCAGATATCAAAACTTTTCTTTCCCTCTTTTCGTAAAAAGAAGGAAACCATTTTCAAGATTAATGATTTAAATAATTGAGTGTTTCTCAATAATTCAATGACTAATTCAATATATTCATCTTATTAATATGCAGTTGATGACTTATTTTGTAGTTTTAAATAATGATAATAAATAAAATAATTTAACAATTTTTGTTTCTTAAGTATTTTTTTTAATGTTTTTCTTATAATAGTTTTCAAGCCTCAAGTTTTTGTGTTTATATAAAAACACAAAGTAGCGCAAGAATTGTGATTTATAGATGTGGTATTCGTTTTGAGAAAAATACGGATTCCTCCTTATTTCGTGTTGGGTGCTAAATAGAGGTTACACCGTTTACTTAAACGTAGTCATTGAGAATCATGCCCAATTATGATTTGATAAAGTAGCTGATGTTAGATTCAATTCTTGGTAGCAACTGAACTTATCTCATATTTGGAATAAAGTTTCAGGAAATATATAATAAATTTATTTTTTGGAGGGGAAATAGCTAATGGTTAGTATCGAAAATTTGAGAACTGTTATTGGAGCACTAAAGGATTGAAAAGCAAATACATTTATGGATACTAATGAATCCTAATGATCCTAGTCTTATTATAAGAGTACCTAATTTTCTACTACCCCTATCTGAACTTTGAATTCAATATCATAATTTTGGTAAGGCTTTGTCTTGTTCTGTTGTTTCCATTCGACACACCGGCAAAAAAATATAGGACAAAGTAATTAAAACACAACTATATTGGATTATACTTGAAAGCTATGGCTATCACAACAATAAGATTACTTTATAATCAGACTTACAAATAAATACATAAATTTACAAGAATACACAAATGCTGTGTGTTACCAGTGGAGAGAAGAGAAGACTGGCATAATAGTTAAAATGTGCATAAATACATGCTATTGTCTCTGTATAGGTACTGTTATATATCATCCAATAAAACAATTATAACTCTATTCATTTCATATTTGGATTATTTATGCTTTTAAATCGATCTATAAAGAGAATTCATAGCTCCATCAGTACTTTCATAGCCAGTACAGTCTATCCTTACCGGGTGAAGGCTTGTCTTTTTGATAGCAAATGTACAATTTGCAAGTGTACAAGAATGATCATATATAAAAAAATGCCATTTTTTTTTAAATTTTTTTTTTCAGGCTATTTTTAAGGTTCAAAACTTTTTTAAGAGCTCGATGTTGAAGATAGGAATAAATTAAATGAATATATTTCAAAGCCTAATGTTCAAAAATTATGAAACTATTTTTAAAATTTCTTTATCATCCTTATAACTCGAGGCATATTTGTTTAAAGTTGAAAATAGGTGCTATTTATTTAAAGGCTCAGCTTCAAGATGAACAAATACATCGAGTTTAAAAGTATCTCATTGGCTAAGTAAAAGTATGAACTTCAATTTAAAAAAAAAAGACCCTCCCCAAAAACGCTTTATATCGTTGTCAATTTTAGTTAAGGCCACTACAATATTTCAAGGATGAAACTAATTTTTGAATTTATCTCATCAGAAAATTCCGTATATTTGGATGGCATACTTATAGCTAGGAAGAGAATAAAAGTGGGAGAAAAAGATAGAAAGAAAAAAGTGAGAGAGAAAAAAGCAGGAGAACTTAAAATGTGCAATATGAAATTCCTCTTGAGAGTAGGATCCCGAATTTGAGATCGATGTTCATAAATGGAGAAGATTACACGTGTGGGAAAGAATCCCTAAAAACGAAAACCCTACTGAACTACCCCTTACCAGTAGGATTTGATTTTGTGCGGATTTGCTCCGAGGACTCCCTTGAATGTCCGTCTTTTGGAATCCCTCACTCACAACGGATCGATAATGAGTAATCTTGTGTCGATGGAGATTGAAATAAGCATTCCTGGAATCAAGTCTTAATTTCTGGATATCTACATAGATGAGGGATGCTCATTGTACAGAATAAATAGTTTATTATTCTTTGTAATCTTCATTCACTGATTTCCATAAAAACTTTATTTATCTTAGTACATCACCAGAATCTCAGATATTGATTAATCTATTTTAAACAATGAAAAAAGTGATAATGGTGGAATGTTTCACGCCATTCAGTTAGAAATATTTTCAGTATGTATTTTAGAGTTAAATAAATTATAATTTATATGTGATTACTTCATTGAAAATGAAAAAATATTATCTCATTAATTATTTATTAAGCTCAATGTCTCAAACTGTGTAAATAAATAAAGATGAAAGCAAATCAAACAACGCATAACTATACAATTATGGGTCTGAAAAAAATAAATAAAGCGTCTAATTGGAGTAGATATTAATATTTTAAGAAGTGGGACTTAAAAGATAAATACTGTTGTTCTCAATCTTGGATCTACAATAAAGGAACTTTCTACTATTTCCTATCTCTGATGAATATTCAAACACTTCGTGGCCATTAGATAAAAACATATTATCAGACAAAATCCAATATTTTGACCGGAAATTATTTTTAGAAAGCCCTACAAATAAGGATCATGATTCTATGTTCTATTATGGAAAATGACGATTCATTATCGTATTATCTACAAAAATTAAATAGGTTATTTGATGTCAGTCCCAATTGTTTAAAATGAAATGGTGTTGCCGGATTTTCTAATTCAATGTTGATAAAAAAAAATATTAGGAAGGCTTTTTTTTCTTGTCTACGTTTGAAAACGAGGAAGTCATACACTAGTAGACAAGGAAAAACAAAAAAACTGTCGATAATTGGTACAAAAATGAGCTATGTTAAACGATCGATATGCCGTTGTTTGGGTGGATGCGAGCCTCGGCTAAGTGTTTAGTATAATAAACTGACATCACTATTATTTAAACCCACAAATTTTACAGAACCTAACCATAATTACTATTGACCGTACTGTACAGACAACGCCAATGCCTACTGCGGTGTTCCCATTTTACTATACATTATTATGATGACAGGTCAATGAACTTTGATCAACTTTTTTTTTTTTCTTGCATAGATAGAGTACTTTAATTATCTTGTACCTTTGTTTAGTATCATAAATAAAATATAAGTCAGTCTTAGACCACGGGGAATCTGGAAGGTATCGGTATTTCCCAAACACTAAACTACTAATAATATGCAACTGACTGAAAGCAAGTACAAGTGGTGAGGCCTACACATCTTCTTATAACAGCCATTTGTGGTAAGTACTAACTGTTGTAGGGACTACTTCAACTATTTTGATATTTTAATTAGATAATTACTGTGAAAAATTATATGTTTCATTTCTCCCTACTTTTATTTATAAATATAAAAATATACTTTATGTAATGCAGACACAAAATTGATTTAATGTTTTTCAGGACTTATAACTATTTTGCCTTTGTCAGGACTGTTAAAGCAACAAATACCAACCATATGAGATGTAAGTTGAACTGTCAGAGGACCTTTAGTGATGATGGCCAGGAAGAAATCATAAAAAAGTATTACGCTATAGAGTCTGACAATGGCAAAGATCAACATCTACTCTGCTACATCAACCTTTGCCAAGTCAATGATTGTCGATAACAATTCAAAGGCAAGAAGAAATGTGCTTGGAAATATAACCTTTTTAAGGGTGCACAAAAGATTCAAGTTTATAAGGAATTTTTTCTCTGCACTTTATGGCTATCACACTCGAAGTTGGATCCACTCCGTAAAAAAACTGGATGTGTATGGTAACCCTATCCTTAAAGTCACCCATCAATCATCCACAACGATCCCCAGTGTTTACAGCAGAAGGTACAAGAGCACATTGAATCCTTCTCCTGTGTCGAATCCCACTATTGCAAAGCACAACCCAGCGCAAATATTTAGAGAGAAGTCTCTCAGGATATGTACGTAGCAATACTCAGACCAAAAGATTATTTTGATTATAAAGTTGAGTGTACGGTAGCTGGGATGTATGAAAAAGGTGGATATACTGCAGTTAAGGATATTATATACAGATCGACAAAAATCATGGATTTCGATATAAAAAAATATTGAAAATAACCTGCATCGAGTGTCAAAGTTCTGAAAACCTATCGAACGAGAGTAAACCTCATTAAACCACTCTCCCAACCCAAGAAGTAGCCAACGTGCCAAATATTATCAAAGAAAAAAGCTGACGACATCACATCGTTAATATGATTTATGAACAAGGTTGATAAAGTTGTCATGGAAAAAATCCTTTATAATTATGTAGCTTGTTGATACTGATAAACTTTCATACTGATGAATTCCATTGTACTATACTACACTAAGGGTTAATGGCTGAATAAAACAAAGCTAGATTATTTGTGAAAAATTGTTTTAAAAATCAATGAGAGGTCAAAATATATTATCACTAACACTATGTTTTATTTATTTAAATTTGCTTTAAAGTTAAAAGATACAAGCAGTTGGCTGTTGAATAAAAAGTACGCTGAAACAATAGTGCTGAATAAAATCAACCTAAAAAAGAGAGGAAATTAATAGTCACTCATTATCTATTCACAAATAATTGTTTCAGAGTGAGTACCAATTTGTTTGACGATGCACTAACCGATAACCCGATTTTGTTCTAAATAACAAAAGAAACTTTGTGATGAAACAGGCTAGGTAATTTTAATTTATCCTTATTTAATCTTATTATCATGCAATTACCTTATAATAATTATATACATTACTTGCCAAGGCCTCACATCTGTATACAGATTTAAAAATATATTTTTACGAAGAGGAACAGCAACAATATTGCTTATTAAATCTTTAAATGCTATTATTTCATTTTCAAAAAAAAAAAAAAAAAAAAACTTGCCACATAACCAACTTTTATTCTAAGGCAACAATTCTTTTTAAAGTCCTTTTTGAAACATACATACCCGGGTTTTAAACAAAGGAAAAAAACTTTAATTTAACATGAATGAAGAAATATGAAAGTAAGGTTAATCGTATAAAGATCATTCCTATTAAAGTTTAATAGTCCAATTTACTAATTCTAGATACATCGATGTTTGAGTCAAGCTCCACATATATTGGTTGTACTTATGTAGGTATATATTTTCCTTTCAGAAAATACGACGGCAAATGTACATGTTTAATAGAATTTCTTATTTATTTATTTATTATTTTATTCATTGTTTCTTCTTTTCTAATTGTAATTCTATACTCCATTAGTATGTCTCCATTTGTAAATAAATAAATGAAATAAGGCTTTGTGTGAACAACTTGTAGCCCAATTTATTGTTATCCCATTTTATACAGTTACAAGTAGTAGAATTGTAGAATTTATGTACAAAATTATGATTCAATTAAACTTACTAAGGTTGCAGATCGTAAATGTGTGTATGTAGGTCTCCATAACAAGAAGTATACTAAGATTCATACATTACTTATATATAATAGACAGCACTAGTGTTCATTGGTATAATTGAATCAGAAAAAAAATATTTTATAATTGTTTCCCACATACAACAATTTAAAAAAAGAGGATTTTCTTGTCTTTAATGGAGTTGCAGTGATTAAATAAAAAGATTAACCCTTTAAGTATTACATTTACTCCATCTGACCTAAGAATCTTCCTTGAAGTCCACATACATAAAGTATATTTCCTTCTCTAGGAACGACACGGACTTGTACTTACGTACATTGTGTTCAAGAATATGCTTTCTCCCCCGCGCGTTGTCCATTGGCAAATATCCTTTCTTATAACTATATACATGATATATGACAGATTTAAACTTTTTTGTCATCCTATTTAAATAACATTTGATATGTGAAACAAAGAATTATTAGGAAACTCAAAAATGAAATTTCAGATCAATAACTCAATTTAGTTTTGAGTACTGAGCTCTTTTTTATGATGAATTTGATCAAATGTAATTTTGATGACTCTTGTCCTTTGAATTTTGATTTGTATACCACTTATTTGATGGATACATCATCTGATAGCTATTGAAATATGCAACAAAATATTTTTTTTTCTTTCTTAGAAAAAAGTATGGTTTAAAATCACAAAGTTTGTCAAACTTTATGATAATTAAATACACAAAAAGTAAAAACCATTAAATTTGGATCTTTATTTTATTTATATGAACCACATTAAGCCTATCAAATCTTCCAAGCACATCAAACCATATGCTCGGATCTTTTTTTTTAAAGCGAGATATTGGTTTTATCTTGTAGAGTTAAAAGTTTTATCGAAATCCGAAGAAGTTTGAGATTTTTTAGGCTAAAAAATATGATAAAGCTCAAACATATTTTTTATAACAGAATAAAAAAAAACTTTTGGAAGTATTTTGTTGCATTGCTCAATATCTAACATGAATCTATCAGATGAGTAGTTTACAAGCTACAATTTACAGTGCAAAAGTCTTCAAGACAATTTTTGATTAAATTCACCATTGAAAGGAGCTCAGAACTCAAAACTAAATTGAGTTATTGATCGGGAATTCATTTTTGAGTTTCCTAATAAAATTTTATTTGCCAGAGTAAAAATTTTTTCAGAATAAATTAAAAAACCAAAATAAAAAATGTAAATTTTTCATGGAATGACCCATATAAACATATTTTAAATGTCTATAACTAGCCTAAATCAACTTACCCCTGAGTAGGGAAATATTAAAAGTTTATATATTTATTGTCAAATTATCAAAAGTAAAGGAGAGCAGGTCTTGTTGACACGGTTCTAAATTGGTACACGTCAATTTTTCAACAAGTTGTGCATGAGCCTTTTTGTAAAATAACCCCTTTATACGTAATGCTGAACTAGCTATGTATTTTGTGAGGATAGTGACTACACTCTACTCCTGAGATGTGGCATAATTTTTGAACTTACTACTTTCGAATATTTTTTTTTATGTTTATTAATTTTTGTTTTAAACTCCACTATTTGCTTCAATTCTTTATATTCTATGAAGAGTTAAAAAGAGAAATAAAATAGCTAAATGGAGTTAATAGGTTTTATAAAAATAATAATATTTAAGTAAGATATATATAATTGTAGCTAATATTTGTGTTTCAAAAAAAAAAATTTACATTAACAAGTAGAGAACATCATCTGAACCTTAAATGATTGGAAATTATACAAGGATCACGAATCTAAAAAAACCGTTTTTGTTAAATTTCATTTATATTCCACTATTCGATGAACACTATAATTTTCAAATATAAAGGATCCATAATTCACAGGGGAATAATTACGGGGGGGGGATGTACAAATGAATTGAAGACAATGATCGAATTTATCTATGAGCGCAGAATCCAAAACTGATCTCAGTTTTTCTCTCACTCATTTAAATTCTGAAATATCTGGAATTATGGTAATTCGAGGCTCTCATCGTTCATCGTTCGTTTTACTCTTAGAGCAATCCCCAAATTTAAAATGTGATTAATGAAACTTACATAAAAGTGTTTTTATGATAATATAGTGTTTTTACTGATATAATATATCTAGTTCTGAACTCGATATATTTCCTTTTTTAGGCAGAAAAGGATGAAAAACGACACTCTTCTTTAGATCCGTATGTATTACTTATTCATAATAATAAATATTGATGAGAAACGTCATAGCTTAAGTTATAAAAAACTATTCAATGTATAATTTAAAAAAAAGATGTATTTAAAATAATATGCATATCCAAAGATTTTTTTTAGTGATCTTATTTTTTATAGGGGTGGACTCACAAATAATCATCCTTATCATCATATATTTTCTTCGATTCCAATGCCAATGACATCATGCTTATTAAAAGACAATTGAGGCAATTGAAATTCTAACTTTATCATCCATCACATGAGATGTTCGAATTTGGATTCCAAATTAGACGAGGGACGACTGTAGGATAATTCACTGAAAGAAAACTACAAAGTTTCATGAGGGAGTAGAGTAGACTCCTTCCTTGGGAATCAGATACCTGGATCAAAACAACAAAGTGATCCAACATGAGTAGATAATTTTAATATTTCAAAATGGAATAACTTAAAAAATACAAAATGGAACAAAATCCTGGGAGATGATGCATTTATAAGCTATGATAATCCCCATTATTAAATGCTCACGACTACCTTTTTTATGCACTCTCAACCTCGAATGTCAAAAGGGAAAGGAAAAATTTATAAATTAAAGCATATGGTACCTAGCATTTTCACCCTAAGACTGAACCCACATTTATTTTTGTTATTTAAGCCGTAGAACACAAAAATGTCCATTAAAACTTTCAACCTCGACAGGTTTGCTCTTTAAAACTATAGACAAATTATATTTCTTTTGAGTTTATAACTAACTATGTAAGTAATATGTGGATGAATATTCAACAGTTATTTTAAATGTGAAGCATCTATAAACTTGTTTTAATCCCCTTACATCTAAATTATTGATTATATAGCTCGTTATAAGCCATAAACAATTCAATTCCCCCCGGAATATTATTGTAATCTATATTCAACGCAACCTAACTTTGGTTGATATAAAATAACCTTATATAATCAAAATCTTATATAATAATGTTTTTAAGTTCATAATGCGTAAATTTAGTTGTTTTTAATTGTAAAAGAGTCTACACAACATCTTTTTTTTTCTTCAAAAAATATGCTATGGCTAAGCGCGAGGGTCGTATTTATACAGTCAACAGGTTGCAATTTTATTAAATATGAATAAGTGCTGTTTTCTAAATAAATACTCGCACTATGATCGTTCCAACATGTTCTTCAGTCAAAGATGTCTTTGGTACAAGCTGATGGGATTGGTTTAGAATTTTGAATGTACTTCATATTTTCTCTTTCAATCTGGAAATTCAATCCTCACAACCTTTCATTCTGAAGAAAAGAACTATAATTATACCGACTGGTCCACTAAAATCAAACTCCAAGATATAATTTATTAATTAACAGCATAATTCCAACAAAATTAATTATAATTGGATGTGTGTCTGAGCTCTCTTAATAATTAATGTACATAGGTGCCCTTAGTGGCAATTATGGCTTCTAGGTGGCGGCGGAAGACCTGGAATCCGCTGCGGATGTAATCCTCTGTCATGGCGCCCAAGTCCGGCTGACAGTGTGTTTGTGGGCCTGGGCCTTGGTGTTTGGATGACGGATACTGGAGGCCTTCCTCGACCTAAATCCAAAAGGTGTAGTCGATGAAGTTTGCATCAGGGCTGTAGTGGGGGGGCAAAAGTGTCAAAAAAGAATTCAAAAGAACTCAAATGACTCATTCAAAACTAATTGAAAAGAGCCTTGTAACGAAGGAGATGGCTTTCTTTCATTGCTGGTGTCAAAAGTGGCCTCTTACCTTCACATGGCACTTTCCACCCACTTTTTTTTATAGCTCTCTGGATAGTCTGATTAAAACCCGGATATACCTTACATGGACTTGAAGGGATTGGCCTGGGTTGTTTTCTTAAACTCCTCCCAGTCTAATTCGGCCTTTTTGATCGAGCTATTCTTCCTATCAAACGTTCCCGACATACTGACGGCGTAGACCGTGGGTTTGAAGACGCACAAATGGAAATTTGATAAAGTTCAAGTGTCATTTTCTCAACTTGTACATAATCTAGAGAGCTCAGGTATGTTTTGTTTTGTAACTAATTGTTAACGCTTAAATATATCGAAATATGAATTCATTTCAATCACACAATCTTCATTAATTACTGAGTTAGTAAGTTTTCAGATTTCAATAGACCACTCGGTATTTTATTGGAGTAGGAGGAGGGGGGGATCTCCACTTTATTGAGTTATTGGGACAATTATCACTTTGTATGATATTCAAAGTATATAGAAGCGGAAAAGGTTTTGAAATGGTATTTTATGGAGTATGAGGGGGTGTCACCATCGATCAATGGACTTAGGAATGAGTTTGAAGGAGGTAACATCTCATTATCATTATGTTAGTCACTACGAATCTTTTTGGTATCTACCATAAATCATGATAACATCGGGATTTCTAACCTTCAGAGATGGCTTAGATGATCCAAGTGAATTATATATAAAGAGAAAGATCCCTCAACTTTAAGGCTTAAGCCTAATCTTAACAGAGAACTCAAATCCAGGGATTCACATCCGAGTTCATTGATGTATAATAAGAAATTATCTAAAGAAAATGAGAGAGGGTCGAACTTGCACAAGGTATTCCTGAAAATAATGGACCTACTCCAAGCAATAAAAATTTATATAAGTTATTTCCTTATAACCCTTACTTTTAAACTTCAAAGGTTGCGATGATTGAATTTCAACTTTCCGCTTACACTCTCTCCTTGAGGTTGAAAGTAATAATGGGACGTACAAGCACAAAAATTGTAAACCATACCCCAAACTGAGTTATCTACCAAAAAGTGAATATCGTGTCTCATACGCCCTCTCCCCCTGTATAGAAGTTGTTAGTTAATGCGTAATATAAACAAGGAAAATAATTTTAGTTATCAAATGAAAATAAATAGAAAACATGTTTGTCAATGACTGCTTTCTAAATTACGGTCTTGTTATATAGACAAACATACATACTATGTAAGTATGTATGTAAATTTAATCATAAATTGTAATCAACGCTTCATTTTTGTAAGATAATTATTTTTATGACGCTATCTATTAAGAAAGCAGTCAATTAACTATACATTGTTCACCTTTTCCCGTTCTTCTAAATTAGAAAAAGGCGCAGGAAGGGACTACATTAACAAACTGCAGAGAAATAAATATGTTAAAAAATAACCATCTAAGAAATAGTTTGTACATATATGCTTACACTAAAGTAAAAAAGCTACCAAGTCATATAATTCATTGATTGGAGACTATGAATGGATTTGGAAGATGAAGGAAACTCTAAAAAAGCTGAGAGTGATTTAAATATAACACCAAAGGACAGAGATGAAAAAGTAAACTTGACTATAACTCATCCGAAACTTGGAACAAGAAAAGAAAAAAGTCAAGGAGTGAGTGAGAAAAATAATGATAACAATGAAATTGAAGGTTCCTCAGGCTCCAATGATAACACCAAGGTGACTACCAAAGGTCAGACATATACATATTTGTATATTCTAAATATATTAAGTAAGGGTGATTAACCACATCTCTCATACGTACTGTATAAATGTAGTAATTTGTCTACAAGCTTTGAATATTATAATAATCAAACCTCAACAGTTCTTCATTTCAAAATAAAGAGGTTTTGAGATATAAAATGTGCCTTTTCTACGGGAGAGACACTTCCAATGTTAGTAATTTTCCTGCCTCCAAAATTAAATGTAAAACGGAATTTTTACTTGTACAATCAAAATACATTTTAAGGCATAGGATATTTTTATTTTGAAAGGAAGAATTGGTGAACTTGAAGATTATAAAAAGTAAAGCTCTTAGAAATAAGGCGTCTTTTTCTCGTTTCCGAAATTATACACGTAAAGAGTGGGAATCCAAGACATGCATTACCACTACTAAATTACGTAAAACGTGATTTTAATGGTATGAAAAAAAGACAACTCCAAACCATTTAGTGCTATATTTAAATACCATACCTAGCTATATTTTTTATTTAATATGTCCTCCTTCACAAGCAATAACAATCTCGAGACGATGAAGGCCATGCCCATTAAGTCTGTCCTGGACTCTTTTATTGAAAAAAATGTTTTTTTTTTAATGCATAACCATAAAACCTACTTCTCAGTATGTTGTTTGATGAGCATGACCACATTTGGGAGTTGGCATTGCAAGGAATAATAAAAGTTAGGGTAAATGAATTTTGCAGAAAAAGTCGAATATTTAAACCTCCAAAAGTAAACTTTTATGTAAGAGACTACACCAAGATTATTGTGTGGTATGTATGCCAAGTTAGAGCACCGCCGGTTCTTTAAAATATTTCTAATGAGGACCTTCAAATCATGGGCAAAAAAAAAAAAATTATAAATTGTTGATTTTATTTGTCACACATAATCAGTGGAAATATGTTTTAAAATGGTCACAAAGTGTAACTAACAGTAGTTCTAAATATGGCTTGACAAGAAATAGATTGCAATCTTGAGCGGAAATCCCAAATTTTGAACACATTTTTGGCATATTTTCATAGATCTTTTGTTTGCATAGCTTAAAAAAAATATATTAACGGGACAACTTAGTGTCCATGGTGTGTCACTCTGTAATGATGACAGCTCTGGATGAATACAAATTTGGATGAAAGGTGCGGCTGACATTCTTTTCCAAGACAGCTCAAACTGTAAAGTCTAGGGGATTGAGGCCAGGGCTGGAAGAGGGCCACATGAGGCAAGTCGGAAGAAAGGTAAGCCACATTGTTGTTGCAGAAGTTTTGATTTTTCTTGGCTGCAAGGGGATGGAATTGACTTCTTGATACTTTAGGACTTCCAAATGGAGATGCCAAGGGTATTTCCAGCCTCTTCAGTACTGAAGGAGGAGCCTTTTTCGTTGTTACTCCGATATTTTTACACCAAGAGACATTGGATGAAAACAAAACTTGTTTATTTTGGTTCCAGCTGTCATTTAGTTGCTGAATAAAACTCGTTATTAATAACAACCTAGGATAAAATCGTAATTAATTGTTACTGCATTTTTTGAGTCCAGACTCTATAAAATATGTTTTATATAAATATGATTTAAAACAAAAAGGAGGTAATTGTAAGAAAGGATTATGAGGAAATGAATTAATAATCAATTAGCACTAAGTATTCACTCATTTATTATTTTTTTCAAAGAAGGGATTTGCGCTAAGTAAAGAGTCCTTGGAATGGGAGTCCCTACCGGGGTCTCCAAGGAGTCTTATAGCATATATGTTTATATTTATGGTGAAGGCATTTTGAAAGTAGTCAATAAGCCTTTTATGCATGATCATTTTAACTTTATAGTAGTGGCTAATATGCAAAAGAGTAATTTATGGACATTGAACAACATCTGTAGTGTGCTCTAGCAATAAGCTAATACATCGTTATAGAGTAGTTATATTCATTTTTTTATAAATGAATACCTATGTAGATTACAATGTATATATACATATATGAATAATGTAATGTTTTCTCTGTAAGTGTATATCCCTCTATTATGTATGAGTAGGTATAGAGTATATATATATTATCAATTAAGTACATATAGTTTTAAATGGATTATGTCTAGAAACCTTTTCCTGCTATACATAAATAGCTTTAGATAAATTGAATAGCCTGAATTCACATAATTAAGAGAATATATACATATATTTTACCTTGGTTTACCACATCCATTATGTATCTACAAGTATATACGTGTATAATTTTGTAAGCAAACAATAGAAAATTTAGTTCTAAGGGCGTTGCATATTATAATTTTCAAGCCGCAACGATTCTCCTATTCAAAATAAAGATTTTCTGTGATTTAGAATGTGTTTTCTTTGTAGAAGTGGGGAACTAAAACTTGTTGTAGCATTTAATTACGTGGTTTCATTATACGCTCAAACGACTGCTCAAACAAAATTAGACGAGTTTCGTTTTCATCCCATGTCTCTAAGTGTAAAAATGTGCGAGGAACAACAAAACAGTCGACTCCACGTTGATGTCAGTACCGTGAAGGCTGTAAAACCGTTGGCATCTCCATCCGAACTCTATACAATATCAAGAAGTTAATTATAGCCCCATACAGCCAAGAAGAACCAAAACTTATACAGCAACATAATGGCTCACTTCTGGGCTGCCTCCATGTGGCCCTCCTCCAGCCTTGATCTCAATCCTCTGGACTTTGCAGTTTGAGCTGTCATCATGACAGCTTGATCCGTCATGGACACGGCCTTCATCGTCAAGAGCTGTTAATCTGTTCACCAGCGTGTCGAGAGTGTTATTGCTTATGAAGGAAGACATATCAAATAAAATTTTTTGGTTAGATTTGGTATTTGAAAATATTACAAATTTGTTTTGAGTTGTCTTTTTTCAAGTACATAAAAGTTGCATTATTACGCAATTTTGTAATACCTATCCAAGTTTTGGGTCCCCATTCTAAATTTATGTAGATTACAAGAACGAACAACTTCATGCAAAAGCTGCACTTTTAATTTACAATTTTATTACTGCTATTAACACAAATTTCGTTATAAATCCTTAGTTACAATTAAACATTCCATTTTTGAACCCTTTACACAATCGTATTAAACAAAAGATAAACCCTATGAGTGCAAATGCATCACAAGATTTAAGCCACTTTAATGCATACATTCAGTAAATATGTATTAAAGTATAATAAACTTTTCAATTCATATATGTACAGCTATTCAAACTGAAGTAAGTTTATAAAAGTACAAATAAATACCTATGATTGTAAAAAGGATCGACGTAAATTTCTATAATAAAGTTGAAATTAAAGAAACATTCGGTTATAGGTATAACATGGAATTTTTTATTTTTATATATATTTATATATGTAGAAACATGCATGGAAAATGATTTATTAAGAATTTTAAATTGGATACTATCTACTTCAATATATAAACATCAATTAAATAGTCTTAAGAGGCTTCACTATTCTAAATTTGAACATAATCTCATATTTTTCTTAAATATCTTACATTTTATACATTGTTTTACCTTTCTTTCAAAAATAAACATTTTGCTGATATTAATTTGATTTGATTGTATTTGATCAATTGATACAATTTTAATTACTCATGAATGCATCCATGTTTTTCTTGTATGACTCTCAGGGGATACAACTATAAGTTTATTTTTACTTTATAAGTTATATGGCTAACATTCTTAAAAATGACAGTATTTTAAGAAATATTATGTATTTCTACCAATGTTGAAAATATGGTAAATATGTAATATTTATCATATTTTTATGAAAAATATTAGAGTAGACATTAATTGTACTCGCGTGTGCATGTGTTGAAGGTATTTCCTTATAGTCGGTATCTGATAAAGAAACGAACATATGATATATTTTTTTGCGTTTTAAAATTCACCATAAAAGACAATCTAATGTTGGATCCTATAGAAACTAATTATTCGATATTTATGTACAGGGTGTTGGAAAGAAATCAGGTGCTTTATATTTCCAGATTTTTCAGGCATATATGATGACAAAATTTTGTTGAAATATATTTATAAACGTTTCACTTGGTAGTGAATACGCAGCCATGAAGTAATTAACAAAAGATCTCAAGCCTATTACATTTTCAGAGGCAGAATATAGGTGTGCTGCTCTGATGGTTTGGGTGAACAACGATCTGGATTTTAGTCATGCTGAGGTTGGAGACCGTTCATGGGTATGACAATAGCACTCTGCCCCTTGCTACACCTCCAAAACGACTCAAAATTGGTCCAGGAGTACTGCTACGGCTGGGTATCCAAGGATATTTGGCCTCTTAACTCCTCTGACCTGAATCCGATAGATTATTTCCTTTGGACCTACCTGAGTCCACAGAAGTGCTCACATCCCCCAAGAAGTCACTGGCCAGCCACATTGTCCCAGAATGCAAGAATTTAGATTGGATTCTAGTTGACAGTGCCTGTGCATGTTCAAGACACAAATCAAGGCCGTTATTGAGCCCAACAAAGGGCAAATTGAATAAAATATATTTTAAATGATTGTATCTACTGCTTAGTTTTTGTTTTTTGAATAAATCTTTAAAAAATAACATTTATGTTAATTGAAAGTAAATAGATCAAAAGCGCCAGATTTCCTTGCTAGACCCTCTAATTGAAGTGTTTTCCAATCTAAAAGTTTTAGTAAATGAAGGGCAATTTTACCAGAATCAGGTAGAATACTAAGTTGACTTTTTTTAAATACCACATATATGACCTCTTTTTTTAAATTAATAGGAGGATTTATCCATTTTTGAATAAATAAAAAAACAGATAAAAGCAATTTGAAATTTGATCCCCTTTAGGTAATGCAATTGTTAAACGGCTTCCCCAATTGAAAGAGATTGAAGAAGAAGAAAAGGAGGGCTCAATTCAAAATGATTCGGTTAATGGAAATCCAATACAAGTAAGTTCATTTAACTTTCCCCATTGTATATTTGTACGAGTATATTGCGCATATACAAATTTCACATGTATTTTTTTAAATACATATAGGTAGCAAAGAAGAATAATGAAGAAGAAAGTACTTCAAGTGTAAAAAATGTCCAAAATAATGAAACTAAAAAGTTTGCAAAAATTAAAATGGATATGCCAACGGTAAGAACCTCGGGGTTATTTGTATATCTACGTTATAAGGGATATTAAAAATAAATAAAAATAAGTATTGGAGCTATAAACAAAAGTAAATTCTTTTAAAATCTCCTTTCCAACTTAAACTGGGAAAATTAATAATGAATTTCAATTTGTTCATTTGTCAATTCCTAATGGATCATAATTCCTTGTTAGCCTTTAAAAAAATTACATAATTTCAAACAACAGGATTATTATACAATGCTTAAATAATGTAAAACAGAGTTTACCGTGACGTAGCTTGGTGTATAACAGGAGAAATTATACTATTTAAGTCAATGTGCAAAGGTTCAATTCACAGTTGCTCGACAGAAGGAAATATCTATTACGAAAAAATTTGTAGACTGATCCATAGATGGTGTCTCTAAAATTAATTCATAACTTTTTAACTAGTATCAATCTTCAAATAAATTATCTAAAGGTTTTTAGGTGGGGAAAAATAGTTTTGAAAGATGAAGCATTGTGAGTGAAGCAACTTCTATTATTGTTACAAAAATGATAAAACATCAACAGCTGAAAAATGATTTGCTAAACTTAAACGAGGAAAAATGAGTGTACTAGACGATGCATCCATTGGATGTCAGAAAAAGTCAAATACCCACAACAACATCGAAAAAGTTAATAAAATTATTTTGAATGATCATTGAGTAAAGTTGATTGACATTGCTGAGACTCTAAAGGTATCAAAAGAACATATTGAACATATCCTGCATGAATATTTATTACTCTTTTTATCAAATTTAATCAGAATATACTTTTTTTCCTTATAAAAATCATATACTTTTATAGAGTGGAACCTTGACTATGTGATCCTTCAACAATGTAAACTTTTTGGGGTTAGAAAAAATTAACCAATTTAACTATTTAGTCTAGAATTGATTAAGGTCGATACGATTCAAACAAAAGAAAAAGTAATGCATACTTTTAAAAAAATAAATTATTCATAGATAATCCTGGTTTTTCCTTAATTTAGAATTTACACAACTATTTTTTATTACTACGCACCTTAAAAGTAAATAAACGGGATAGCCATCTTAGTTCAAAGCTACGGAAACCACTATTTTATGCGGTAACAGTCTTATACCCATAACACTGGGATATATTTTTATATGTAAAAATTACATATACGTTAACAAAATAATTAAAATATAAGAGATGAAACGACGTAGCTTAATAAACAATGCACACAGGATAAAATATACTTTTTGCTAAATGTGTGTAGGTTTGCGCCCGGATTGTTCCTAGAGAAAGAAATATACTTATGTATATGGACTTCAAATAAGATTCCAATACTAGATTGAGTAAAGGTAATACTTTAATGTTTAATTATATTTAATTAGTACAACTCCATCTTACCAATAAAAGGAACATAAACAAATTTCATTCATATTCCTAAAAAAAAAAGTTTGTTCATAATTTGGAATACATTTCAGATCTGCAACTTTCATTCATCTGATTTGGTTTATTGTGTGCAGTATAAATATAATCGTATCTCTACTTATTATAAATGTAATTTGGCCGTATTTCACTTCAAACCTGACATTTTCTTTTAGTAAAGAATAACAACATTAACATTTGTTTTTCTCACTTTTTTTCATTAATTTCCATTGTGATCGTGATGGATATTAAATTATCCGTGTTAATATTAATGAAAAAATATGTATTTAATATAAAAAGAGGTTTAAATTACTACTTTTCCTTATTTTTTAAACACAATGTTTTCCTACGTTGAGAAACAGTGAGGCTAAATTACCTTTTTTGTCATATTACCCAGAATGTAGATGCGACATTGATATATGATTTATTTTTTGCAAATAAGAGTATTTTTATTGATCTTAGCTGTAATATTAATTTTAGTTTTTTATTTATTTTAAAGTTCCTTTTATTAAGTGATACATATTAATATAATCCTTATTTTTCATTTTAAAGAAAAAGTAAATTGTATTACAACGAAAAAATTCAGATACTCAAACAATCAGAAATACTATATTGACCTCCAAATTGAATCAAATAAGTATCATAACTCATTCCTAAAATGTATTGCAAGTGGATAAAGTTGTGAAGATTACTGTTATGTGGAGTGTTATGAATCATGTCTAGAAATATTGGACAACAGATAATATAGGAAAATATTTTTAAAGTTAGACAAGAAAAAAAAAAAAAAATTCTTAGAAAAATAATTCAATATTGCTGAAGGGTATAAAAACTTCCATACAAATACCATAACGAATATTTTTGAATATTTGTTTTCCCAGATGGCTTCACGATTAATTATAAGTAAGGGTGTACTTGTTTAGCCACTGAAGGATTTATTGTTTTCAAATCAATATAAAGTTCCTTCATTTTATGTACTAATTTAATGTATCAAAAACTTGTGGATGTTGCTAATCGTAGGAATGATTATATTAAATAAACTTGAAAAATACATGTCAATATTCAATAAATTTAGAACAAATCCACTACTCCCTCAAATGAAAATATAAGTTGGGGCATGGTGGTTTTCAGGAACGTGATATATACATGTCCAAGCCAAAAATTAATTTATAAATTACTAATAGCATTTTTCAAAAATATTGTCGTCACTATATAAATTGCAAAGAAGTAAGGGGTCATAACCCCCATGACCCCAGCGGTGGGAGCGGCGAGCCTGTAGTACAAATTACATTTTCATTCGTCGAGTATACATCATTTATCATCGTAATGTGTCGAAAAAAAAAAAAAACTACAGTAAAATTTGTTTAAATGAACAAAAACCTAGTGTTTGGGGTAGGGTTAAAAACTTGAGTGCTTTTAAATTCCTCTTCGAGGCCGTCTAGCCTCATTTCTAAAAGTTGGCCAATTTTGTACTTAGTGCCATTTGAAAGAACTGACAAAAAGCTACAATTTAATGTTTGTTTTATTTTTTGTACGATCAAAAATGTTGGAGCAATCTTCTCCGCGCACAAGTCGATCCCAAGGAGATCTTGGCCATTGTCCACCATCTTCAACACCAGGAAGTAGATGAACAAATTTGGCACGGTCTCCCGGAAGTGGAAGCCATAACAGAAAGAGAAGTGCCGAGTAATTAGCCATGGTCAGGGAGCAAATTTAGAAGGACCCGACGAAATCCATGAGGAAAATGGCAAACAATTTGCAGATGCATCTCAACATCATCAGGAAGGCCATCATCCAAGACTTTGGGCCTGAAGAGCTTTGTCCGGACCCCAATACATCTATAGACCGTGTTCAAGTAGGCAAGGAGGGTAGAGAGGGTGGAGAAAGCTCTGTGGTTCTTCAATCACATGAAACCATGGCAATAGCGTCAAAATTTACTCCAACAAGAAGATCTTCACAGTGGAGGCTGTACTGAGCTCACGTTGAGAAAACATTCAAGATCAAACATCCAGCTCATGTCATGGTCCTCGGTGTTGTGGCGCCAGACGGCACCATGATGCCTCATACTTCTTCAAGGCAAACTAGAAAGTCAAAACGGACGTCCAAGAAGGTGCAGTATTTCTGTAGGCAGAACATGTTTTACTTATTCCTCACCTGATATGAACCTCCTGGACTTTGCTGTTTGGTATGTCTTAGAGGGTATATCGAACAAGATTTTTGACCCGAATATTGATGTCCTGAAGGCTGTGATTACAGAGAAGTGGAACAACTTATCATCGGGATTCACCAAGGCCAGCTGTGCTTATATTCGTCCCTGTATTGAAGCCATAATTCAGAATGGAGGGGGACATGTGGAATAAAAAGTGTAGAAATTTTTTAAATTATCAACTTTTAGATCAAAAGTTTGACATACAAATGGTACAAAAAAAAAAAAAAGTTATAATTGAAAACTGCTTTTAAAAATTTCTTATTTTTGAGTCCTCGCGTTGTAGTTCTGTCATTTAAATTTGTATCATTTTTTAAGTATTCCATACATTTTGCAGTTGTTTGTACATTTTTAACATGAGTTTGAGATTACAACAAAATATAATTTGTTTTTCTTATAATAAAAATGTTCAATTATATCCCTCTCTAACACAAATTATGTTCGAATTAGATACCCCATATTTAGCATAGAAATAAAAAAAAATTCATATTAACGTGTATTTAATTGATATGTCCCAAATTCGGTTAATCAAGCACACAGACAATTATAATTACCTGGTAAAATATGTCACATTGGGCATACAAATGCAAAATGCCATCCTAAATATTTATTAGTCGATAATACTTAAAACAATGATTACATGAGTATATAGCTCATAGGATTCATTGCACAAAAATATTAGAGCAGATGAGGAGGAATAAAAAAACGTGCATACTATTGATTTTTAAATGTATCTGTAATACCATGTATGTTTTGTGCAATAGACAGTGTCAGTGTGGCTCAAAACGTGCAGTTAACCTGTATGATAAGTTTCTAACAAATGCATTCACAGTTATTGGATTTATAAGTAATTTACCAAATGTGCATAATTTGGCAAATTGGCCTATAAAGGGTAATAAAAAACATTACATTATCTAAATTTAGGGGATCCAATTTTGAATCAGTTTTGACGCCTGTATTATATAAAAATAATAGCTACAATATTATATTTATGGAAGCTACCGTTGTGTACTTTAATTCTCACATTAAAAAAAAAGAACAATCCAAGAAATCAATTTTTATTTCAAATCAGTTAATTAAATTCGCACATACCTGGATAAAAAAATTTGGAATATACAAATAAATCTTAAGCAAGACATTATCTAGCTAAATAAAGAATTGCAATTAATCTGATTGAATGTTTTATGAGAATTCTAAACAGTATTGGCGATTAAAAAATTTAGATTCAAATAAAAAGAATAATTTTAATAAATAAATCCAAGGGGTTCCCCCAATTTATTAATGTAGGTTTAAAAATAACCATATCACTATAATTTGATCAATGATTTTTTTTAAATTGTTATATACTAATTCAAGTTTTATAAGCGACTCGCAATTAATCCTTTCTTAGCAAACCTGACCAAAACGGAACCCAAAGTTCCGTCTATTTTGTTTATACTCTACAGGAGTTGGAGCATGATTGAATCATTATAGAAAGAGAGTTAAAAAATATTGAGTCAATATATAGAGTCTATTTATTTATCTGAATACTTTTTTGCCTATCGTTGTTTTGTATCTGAGGGTTTTTTTTTGTCCTAGAAACGTTCCCTCACTCTAACAAAATATATTTTCAATTTTTAGTGTGTAGATATTTTTGGAACAAAAATTTCCACCGCTTTGTCTGCCAGATAGTTTGAGAAGCTCTTTTGTGCGTTATAATTGACCAACAATTAGTAACACACTTTGCAGAGTACTCCATATTATCAGATTTAATAAATAGTCTTTATATGTACTCTCAGACTCTTAATCCCATAACTGATGTTTTAATTTTACACTGCTTGTTGATAGGAAAGAAATGCCGTTACAGTTAAGCAATGGCTTGAAATATCTTTTGGAAACTCCATGCGATAAAGCATTTTCTTAAATAAAATTTTAAAAAGCCATTTTTCAACGACCAAAAAATGTTTTCTTTGTTAAATCCGGGATTTTTTCAGACAATTTGTTATTTTATTTTTTTCCAAAATGAGGATGAACTTATTATTAAAGAAATGAAAACAAATATTCAAAACGTGCAAAATTGTTCTAATCCTTTCATTCTTCTAAGCAATTGACCTTCACATTTAATATTTACAGTCATACCTCCAACATAAATTAACTCTATTTGAACCATTTTAAGAGACAATGAACTTGCATTTAGTTTGTTCATTTTTTTTATTGACAAATTATTATTAGGTTGCTCACCTACATTTGAAATTGATTACATCAATATAAACTTTAAGTGCATTTGAATGCATTTATTTATGTTATTATATGAATCCAAAACCATATAAATGTTGCTTTTATTTATTTCCCAAAAATATAATTGAAGGGGAGAAGTATTCATTGTTGGAAGTACAAAGTTATATCTGATATATATATGATATATTTATGAAAGATTAGACCTTTGTTCATACATACTTTTGATATATGAGAATATAAATATGTATCTTTTATTTTTTGATATAAATAAACATTTATGTTTAAAATTAGACCACCAGAAAAGGACCAATTCTTTCGTTTATTTTTGTTATGTCTTAATTTCGGAAATTCTATAAAAGTATAAAGTATTCATAAAATAATATTGGAAAAATAAATAAAAATGAAAGGCGTTAATAATAAAACATACAGGGAAATAACATATACAAAAATATTTAAAAAATTGACACGAATACTAAGAAAACAGTAAAGTTATAATACAAATTAGAGTAATATAAATTTCCACAGCTATGATTTATCCAAAGATGGATGAGGCTCTCTAAATATAATCACAAAATGTTTTAAATTTTTGGGGTGAAGATTTGATTCTGAGGGTATGAGCCTCACTATGTCAGAGACAAAGTCCCATAGTTCTCCATAGACTCTCAGTATTTTGATACTAATAGAAGCTTATCTTGCTGTGGTATCCATTAAAACACCTCTAATATCTTGTACTCTGATCGGTTCTCTCAATTTGAGTTATATGGCCTTGGTATTTAAAAGTCAGAAGTAGTGTAGCATGGTTTTTAGGAAATTTTTTCTCAGTGATAATCCAAAAATAATAATGGCCGATAGATAACTTGCCCGATTATGCCATTCAGATTGAGGATAGCGTTGATTTATATATAATTGTTAAAAAAGTGCACTCCATCCTCCACACTGGAACCTTCTATGGGATATCTTATACCAAGAAGGATCAAAAGAAATATGCAAAAGTGATTGGAGCTTTTAATAGTAAATTTCTAATTTCATCAAAAAAATGGTTTACTCATTGTAAATTATCCAGTACCATTCAAGTAAATTTTATAAAGGCCCCTATGATTTCACTCCCTTTTTTATCATCATTATTGATAGCTACAGTCAATAAACGATAGAGGGTCAAAGTCATAACTTAATTTTATTTTTGTAACCTCCGGTTATTGGGCAATTTTACATTTGATTTCAAATCAGAAAATAATATACAGTAACCAAAATAAGGAGAATGGAGCATATGTCGGACATACTATTTTTTAAGAAATAATGATAATTAAATATTGTAATGTAAAGGCTCTGGTTATGATGGACTCATTTCCCTAGAGAAGCTCAGGCATATATATAAAACTTGTATCCTTGAGCTATGGAAGTTCACTTTTTTTAAAGGTTTTGCTAAAATACGTAAATAAAGTGTTAAGGTTCCCTGGGTCTTTACCCCTTATTTATCAAAAATGCGATATTTAAGTTGAAAATGTTTCATTAAACTCACTAAAGCTATCATAAATGCGATTGAAAATGATTTCAAGGCTTTTTTCCGTCCAGGTATGTTTAAATATTATCTAAAAGTGAACATTTTGATGAGTACTTGACTGAATTAGGTTGAAAATACAACCAGCATTATGAAATTAAATATTTTTTATTATAAAATATATTAGTAAAAGTGAGAAATCTAGCAAAATTTTGAAGAAACACCAAAAAATTAATGTAAAATCAAAGTTGGACTTGTTTATTTACAAAAGTTGAACATTTTATGTTAATTTTTGTAAGAAAAAAAATTGAAATTTTTATTTATTCATAATTTGTTAAGATACATAAGTACAGGGTGTCCACGATAAATTGGAACTACTTTAAACTTCCTCCAGATCCATAATGTGGATATTCGGTGTTAAATCATACTAATATAAAAGGTTGCGTGAACAATACACTATAACTTCCACCACAATTGTTTTGACAACAAACAATAATCATCATGGAACAAACAAGGAGAGACGCCATCCTCGAATTGGCTCGCACGGGACACAAGCCCTCTGCTATCTACATGCTTCTTAACTACCCCAAGACCACGGTGTACCAGGTCTTCAATGCCTGGGAGGTTGAGGGGAAGGTCTGCCGCAATGCCCACAACATGAGAAGTGACCGAATCCGCACTCCCCACTTCCTTGAAGGCCTCCGGAAGTCCATCAAGGCTTTGCCGGGGACTTCCTTGTCCAGGATGGCCAAGAACCGTGGAGTGAGCAAGCAGCTGGTCTCCAAGGCTGTGAATGAGGACCTCGGATATAGGTCATACCGAATGACCAAACAACACATCCTCACAGCATCCATGAAGGCCACACAGCTCACCAACGGTAAGCGTCTCCTCAATGACCTAAAGAGCCATTGAGGAAAAATCATCTTCTTCTCCGACGAGAAGAACTGGACTGTCAACAGAAGCTACAACGTCCAGAATGACAGGTGGCTTGCCAAGGAGAGAGAATAGGTCCCTGCGGTCTTCACCACAAAATTCCTGGCCTCCGTGATGACCCTGGTTGTCATCTGTAGCACCGGTGAGCTGATGCCTCCTTTCTTCTTCAATCCCAAGGAAAGAGTTAACGCAATAAGGTACTGCGAAGTCATGGAGGAGTTCGTCATCCTCTGGATGAAGGATATGGCCGCTAGGAGGGAGTTTTCATATTCCAACAAGCCTCAGCGCCCGCACACATCGCCATGAGGACCACTAACCTCCTCAACTCCCACGACATCACTTTCTGGGATCGCCACACCTGGCCCTCCAACTCACCCGACCTCAATCCGTGTGATGACTACTGGTAGGGGAAGTTGGAGAGGGAGGTGTGCAAGGTGAGCCACAAGAGCATCGCGGCCCTGAAGGGCTCCATTACGAGGGAGGGGAATGCTGTCAATTCCGCGGAAGTCATCAGGGCATGCAAATTCTTTAGGGGCAGGATAGAGAAGATGGTGGCTGCTGAGGGAGGACATGTTGAATAAATTTCTTGTTTAATATAATTTCTAACTTTTTCATATTAACAAATACACTCCAAATTCCATTTTTATGAAGCAGGTTGAATTTTAAGATAGTTCCAATTTATCGTGGACATCCTGTAGAAGACTAGATGTAAAATATTTTGGAATTAAATAGTTATATACATCAATGCCCTATTTTCACAAAATCAGCATTTATAACCACTTTGAAAAAAGAAAGAGTCAAAAACGAGTTGAATTATGAAAAAACCAAATGTTCAAATCTTCTTCATATCATAAGGATATTTTAAATATTATTTTTAGTAAAGTTGATGATTTTTTAAATAAATTTTTGAATATTTTCATGATTTCGGTCAAGTTTTACATTTCTTCAAATAGGGTCCTTGCATATTTATTTAGTTGTACGGAGAACAATATAACGTACACTTTTGCTTCAATTATTTTTTTAGAATGTTTTCCCTTATGGAATTTGAAAAAAAGGTAAAAAAGAAAAAAAATATAATATAAATTCAACTATCATCATTTTTGAAAAAAATAAATAAAAAAAAGTCAATTTCCCTTCTTTTTGGTTCTTCAGAGCCAAAATTTGCTATATTTACTTCTTTTGAACATAAGAAAACCCATAATTTTCTAAATGCTAACAAAACTATCTAGAACTTTATTTTGTTTTCATTGTCGTAATTGCTTAATATCACATACATGACTCTTTCAGGTGTTTGTATAATATATGGATTCCGGATCTTACAGGTTGTCATAATATGTTTCATAAGAAAGCTAATTAGGAAGTAGGTATTTTTTTTCAGGCAAAACAAAATATATATATCTAATTGCCTCATTACAAGATATTTTACAATCCATTTTTGTTTAGAACATAGTAATTCTATCATATACCAAAAATATATATTATGTAATTTGGTTAAAATCCTTTTAATATACTGTGGATAAGTGAAACAATTTTTTTTTTTGCAGGGATAACATCTTTTATTATGTTTATTATCTTTTAATCAGTTCTATTACTGACAGTCCGAAGGACCGACTGTCTTAAGGACCACTTCTAAGATTGGAATGGACCAAAGAAATAAAGAATAACACAAAACTAAACTAAACTAAGAAATACAACTGATTATAAGAAGTACTATTATGTTCTAGTTATAGTCACGATACCTAGAGACAAATGATGTTAGAAGCACTGTTGCATAAAAAAAGATTGAAAATAACTCCCAATTTTGTCAATTAATAGGTATAAATCTAGGAAGGATAATAAAAGAACTACATATATCTCCCGCCATCGAACACTCTAGGCTGGGATAAAAAAAAATCGTTACATAGCATCTGCATGGGGTTGTAGACAAAATGATGACTCATATACCTCCCCATTTGTCTCTAGAGTACAAATTAAAAACAATCATCATTTGTAAAATAGTTTTTACCGACTAATTTATCTTACTAGTATTTAACTAGATTTAAGCTATTGTAAATTATGATATTTCAAATCTACATAAGCTAAATATTTTAGGTTTTCGAAGATGGCAAGAGTTACAGATCGATTTTGATCAAGCTTTGTACGAAGATTATATATGATCACAGTAAGGAGTTATTACATTTTGAGAGGTTAATGTCAAAAGGTCAAGGTAACACAAAACGTAAAAAAAGCATACCATAATTGACCATAACATTTGAGCAAATTGAGATACATAACTCAATTTGATTTTAGGTGGGGGTTCTGCCTCTAACAAGTGTTCATTTATATTATTTATAGTACAAATGCCATACTTTGAAGAAAGACAAATAAAAAATGGTACAAACATCACTTACGATTGCAAGTAAATATATATATCATATATGTTAACTTTTTATGAAAGACATATTGTCAATAAAGAAATAATTAAATAATGCTTTGCTCATATATTGCAAGTAAGTTTGTTTGATGTTTTTAAATTTTTTATTACACTACACATATATAAATAATTATAAAGTCAATACAATGCAAACTACTTAGTGCAAACAAAGATTAGTATAATATTAAATATTTTCTTCTTTAATTTAGATGTATCATACATTTGTTGAATGTTCAGCTTTGATAGTATTTAAGTTAATTTAATAAATGCAAATTCTATCCATTTTTGTACGTCGTGGAATAATAATCGTAATTCAATCGTTGTTTTGAGGGTACTAGGAAACTTCGTGGAGGAGATTGCCAGTTAGGAAAACTGTCTGGGAGAAAATTGACAGTTAGTAAAATTATCTAGGAGAAAATTACTTACCTTGTTCAAACTTCAAAAATGTATAATAACACATGTTTTATATTATTTATGACAAATAAATAAACATATACATATGTTCGTTGCATCCCCAAAGGAGTACCTTCAAGTGTGATTAATATTATTTCACTACAATTGCATTGCATTTTTTTAAAATTCAATCCAATCTTCGCAAAAATGGATCGAGAGTATTGGGAGGGAGGAGGGGGTTGATAAATAGCTTATGGTCTTAAAATATGGTTGAATACCCTCCGCCCTCAGATTGGGATTGCTAAAAAAACCCGCCAATACATCCAAGGAACCATTGTAATACCAAAAAATAGTTACAAGGCCTTGGTTTGCGTGGAGTACTTGGGGGTACCCCTGAATCCTTAAAAACTACCGCCAATTCATCCAATATATCCAAAGAACTTGTTATGGAAAATCGAATTCAAACCTTGTTTCTTCTTCTTCTTCTTTGTTTTGCTAAGAAAAAAATGAAGGAGAAAAAAATTTACCCCCTTTTTGTCCGGAAAGGTTTCTGTACGAAGTAAAAAAAAATTATAAAATAAACTTTTTTTTTCTTATTTATAAAAAAAGCTTTATGTGTTTTAAAAAATAATATTGCACGATGTGTAATTTTTTCCTAAAATTAAATCCCTTACTTATACAGCGAGATAAACGTTGCGCACCCCCGGATTTCTATTTAATATTCCCAACTTTTGAGAGGTCAGAATACGTGATAACTCAATTTTGGGCTCCCGTGATACCCCTAATATACAGCCTAAAAAACGCTTTAACTATAATAATAGTATTTAATAACATATATACCCGTATGAATTTGAGTGCTATTGGAATGTGATTAATGTTATTTGGAAAACAATTTCCTAAGTCTTATGTGTGTTGAGATATTTAAAAACAAAATAAAAGATTTCATTTTTCAATTCAACAATGTATATAATATAACATAAAAAATATTATTCCTTTAGGCAAAATTCTATATATTTAATAAGAATATCCACAATTTATAGCTTTAATAAAAAAAATAATCGATTAACTTAAACCTTGATGAAGAATTATTGTGTATTTACTCACTATGAAATCATTATAGTGATGAATGTATATTAGACTATTTCAAAAGGCAGTCACAACGGAATATTAAATTAAGTACATATTAATTACCTACATATACATGCAGGGGCGTCTGCAAGATTAAGTAATTATTATTATTTTGGCGGGGGGGAATCTGAGTTTCTGGATTTTATATTTCAATAATTAAAATTTTTGGGAATAAATTTGAAAATTAAATTTCAAATATTAAATTTTTTGGAGGAAAATTATCAAAATTTGAAGCTTTTCACAAAAAAAAAAAAAAAATTGGAAAAATTAAGCTTCAAATATTGAATATAAAAATAAAAAAAATTAAAAATCCAAAGCTGTTCACAAAAAAAAAAGCTTTATGAAAAAAAATTCAAATATAATTTTTTTTTTGAAAAACAAAATTCAAAAATTCACAACTGAACACAAAAAATATCATAAACTATATTTTTTAGATAAACATGTCAAAAACCCATAGTTATTCACAGAATATTAAATATTTTAGAAAAAAAATTTCAATAATTATATTTCAAATATTAAATTTTTAAAAATCCAAAGCTATTTAACGAAAGTTTAATTTATTGGAAAAAAATTGAAAAATTAAATTAAATTTATACCATGAAATTTAAAAAAAAAAAGTTTAAATATTAAATTTTTTAGTAAAATGCAAAAATTCCTTGTTGGAGGGGGGCCTCACAGACGCACCTTCCAACATGGGTCAGTCCAAGATTTTGTTGAAATATAACTGTGTGATACCAAGACGAGATTTTAGTGTTCTTAATAATAATTAATTAATACTTCCTCTCTTTGTTGGCTGATTATTAAAATTTAAATTTGAGTAGGAGCTTTAGCCGAAACTAAATCATTTTTATTTTATTATCAAGTGTAACCAGACTTTTACAATTAAATTGACATACAATTAAGGTGCCATGACACCTTGATAATGTTTGCTGAATTGCAGTCACCTGCATTTTTGGAGCTAAATAGTGACGGTCCTAATAAAAAAGGATATTGTTTTCAATTTGTTAGCATGATCAGCTCCATGCATACATCGAAGAATGTATTTGGTCTCTGGAAGCACCAACTCCTCGGCAATATTGTGAAGTTTCTTGGCTTTGGCGATTCTGAGAATATAAGGTTTCAATAGCTACTATATTTTTCTGTGGATATTCGCTGCCAAAATCAAGCCTGTTTTTTTACAAGCCGATCTTTGTGCTCAATAAAATGAACATCCGTGACCACAAATACAGAATATTTAGTAGCAAAATGGCGTTTCATTTTGTTGAGCTTCATCAATTAGGATAAATTAACTTCTTTGCAAATAACCCACATGGCTTTTCAATTCACACGTCAACTTTAAAAAGTAAATAGATACTTTAAAAATGCCTCACTATATTTTATTCCCTTTTTTTTTTGCAAAATGTGTATGTATTCATACCTAAAGTAAATACAAATGATTCAATAACTCTGAAATGTCGTCTTCATATTTTACAATTTCCAAATATTCACCCATTGACCTCTTTAAATTTCAATACCTCATAAATTTTGTTTATCTATTTAGCATAGGCTGACCATTTACTGAGAAAATCTTATTTACCATTTCATATTCCATTATTCTCACATTTTGAAACAATCCAACCTATATAAATATGTAAATCTATCTATTTACCCTCTGATTATTTTAATAGATTAGGATGTACATACTTTAGGAGGGAAAAGATGGGTGGTACATACCTAAATACGCTTTATTTCTTAGAAATGTGGTTAGGATTTTCATCATACCTATGATGATAGTGCTATAATAAAATATGTATAAAAAAACCACGGAAATACCCCATTATCCAAATTTTAATCCTACCTTTAAAAAAAAATCATAAAATGCCCCTATCGGTGATTTATCTGTTAAAATACCTTTTGAAAAAGAAGGAAATCCCACATTATAAATTCATTATTTTCATGTGTAATTTGAAAATTTGACTCATCATATAAGCTTTTTCTTCCACACCAAAATTCCATAATTGATATCTGTATAAGTGTGTTTACTATTTTGGATATTTATCAGTAATGCAGACGACTTAAATATTCTTTATGTTTTCCTCAAACATGCCTACTCAGAAATGAACACTAAAATGCTATATCAAGGGAAAAATGTTTCATATCTACATTGATACAACAAAGTTGATCTGTATGAATGTACATTGAATGAGAAACAGTCATCTTTTGTCCTAAAAAAAAACAAAAAAACAATATAGCCATATCAATAAAATTTTGTTGGCTTTTTTGATTTAACATCGAGTGTTTGTAGCTAAGACTCTAGTGACAAAAGTACTCTCTGTCTCATCAAGTCATATTATTATTATTTTTTAATGATGGTATTATTATTCTTGTGGAGAGAACATTTATGTATTAAGTAACTAAATGTGAATGTGCTTAGGAAAAACGATGAGTTACAATAAGCATTTCTTGGTTAGTTATTTTCTATAATTATAAAGCAACGTTTTTCTGTTCGGCTACGCCTAATAACTCTGGGTAATGCGTGTTCTATTGTTAGTTGGTAATAAATGAATTGAAAAAAATATTTTTTCTTGAAAACAAATTTAGAAGCTAAAAATAGGAAACTTTACTCTACCAGATTGGAAAAAATATTTGAAAATCTGAGAATAAATTTTAAATACCATTATAATCACTATATTATAAAAGTTTAGGGTCTTTGAAATAGCCCACAACACAACCTCACTCGCTTGTGTCATTGAAAGTACTAATGACTTATTTAGGAAGTTGGAGGATATAACATGATATAAATAACTACTCATACTTATCACAAGAGTCATTATACACTTAATACAAGTTGTGGATGGACACATTTTCGTTGAATATTATATTGATGAGGCGTTGTGTCGGAATTTATCATATTTGCAACCCAAAAAATATGTAGTTAAAATAACTTATAATTGCACTTTATTGAATATTTTTGACTTTTTTAACTAGGCTCTTCAAGTAATGGGATACTCTCACACTTTAATATCTGATGGTGAAGACCCAAGGTCAGGTCTCCAATGTGCCCTTCTAAAAAAGATGAGTGAAATTCAAACACGAAAAAAAAAGCCCTCGCATTCTCATGGCTATCGCTATACAACAACCAAGGCACGGAATGATTTATGTCAGCTTCATGAGGCCTATCAGTTCCTCAGTTATAAGATTAGTATCATGAAGTCAATGGCTTCAAATTCTTCAAATATTGAATCTGAAAGTGGGGAAGAGAAGAATTCAAATTTATTTGGTCTTGATGAACAAAAAGCTAGCGAAAGAGGAGCTAAAGTTAGGCCTAAATCGTCATCTTTATCAAATAGAAAATTAAAAAATTCTACAGCTATTCGTCCAAAGTCTGTACCCAAATCTGCTCACTCAAACAATAAAAAGAAAGTACATATTCATAAATAAAATATTTAATTTCTGTTTTGTATATTTAAAAAATATCATTTTTCATCATTTAGATTTTTACTCCATCCTTCTAAAAATTAAGATCTTAAATGAATCTATTTTTTCATAATATTAAGTCATTATCTTTGTAATTCAAATGACATATTTTTGAAAGAATAGAAAAGGGTTTGAGACATAAATCCTTAATTGCCTTACTTGCATTTTTTTATAATCATATAATTTAAAATTTGTAAGTTCATTCATGTTTTACTTACAAATGTCCTATGGATAACTTTTTTCTAGTTAATTTATTCATAATTAGATGTATTAAGTTTAGAACTAGTTTATAGAATTTTCGTTTTCTCAAGACAACTCATTATACCTTCTACAATATTTAAATAAAAATTAAATAACTTTTTAAATTTTTTTTTGTTGTATCACCAATTTTTTATATATGAAGAGATATCATCAATCAATTTTAAATTTGTTCAAAAGTATTTTCTTCGTTTGAGTCACGACATAAACTTAAATTTACCATTTTTTTTCAAAATATTCTAGCCTATTTATATCTGCATCAATATTTTTTAAGACATACAATAATTCAATAATACCTTTTTCTTTATTTTAAAGTATTTGATAATTTCTTAAAATACTGAAATATAAAAACGCTAAAAAACCATTTTGTTACGGGAAAAATATTATAGCTGTTGATATTGATTTAAGCTATATGCAAGCAAAAAACAACTAAATGTTGGCTATCTGGTCTATTTTTTATTTTTTTTCCAGGGTGCTTAAAATATGTTTTTGCATTCGAAAAGTTTGGCTAAAATTTAATTTTCTCAATTTCATAAATTAACACCCCCCTTATTACAAGTAATATTTATTTTAGAAGTTTGGCGAGAGCCATCCAAATGGAGGTAATGGAGGTCCAGGAGGAGGGCCGCAATGTGATCGATCCACAATTTGTTCTCCTCAAGAAATGCTTTTTCAAGTGGTATGTTTATTTTATTTTTTGTATATTTATCTCTCTAAGTACGACCGGGGTGCAAATCTACGCATATTGAGTTCAAAAGAATAATTTATACCAAGCGCATTGCCCTTGCAGTACCTTGCAGACGCCCAATTTATGTGGGTTCACTGCTCCAGATTACGTGTACAATAAGTTCATTTCATTATTATTTCGACATGTTCATCTAGCCGAACGAGTGGCCTTCCAACGGCCCATATCTCAACCCCTGCAACTCATAGTTTTGGTCTGAGCTGAGGAGTTGCGTTAATCAGTCTCACCACAACAGCCTTGCCTTCATAAAGTGCTCCATCAAGCAAAATATGGTAAACCTTTACCAAAGTCGAGATTATTTGCCCGTTCTCTGCGTCTTTTGTCATCTCGTCTCTGTGGTTTTTGATAATGGAGGCCATATGGAGTCGAAAATGTCCAAAAGTACACATTTTCAAATTATTATTGTTAAAAACCTATGCTCAATTATTAAAAAAATAAAGTTATGGAGCTTTAAATTTTTGTAAGTACTTCAACTCACCTCTGTATAAGCAGTTTAAATAGAAGTATTTTTGAGTTTTAAATCCATTTTTAATATTTTTTATTATGTTGGATACTTGTATTTTAATAATACGAAGGGTTGAAAGAAATGTTTTTATAATTGGAGCTTAACAAAAATCATACAAGCCAAATTTAGTATTGTACATTACAGTGTACATAAGATTGAACAGATGACACTTTAAAGTTAAATATTTAACAACATATAAGAAGCAGTATCTAATTTCAGTATTTTCTACATTCGCAAACTGTTGATCTCAAAAAAAATAACAAGAATAATAAAAATGCTTAATATATTAGACCAATTACTTTTAATCAATCATCATTAATCATTTTCATTTAACTTAATTATATGATTTTATAATTTAATTTTCCTCCTTTTTTATATTAATGAACTTGAAACCAGATACACTTATCTCCAAAAACATAAATATCAACTTACATATATTGATAAAAAACTCTAGTATATTATTTGATTTTTTATTTGAATATATGTACGTATCATAAGATTTTTTTTAATCAGCAAATCTTCTAAAGTTTTGTTTAAAGATGCAGGTTTTCAAAATAACAGAGTAGGGTGAGACTATTCTGAATCTTTGATGATCATTTCTCAATGTCTCACTGTTTTCCCCTAACAACTATTTTTGCTAAATTTGTACTAAAAAAGGGTTTTTTTTTTTTATAGACGAAGAGTTATAAATTCATTGAAAAAGTTTATATTTTTGAAGATATGAAACATTAATTTTGTTTAAAGATGTAACTCGTTTTTTTTTGTAACATCAACAAAAAGGATATGAAACGTTGTAATAATTAAAAAAAATGGTTCCTTACTGATAAACTTATTTTAAGGGATTTGAAGTTAATTTAATTGTAAATCAAAAAATAGATCTTTAATCAACACTTTTTTATTCAGTATTTGCTTCAAATAAATAAAATCAGAGAACACATAAGTCTGAGAGTACTTGATTATGGATAATTCTTTGAAGTTTCCTTTTCCTACATAAATTTTTGAAATTTTTTCAAAATTTAATTTTTTGTGAATAGCCATGGATTTCTAAATTTTTCCTCCCAAAAAATTATTATTTGAATTTTTTCGTTAATAGTTATGGATTTTTGAAAAAATTTCAAAAAAAAATCTCTTTGGATTTTTTTTTTTTGCAAAGAAATTCCAAAGACCCCCCCAATAAATATATATATATATATAATCCTGCTAACGCCCCAGAAATGGTTTGATTTAAACTCGTTAATTTTTAGCTCAACACACTTAGTTTGATATTGTTTGAATGGATTTAAAGGTTATAATAGTCGAAAACTGTTTTCCATAAACTACATTTGATTTCTACCTGTCAAATGTTCATCGGTAGCCAGGGGTGGTTTTGTTCTGTTCTGGCTATAAAAAACTTTCTTGATATGAAGGGATTTTACATTAAATACTAAAGAAAATTCACGACGCTAGTTTTACAATTGTCCCTTGCGTAGAGAGTGTTACCATATCTCAAATTTCTACTCGCTTGGTGAGTTTGGAATTTTTGATAAAGTTGTATAAGTTGATAGGAAAATCTATATTAATATGGCAAAGTTTATCTTTATGTAAATATGAATCTCTGAACCAAATGACAGCAGTTTTGATCTTAGACATAACAATGTAGTGAATGTAGATCTAAAAGGTGTTTAGCATGTATCGTCTAGCGTGTACAGCAGGGTGCACTGTATATAGTGCTCCGTGGTGTACATCCTATACCAATATATAATATTGAAAAAAGGAAGTCTAATATACAGGGAGCATTGTATAAAATGAATGAAATCTAGCAAGCGTTTAGTTGAACTCATATTTAAAAACAAAAATAGGACGTACTTTATATCGAGTAGTCCATTAAAATCTGAACACTTTGAATTTTATACTTCAATGAGATATAATTTATTAATTAACAATGGAATTTCAACAAAATGAATACTATGAATCTATTAAGAAGAATCGAATGCATCTCATAACCGTATTGTATATGTTATGATATATTACAAAAAAAGTATGTTTTTGTGAAGTAAAGAAATAAATTGGAAAATTCAACCGTTAATGTGCATAATAACTAGGTAATATGCATAATAACTGAACAAGGCCTTGAATGTGCATAATATCAGAAAAATATCGTTAATGTGCAAAATCATTGGAATCATAAATTTCACATTATCTTCGGGGGCCCCTTTCCAGAGACACAAACTGATGCTCAGCCCATGGGATATGCAGCATGTCCACAGGGCTTGATTTAGAGTCCGCACCCTTCGCCAATTCATGTATTACAATCAGGGATGCCATCCACTGTAAACCTAGTTTATATCCAGGCCCACAGGTGGTCTGGCGTGCCAACGCTACTAACAAACCACAATCCACCGCCAATTCATCTAATATAATCATAAACGCCATCCACTCTAACCATGGTTGATATACCGGTCCCGGAATGTGTTGCGTGCCAACACAAATAACAAATGGGAAGGCCCCCCACCACCAATTTATATATTATTAACCCGTGGGTGGGATTTCAAATGTGTCTATAGTGGATGGGGTCTGAGATGATAGGCTCTAGTTCAGTTATTCTGCACCCGAACAAGTTATTTTGCAAATTAACAGATTTCTTACTTAAACTGCAATATAAATAAATATAGATATATAATTTAATTGTTTGTTTTGTATTTTGACAAATAATTCAATATAGTTTTTATTCATTCTCAAAGAAGATTCTTAAATTTGAAGAACTGAAACCATGAAATAAAAAATACATGGAATCTACTTGTAATTTTATTTGGCAATTTGCCATTGTGAGGCAAACGTATTTTTGAATATACAGCTCGAATAGAAAGATTCAGCTACTATAAAAATAGAAAGGCTAGGATGGGTTGGGTTTGAAGTATAAGTTTGTAATTATCAGCGTTAACACTACTTGTTGATTATTTTATTTATTTATTTTACATCAGCTGAGTTAAATAACTTGCCAAAAAATATTCCATAAGGAAAAAAAAAACAAAGTAAGAATTGGTTTGATTAATATAATCTTTTCCAAGCCTTTTATTTCTCCATGTCTTCTTTACCCAGCATTAATATATTTCCCGATTTTAAACAAAAAAAACAGAGACAAAAACAAAATGGAGTAATAAACATTATCTTCAATGTAATAATAACAACCATATGAAAAAATACTAGGCATTATAAATATTTTAGAACATTTATATACAACTTTACAATGTTTAAAATCCCCTCCAGCCCCTTTCTTTTTCCTTCATCTTTGGGCGTAGAAAATATACTGTGCTTTTGTCAAGACAACATTAACTTTTTGACTCTCTGTTTCGCTATATAAGGTTAACAAATCGACAATCTGGAGCTTGTACTTAAAAAAGTTATTTAAAACAGAAAGAACGTCACTATATATTATATTATCAAAGAAAAAGTAGAAATGTATCCCAAGATATTTTCCAAATAATAACCTCTATAAAAAGAGTCCAGTAACCTAAATTCCTTTTTCCAAGAAGAAATAAAACAGGTGGTATAAATCAGAAATTATATATTTTTTTTCCTAAGGATAGTAAGTTTGTAACATCTTAAGTTTTTGTAATCCTATCAGATAAGTGACGTCCTCCAAGTCTATAAACTAAATAAATCGAACTTTGGTATCTTAATAGCGATAGATTTTTTTATCGAGAGGCTTATGAAGGTGAGCTATTAAATACGAAAATATGCAAAATTTAATTGAAAACATATTTTATTTTAGAGTTGATAAGATAATTAGTTATTTGGGATTCTGCAAAGGTCTTTAAAATGTTGGTTTTTCTGGTTATATATAAATCCAGTTTCAACTACACGATGGGGACAAACGTATAGATTTAAAATCCTTGAATGAAACAACGTCTGGTGGCACCAAGTTTAGCATAGTTATGATTGGAGTCATTCGTATTCAAATAATATTTGTTAACTTCAAATTATGAATAAAAAAATATTTTTTGTGTGCTAGAAATGAAAGTAATGTACTGATTTCCATAAATTGAATCAATAAAAGCTCAAAAGGTAAATTGCAATTCCTTTAATTTAATTAGATATTCAGTCAAACTATATTTATTTTTTGGCGGCAGACATATGTTCCTTACTATTCAAACGCATAATTGCACTGACTATATTTTAAAGAAAACTTTATTATATCGCATCCATATTGAAAACAACTTCCCCCCCACTACTACCAGGGGTGTCCACAGGGGATAGGCTGGAGGGGCTCTTTTTTTAATAGAAATTTAATGTTTGTGATTATTTTTCTGAAATTTTAATATCTGAAAATTAATTTAATTATCAAAAAAAAAATCAAAAAATTTAATTTTTCAATTTTTTTGCTAAAAAATTTAACTTTCAGTAAATAACTATAAATTTTTGAATTTTTTTTCTAAATAACTGTGGATTTTGAATTTTTTTTCAAAATTTCATTTTTTAAGAGTAACAATGTATTTTTGAATTTTTTAAAAATAATTTAATAGTGAAATTTTTTTTCAAAAAATTTAATTTTTTGTGAACAGCTCAGTAATTTTGATTTACCCCCTAAAAGTTTAATATTTTTTATTTATTTTTATGAATTTAAATTTTGAATTTTTTTCCAAAAAATTTAAATTTTCAATTTTATTTCCAAAAAATTTAATTTTTCAATTTTTTTCCAACAAATTCCAACTCTCCTCCTCCCCCAAAAAAAAAAAAAATAATAATGATAATATATTTATAGAATCCTGTGGACGCCTCTGACTACTTCTTCAGCCTGTTTGCCACACATTATAAAACAAGAAAATATGTTGCTGCACACTGTATTTCTGTCTTTATGACTAAAATAAATAAATTGTGAGTAACATATAATAAATATTTATATCTCATTATTGTCTGTAGCTTATCTTATGTCCACTATATGCATTCTTTGATAATCTTAGACCTTCATACTTCCACTAAAAAAGTGTATAACGGCTTGGATATATTTACCGTTTTAATAGACAGACATGGTGTTATATTGGTATATATGTACATAGTTTTTGTTCTTGTAATCATATAAGATAAGCGACTTATACACCGTGTCTATAAACCGAATAAATCGAACTTTGGTATGTTAATATTCGTTGATTTTTTCTTTAATACGTTTTAGTATTGAATTGTAGTCAATTATTATCTCAACTGCTGAGGTAAATGGTTAGTTTTTAAAGTTTAATTGATTCTACATGTAGTTATGTGTAAGTCACAAATTATCTAATTCAATTATAACACCTGATATTTCAATTAGCGCATGTAAGTGGGATATCATTACTTTTTTTATGTATTAATATTCCTTATATATTATTTATTAGTGAGGGAAGTGTACCATGTACATGCAAAATTTATTAATCTCTATTTTTCTCTTCAAGAAACTCAAAAATTTACCACATCAACTCATCAGCCGTTTTATGGAAATTCAAGGGTTAAATTATCCTCATCTTAAGAAGAGGTTGATATTTGCAGCACTTCTTTTTAAGACTCGATTGCTCAAAGTTGGTTTGATTTTTGTAGAAAAGCACTGCACCAAAATGTTATTCAACATTCCTACAGCTGTTTATAAAATATAATCATGTATTATATGGTTCGGTAGTTTTTCTATTAGTTATATTTTTATTCTGTCTTTGTAGTCAAAATTAAATAAATTTACTTTAGAAATGAATAGAATTAGACTAAATAATTTATTCGAGGAATAAATAATTAGATATTTCTAGATTTTAAATCTTTTTTTCTTTCAATGTATTTATAGTACATTAAGGTATAATGAAGTGAATATCACCCATGTACACACCATACATATATAGATATACATAGTGGTGTCCCAAGACTTGCAATACCATGAATAAATTACGAATAACGTGATTTTTATAGAATCTAGAAAAGATATCTCAAAATTAATTTGTGATATTTTTATATACTATGTATATTTAGCTATATTTTTTATTCAATATGTCTTCATTTACATGTAGTAACAGCTGGAGAACAGATTAACAGTTTTTGACAAGAAAGGATGTGTCCATGCTGTAACACGCTGTCATGATGGCAGTTCGGAGCGAATCCAAATTTGGATTAGAGGTGCGGCAAACATTCTTCTTAAAGAAACCTCAAACTGTAAAGTCCAGTGGGTTGGTGTCAAGGATGGAGTCAAGCTAGAAGCCAGCCATATAGTTTCTTGCCAAAGTTTTGGTCTTTGTTTGCCTGTATGGAGTTGTATGGGACTTCTAAAGTCTCTAATTCTGATATCAGTCCGCCACAATGTCCCTACAATGTATCCATAGGTTTATATTCTTGATATTGTTATTTTGGAGTGTGTGGACATACGTTTATAATGGATGCCATAAACGGCAAGTTGCATAAGCCCCACCTATTGGGTTAGAGTATATGAATAAGAGTTACCAATTAAAAATATGAATAAATGGATATATGTATGTATATCGGTAATTGTATATTATGGAGTCTAATATTTGTTTTAATTTGTCTAATATTGGACCAAAAACAATATTGAATTGGGACTAACATACTAAGTATAAATATGTATACAAATGGTTGTAATGTTGGAGACAGTTTGGGCAATCCAACTTTATAATTACTTTAAACTTTGTGGTTGTCTAAGTAAGACATTTTTTAAAGAGGACTTTCAAAAAGTTATCATCATTTTGATTTCTACTAAACAAGAGTTTCTACTCTATATTTATGTATACAACTGTACAACAAACATACCGTTAGTTGCATAAATATGCGGACTAATTTTTAAACGCTTATATCTCGTGGCTCAGTGACCGGAAATAACAAATTCCAGCACCAGTAACTCGGTCAATCTTTTGGCTTTGTTTTTTTTCGTACTCGCATCAAACAAAGTCGTTTACGATGAATGACGAGGCCAAACGTCATATGGTTGCCACTCTCCTTCGCGCTGGTAGGTCTGTCAAGGAGATAATCAAGGACACTGTACTATCCAGGACTACTGTGTTCAAGGTGCAGAAGCTTGCCAAGGAAGGTGCCCATACCTCTGGAATGACTCAGGATTGGCTCACTGCCAACATGCCATTTTGCCAAAAACATTTGGCCAACTCAATCACCTGATTTGAATCCCCTTGACTACAGTGTGCGGTGGCAAATTGAGAAGAATACCTGTGCTGCCCGCCACCCGAATTTGGAACCATTGAAGGCCAGTGTCAACGAGCAATGGGCAGCCATGGAAGACCATTGCATCATCAATGTGTGCAAGGCCTTCAGCGGGCGCTTGGAGGGTGTCATAACAGCTGATGGTGGTTATATTCAGTAGTTATATTAAATTTTATACCAAAATCAATTCTCTATTATATAATTCTCAAAAAAAAAATACGTTATACGAATTTTATTACACATTTAATTATTTGCCACAAATAGTCCGCGTATTGATGCAACTACCGGTATGTATATATATATTAATGATTTTTTTTCATTCATTCAACCAGAATAAAGCGTTTATAAAAAGAATAAATGCAATTTTTGAGGCTTCTGAATGAAAAAAAACAACAAAACAAGATCTAATTACTTATTTAAAAAACATATTATAGGAAATTAATTGCTTTTGATAATAATTTAACAACAAAATATAAGGACTTTAATTCAAATCTTAATTTATTATCGACAATAAATTAAATACAAAGAAAGAAGGAAAAGTTTAATGATATATTTGATAGTCCAATGATTCATGATTTTATTGTTATATATGTGCTTATAAATTTTCAAATATTTGTACTTGATATTATGAATATACTTATATTATTCATAAAAGAAACGATATACTTTTGTAGAAGTCGGGGTTTAATTATAACATCAATATATATATATATATATTGATAATAGGATATAAAAAACTATTACACTCGAAGACAAAACTCTAGTTCCTAACATGAATAAGTAATAACTATTTGAATAGGCGACTAAATCGGGGGAAATAAAAAGAAGCCATAATGGGTGGTGAGTAGGAGTCGTAGAATGAAGTCATATTTTTTTTCTTCTTAAAAAATGGGTCGAAAACAGAATGACGTCATTTTTTTTTCCAGACATCATCTTTTGATTGTATCTATTAATGAATGGAAAGTTTGTAAGTATTTATGTATTCGCAAGTATTGTATATAAAGAATTTTGCAGAGCAATTGGTAATTAATGATCGGAAAACTATAATAATTAAAGCATGATCCTTTATAGATCAAATCTAATTAAAATTTGTAAAGTGATCTAGTGTTTTGATTCATCTGATGTGACGACTTGCTCCAAAATTCAATAACTTTTGTGATCCTTTGTCTGAATCGTTCTGATGCTTTGATTACATGATCATCCTGCGGTTCTTGGTGATAATATCCATTAGACAGCTAAATCTGCTGAATGAGCGTTTGGTGAGCTGTTCTTGAGGGAAGTAATCGAAAATGTTCAAATCTAAATTACTGAATGGTTATTTAAAATCTGAACACATTGAATTATAAAAATAACAAGATATAATTTATTAATCAAAAATAGAATTTCAACAAAATTAATAATATAAATAGATGCTTGTCAGAGTTCTCTTAATCATCAATGTAACCATCCTTAGCGGTAATGATGGATTCCAGGCGGTGGTGGTAGGCATGGGATCCACTGCAGATGTAGCCCTCCGTCATGGCGTTAAAATACCGTGGATTTGAGGGCCTTGGTGTCTGGATGAAGGACACTTCAGGTCTTCCTCTCAACATGCACCCAAAACGTGTAGTCGAGGGGTGGGCATCATGGCTGTAGGGGAGCCAAAAGTGTCAAAAAAAAGTTTAAAAGACAAATTCAAAACTTATTCAAAAGGATTTTGCAACAGAGAAGGTGGGGTTCCTTCTTTGTTGGTGTCAAAAGTGGTCTCTCTACCCTCACAAGGCTCTTTCGACCCCCTTTTTTAATACATTTCTGGAAAGTATGGTGAGAAATCCCGAGATTTCTAGCATGGGCTATATGGAATTTTAAGGACGATTAATTTGGGTTGTTTTCTTTAACTCCTTCGAGTATAATTTGGCCTTTTTGAGAGAGCTCTTCTTCCTCTCTAAAGTTTCGAACTTGTTGACGGGGTAGACGGTGGTCCTGGAGACACCCAACTGCTTGGGTGTGCGAATGGAAATTCGTCAATCTTGTTCAATTGTTATTTTCTAGAATTGTACGTAAGCTAAAGAGCTCCGGTTTGTTTCTTTTTGTAACTAATTTCTTATGGTTTATCGAAGTATGAATTAATTTCCATCACTTAAACTTCATTATTTATTTAATGAGTAAGTGTTTCAATGTCAATGGACCACTCAGTCTTGCTAGGCAAGATTTCAGCCTTCACGAAAAGCGTGAAACTCTTAAATAGGTACGGCTCAGTTGCCTCAGAGGTATGACAGTACAGAGGACAGAATCATACTGAGTACCTTACTTTTTGTCCCAAACTTTTCCTTTATCCAGAGTAGCAAATCGTCCATCAGGATCTTCAGGTACTCAACTGTGTTGGTCTTAAGTTTAGCAGGGATAAAATATGGTGGCATGATTGAACAATCTCTGACCATAGCTCACAAAACCATGACTTTAGCAGAATTCCTGGCCTTTAAATCTGGTGGTACTTCAGTTGGAATACCGGCGATGACCCTTACATTTTGCTTATTAATTTATGTGTCCACCACAAACTTTTTCTCATCGATGAGGACAGTCGCTTTTAACCCCTATTGTGCATCAAGTAGTTTAAACGCGTGGGACAGCCATAACCTCTAATGGACTTATCCTTAAACAAAGTTTCATAGGAAGAAAATAATTCTGTGAGCATTGCAATTTTTAAAACAAAATTCAATGTGGGAGCCCAGTTATAGCCATTTAAAAAATCCCCAATTTATCTGTAACCCCCTGTATATGTACATTTTATATTAAATTATTCTTTTCATTGCTCCTTTTACATATTTAAACTTCTTTATCTCTCAACATATTATTCTTTAAAAAAAAAGATAATATACATACATGTGTCAGTCAGAACTTTCTTGCAAAATAAATGATATGTTAGCACATAAAAACATTGTAAATTCATTGTAATTAAGGAGTTTTTTTTAGATCCTATCATGTCGGTAATTTTTATTTATCTGATGATTTTATCCCTTCAACAGAGTGTCAAAAATGATATTCAGAAACTATCCATTTTATTTATTATAAAACACATTACCTATTCAAATCAGTTGAAACCCTCAGCATCATTTTTGAAAGTGGAGGGACCAAATCAAAGGAAATAAATCCCTTGTTTTCTTGAGTTTAATCCCTTTTAGTATCCGACTTTTAAAGAATTAATTAAAAAAATATCTTTTTTCTTAGAGAAATGAAAATGAATTATGAAATACTGGGCCATAAAAATGTCCTGATATCTTTGTGGATTGCATTTTCCAATGTTTTGTGACTATTTTTATTTCTCTATTTTTAATCACCAATCAAAACCCCTGTTTTTTAAAGTTGTTATTTGATATTCTTATCAACAAAATTGACCAAACAATTGCCGAGATGAAGATCAAAAGAGTGGAGACCGCACCACTTATCCGCTTAGGACACAGCACTTTAACATCATCTTGGTCCTTAATGTAAACGAAGCCCCCGTTTGATGCAAATGGAAACTGTTGGTTATAGAAACAACCTCACGTACCTGCCTAGATCAAAATGACTGGTGAAAATTCAACTCAAAGATGGCAATGAGTTATTTGAGGCAAAAAGAAGTCCATCAAGCTATGAATAGTTTCCATGGTATATAAAAATGCAGAATATCAGTCATTGAGCTGGTTGTTTAAAAAGTGCTAGTTCAAATTCAACCAATCAATACTTCGAAAAGGGCATGCCTTTTTCTATACATGTTTCTTTTTAGTAAGTTTTCTTTGTATTGGGTGTTCAAAATCTTTGTATTTGTTCTTGATGGATACATCTTTCAAAAATTGAAAGATTAACCTATGGCCTATATCGTCAGTGTCATGAACGTCTTTCAAGAACAAACAAGACTATTATCATATTTTCTTGAAGAAAATCAATTAAATGAGGCTGAACAAAAAATACCTTGCTGAAAGGAACAGATACGTAAAAAAAGAATACTAAATAGGACGACTAGTTAAAAAGTAACAACTGATAAAAATACTGAGAAGATTTAATTATGATAATGATAACTATAACGTCGAGTAAGATTTTATTCATTTTAGAAAAGCAAAACTTATCTCGATGCACGTAAATACTAACTCTCTTGGGTATTTATAACAACATCCACTCTTGCTTCCTTTAATCTAAAAATATGCTCCATTTAAGGAAATTAGGGCATTTCATTAAGTGGTCATGATATACAATTGGACTATTCAGTGAAATGCACAAAATCTTGCTATTTATTATGAAAAACACTTCAAAAGTAACACTGATTCAACTTAAAAGCCATCTAGCAAGTAAAAAATAAAATGTATGTTATTCTGTACGACGTAGAGTCATTTGTGAATATATGTATGCTATGAACAGTGATGAAAAACCAGTGTAGAATGAGCATGTGAAGAAAAAAAAAAGAAAATGGAAATCAACATGGTGACCCTGACAATTTGAAGAATGTTTTGGAGGAAAAAAATAATAATTTCATAACGTTTCATTATATCAGTTACAATCAGCTGTGAGAAGAGAGGAAGGAGAAAAGGACATAAAAATGACATTTGTTCCAATATTGATCCCTACTTCTACTTTAAGTTCAGCACGGACGTACAATTATAACTCTCCAACAAATCCATTGGGGTTACGCTCTGTCTTTATAAGCACCACGAATGTTCAATCAGGTTTTAAATATAATTGAATCTATTTAGGAAAATTCTTGGATATACGCCTAATAAATCAAGGCAATACCAGGTACTACTTATAGTAGCTGATAAAAAAGAAGATATCTTCTAAGAAATAATATCAAAGTCAATGAATGATATAATTTTTAATGATAACATCGTCTGCTCCAAAGTAATACTTATATTCCCTTGGAGTTGATGTTTCCGTGATTTATGAGCTTAAAACTTATATATAGAGCAAAACATAATTGAAAGTTTCTTTATTATAATTTATTTATTGAATGATTAATTGTCAAAAGAGTGACGCAGACATATTTAGTGTGTACATTTTATATCCATTGAAATATATGTAAAATTAAATTTAGTTCATTGTTCATTATTAAAATACACCATTCATTCATTCATAATATGTAGCACCATGAATACGCATTTGAGTATTAATTCTTATACTGCTACGCACGTAGAAAATATTTGTATTTCCTACTTCTCTGACATCATATAGTAGACACTCGGCGTCTTTAAGTCTGATGTCATCATCTTTATATGTAACCCAGAGTAACAACGCCTTTTCGAAGAAGATGAATTAAAATGTGCATCATACATTATTTTATAAAAAGAATAGTGATGTCATTTTTATCTTATTAATTTTACTCAAATATTCACAAGTTTCTTTTTTTTCTTTTTCTTCTCAAGTGCCATGACGAAGGTTGTTCTCTATTCTTTTGCGTATCAGGTTTTTAATTTTGGTAGATTTACGTACTATGAGATAATTTTCTTCTAGAATCAACTACTTAATTGTGTTTAAAGTAGAGTTGAATCCAGATAAGGGCAACACCTCCATTTCATCTTCCCCTTATTCAATCTGTATCTATCTAGAAAACATAAAAAAAGTATTTATGTGTGTACATAATAATTGAATAGCATTACTTCTTATTTAATTTTAGAAATATTTAAGTGACTGAATGAGCCATTTTTCTGAAGTTGAAAAAGAAGTTACGGTGAAATTATGGAGCTCCTTGTTCGTTAATATAATATATATGTTGGGTACAAATTACAATTTGTCAAAATAAATTGTACAAGTTACATTTTCTTCGTCTTAAAATGCATTATTTTATTACTACGTTTATTATTAAAATTACCTACTATTAATAGATACTTTAAATTCATTCCTGGAATAGCAATGTTTTTGCCATAATGCCATAATTGCCGAATTTTGAGAGATAGTATCGTTCAATACACAGGAATCAGTAGATACAAATGTGAAAAGTTGTCCATGTATTGTTTAGTATTATCTAGAAGTTTAAAGATACCAAAATTTTATCCCATTCCTTCTTTTTTGTCCATTACGATAACTTATTTTACATAAACAAATAATTAAATGATTACTTTTTCAATGCTCAACTTTTTATTTTTAAATAAAAATTAGATAATTTTTATTATTGTATTGCGAGACCCTATATACAAGAACCCCTATGCCTTAAATCTAGGTAGGTTATTATATAATATGATCCTCACCTTCTTTTATTGACATTTGAAATAATAAAATTTAAAAAATTAGAAAAATAATTTTTTTTGTTATCAATTCAATAATGTAAATGTAGTGGACGGGGGTCTGGCATCAAGACTGTAGGGGGGGGGGCAAAAGTGTCAAAAAAGAACTCAAAAGCCTCATTTAAAACTCATTCAAAAGAGTCTTGCAGCAGAGGAGATGGGTTTCTTACTTTTTTGATATATCTCTGGAAAATCTGTTGTGAAATCCCCAGATCTTTAGCATGGGCCCTCATGGACTTGAGGGGATTGGCTTGGGCTGTTTTCTTTAACTCCTCCGAGTCCAATTTGGCCTTTTTGACAGAGCCCTTGTCCCTGTCAAATGTTTCAGAATTTCTGAGAGCGTGGACGGTAGTTCCAGTGACGCCCAACAGCTTGAAGTGAATGAAAATTCGTCAATCATGTTCAAGTGTCATTTTCTCGACTGGTATACATGCTAGAGAGCTTAGGGTTCTCTTGTTTTTTTTAACTAATTGTTTATAGGTTAAATTATTGAAATATAAATCAATTTCAATTACTCAACCTTCATTAATTATATTGAATTAGTAGGTGCTCCGATTTCAATGGACGGTATATGGATCGTCCATGGAAAATTTAATTAATCTACGATCCTCATCCTAAGTACTAGCAATCCTTCATTTTAAATGAATCATCTTAGTTTTGGCTGCAAATTGTACACAAAATGTCTAAATAAGCATGCATTGGTATCAACGGAATAGGCAGTATTGAACTTACTCCGATACTTCAAAAAGAGTTATCATTTTCTATTCCAATCCATTGGTGAACCACTAGGATTAACCCTAACCCCCCATTATGTTGATGTGGTGTCTGAATTTTTCATTTTTTTAATACATTTCTAAAGATAAAATGTTGTTGTTGTTCTTTAAAATCGATCAAAATTTAAGATTTTTGATGTTTATGTTACAATGGAAGATAAAATCTTATTCAAAGAAATTGACTGTTGATATGTTTTTATTATAACATAAAGCAAAAAGGAATGTTATGTTCTAGGGATTGGATTTTTTGGGATGGTTAGGGCTCTTTCGAGTGCCCATTCAAGCTTTTAATTGCATCAATGATGGTTTTGAGCCATTGTTATAAAGCTCAAATCAAAAAATTAGAAAGTATATATTAAATATGATTCGGGTTCCGTTATAAGGCATAGACTAATTAATATTTGGACTGACACTTGCCACACAACTTGCTGAATAGAGCCTTGAAAATAAATAATTTTTCCATTATTAAATATCAATTGTAGAGAAAATAATTGATTCTTCTTAAAAATTGATAAATTAGGAACGTGGAGAAAGGAACATGTACCCATGGTCTATTGAAACCCCTCACTTATGATTTTAGCAATTAATTATGGAATTGTGGATCGTTTTGTTAAATATTTTGTTGGAAAATTTCGTTTTTAGCAGTAAAACTTGAAAAAGTTTCAAAAGGGATTATCAAATACAGTTTAATTCTGTAGAAGAAAGGGCTAATTTTTTATACTGGGGTTCTTCTATCTCTTTTGGACCTAACTTCTGATGGCAGATCACCTTTATTAACGATTATAGAGGAAGAATATTTTATAAAACTCATTTGAAGGAATATCCTGAGAGTAATTAGATTGTCAGTACTTTCGTTTAGGAAAATATTTATCTTGTATAGAATAAGAACGGGTCTTGATGAACCTGTTTTTTTACTTTGCATTTTTGAAAAAAATATTATCAAAGAGGTCTTATCCTCCCTTGTACCTATATATACAGGGAAGGACAGCAAAACATCCACTGTTAATGAATGTTTATTTTCTCACTATTATGTAGAGGTTTAGTGATTATTTTTGGATATTATGTTCCTGTCATCCTTTTTACATAAACAAACTATACTAACCACTTATTCAATTCATCATCACTAGCAAAAAGGGAGTGCAGTGTTTTTAAGTTGGGCAAGATGAAAAAAAAATAGAGAAGACCTCTCCAGGTTCTCAGGAAGTGGAGGCATAATTCAATGATAGATACCAAGTTTTTGTTAAGTTTGGATAATAATATAACGGAGGATCTCAATGAGTCGATAAATCGCCTCGCCAACGACTTCTCTGTGGACCATCAGGAGAGCTATAAAGCACAACTTGGGATTAGTTTCTTTCACAAGAATCCCTAGCCACCTTCTAAACGATGGAGTGAAAGCCAGGAGACTCAAGAGATGTAAGAACATCCTCCCATGGACCAAGGCAAAAGGGTCAATTCTGAAAATGTTCTCGGACAAGAAGATTTTCACTCTTGATCAATTCCACAACCGCCGGAACGACCGATGGCTTGCAGAAACAAAAGAAGCTGGTTCAAGGGGCATGCCAGCCAAATATCTAGCAAAAACAATGGTTCCTGACGTTGTGGCCTCTGAAGGAAAGAAGATGCAACCATTCAATTTGGAGGGATAGTATAAGATGCTTAGGTACGCCATATTGCCATGGCTGAAGACCAACTACCCAGAGAGTAACTACGTGTGGACTCAGAACGGTGCCCCCTCTCACTCGTCTACCAAGTGCCAAAAGTTCTGCGCAGATAACTAGGCTCCATAGCCCCCTTCCTCACCAGATTTGAATTTTTCTTTATGGGGGCACTTCGGAGAGGGAAACCAATTGGACCTTACATTCAAGTGTGGACTCACTAAAGTCCTCCATAGTGGTTGCATGGCACAACCTCTCGAAGAAATGTATCATCAACTCCTGCATGGCCTTCAGGCGACGTAAAGGCTCTCATTTATAATGAAGGTGACCATATTGAGTAAAAAAAGTTTTGCGAAAACTTTGTCTGTATGTTTTCTTAACATTATTTTTTTGGCTAATATTGAAAATATAAAATTACTGATGTATTTCCAAATCCATCTTTCGAGTCCACGTTTTGCTACCAAGGAATTATTGACACGTAGTAAACTCCCGCTCTTATTTTCCTTTTTCCCTCACAGTGCTTTGTTCTTTTATTATGTTTATTATATTTTTCTTATACATAACAACGAAATTTAGTATTATTCCTCATTTGTATAATTTGGATTGAATTCTTGATTACTCACTCCATAATACGGAATAGTATAATAATCGTGAAGCCAAAATTGTCAAGACTGGAATTAAAAGAACCATGTAGGAAAGTTGATGTAATTGGATTAAACTGACTCCATAATAATTTTTTTTCAACGATTATTACATCATGGATAATAATTAATAAAAGATACATTTATTTTCTTGTAGATATATCTTATATGTATCTAATGAATTTAAAATTATGTTTCAGATCTTTTTTGAGATATATGACACCCTTCTGTTGCGTACAAAATTGTGGCAGTGGATATATTAAAATGCACCAAAGGACCTTACTGTGTCTCTACACTCGTTCCCTCATGATGATTGCTTAAAAAGTGCCAGGGTTAGAGCGAATCCTAGGCAAGCTGGTGGAGTCTTGACAACTTTTAAGAATTCACGAGTTTGCTCTCTTTATTTTCAAGACGATGATGTTGTTACAGAAAATCGAAAAACAGTTAGAATCGATCTATTTTATCTCATGTAATGGAAGAATCCTACATTGTGCAGATGCCCCGTGATATTGACTTCTGAACTTGTGAATTATTGCATCTATTGTCAAGAATACATAAATTCATCCAGGTCTTCTACAAAATCATAGTATACTTTTACATAAATGAACTATGGAGTTCCATAAAACGACAGAATAATCGACTGAAAGATCCAGTGAAGAACAAGGAGAAGTATCATCCACTATCCACAGCTCCTTCATTTAAGCTCTTGGTGATTTTTCTCCTTCAGTCTACTTTGCTGCGTCTCCTACAATAAGAACACTATTTCAATAATAAGTGTTCTGGATGTATGTAACAAAGAAATAACTCATCTCAATCAAGTGGAAATCAGTTGAATATATAGTATGGAGTTTGAGATGCATGTATATATGGATAATTATATAACCTAGACGCTTTGAGCCTCATCCCTGATTAGTGATTTATTTAATAGTTGTGTGTCTATTTTGTGATTAGAAAACAAGAGGAAGAGGATTCTAAAATCACCTCTCTTTTCTCGATAGTTTTGTCTGCAATGTATATTCTATTCGGATAATACATATAGTTATTGCATCATGTATCAAATCATCTTATACTTATATTATTGAACTGAAGAGTTACACAGAGAAAAATATTATGGAAAATACAATGAGGAACAAAGAAATTTATCATTCTCTACCCACAAATCCTTAATTGAAACTCTTGTATTGAATCCTTCTAAAGTCCACTCAGCCTCAATTCCTACTTTAAGTAAACTCTTTCCTTAAATAAAAGTCGTTTACTGTCCTTAATGCCTAAAACGCACGAATTACTACTACGTAGTATTTATCACAAATATCAATTCCATTTTAAGTTTGAATTCGTGCTGTACTGCAAATATGGATAAATAATTATATATCTTCAAAACATCAAGCCTCACTTCCAATTTCCTTAGTACTCGTACGACTATTTTGCCTTTGGAAAACTTGTGGAAAATTATTTTAAACTCTCAAAGATAATATGATCTTCTTTTCTCCATATTTTGGTTTGCAATGCATTATTCTATTATGTTATTTGAAATAGAAAGTTATTGGGAATTTTTAAGTGACTATGTGCTTTAAAAAATATAATTAACTTCTCAACTTTAATAGATTTCTATTAGACTATCTTAATGGCGTTGCAATTCCCAACATTATTGACTCAGAAATCTTTTAAACAGCTAAATTGCTGGTTAGGATATTGGACTATTACTCTCTCGAAGATCAAAAATACATAAATTACTAAATGTGTGTCATACGAGCTAATTATAAGTTGTTTGATATAAGACAATAGTTAAAATGTATCAAAATAATAATACGATTGTTTGAGTATTAATTGAATAAATAAAAATAATTAAAACATCAATGCTATTCCTTTAAAATATAAATTTCCTATTTTTTTGTTCTACTTTATTTTATTTTTTTATCTTATTGATTCATTCGGTTTTATTTTGGACATGAAAATAATTCTTTGATATTAAAATTGAGACAACATGGAGTTCTGTACTATATCGCAAGATGTCCATTAAAGGTCTAACTTTACCTATGCTTAATCATTTTAATAAACTTATGTCTTCGTTTGCAATCAATGTGGGGTTATCATTTTCATCAAGAGAATAATTGTTTGCAAGATTTAAGTCATTATCAGATGTCCTAAAGATAGTTATTCTCTTGGTGGAGGAACTTTTTACTGTTGAAAGAGTTGAGTTTTTTGAAGGAAAATTGACGGACAGGATTGATGTCAAATAACAAAAACTCTACTTGAATTCATGTAAAAAAACTCGAAAAATTATTAAACTATCTTCTAATCAATAAAATTCAGACTAATATAAAATCCATATTTTTTTATTTATATTGTTTTATTCTACAGATGCACCAAAACAAATCATCCTCATTTTAAATTACATAAAAGGTTAATTGTTCTTGTAAATAAATTATTGTTCAAACTTCTGAAAAAAAGAAAAGAAAATATTTCTCCCATCCTGCAACGTGAAAAAAGGCATGAATCTAGACTTCCGTGTGCTACCCTAGCCTATATATATAGAGGATAACTACTTGAATATGTACTCCTCATGAATTTTCAGCTTATATTAAGGATACAGAACCTAAGTGTGGATTATTCAACATGTTAAGCAATTTATGAACTAGTCTATCTTCTGCCTATTTAAATGCAACAAATCGTTATCATCGCCACAACTCAGACTAAAAACACGGGACATATTAAGGTGGGTTGATATTTCTTTCATTTCAAATTGATTTGAAAAATTATTCTAATAGCAAGTTAAACTTTTACTTTCTGATTTATTTAATTATATTTAAATATGACTCCTATTCAACCAGAATTCCTCATATTCTAAAACATTCATCACTCGATGTAGAGTCATGCACCTACAAAATGACATTTTAGAATATACTTATGAAGTAAACTTTAAATTTCTTTTTCAATTCTATAATTATTATTTTTATTTGAAAATCATAGGATTACTCAAAATCAGGGTTATGTAATACATGATCATATTTATTATAAATATTGATACCGAATGTTAAATCCGTTCATAGATTTTAACTTCATTAATTTTCGCTGGGATGTTGAGTTCTTCTATCTTTCTTTTCTTTTAGGTTGAACAGACGTTTCTTTTGTTCTTTAATTTCGGGCTACTAAAAAGTTTATGTCATAATATTGAAAAATTTATTGAATATTATGGACCAAAAAAAAAGACACGGATTAGGCTAATTTGCTAGACATGGAAAAAATTGGCAAAATGTAGAACAACACATAACAACTGAGTCAAGAAATTAACGAAAAAGGCATAGAGGATAAGGATAACTTAATAATATTTTGAAGTATGAGACTCGTGCACAAATATCTCATTCTTAAGCTCAAAACAATCTTAATTTTCAATACAATCTACTCCTATTTTTGTAGATACATAATTTATATCTAATTTTTGTTTGATTTCCGACAAATTTAAAATGTTATCTTATGTCATAAACTTTTACGCTCTTAATTATGTTTAATCAATTTTAAGTTTAAGCTATTTTTGTTTAATTGCCCCATCTATTTTTAATCCTAAAGAGTTTATAACACTTTTTCTTAGATCCATCTTTTTGTGGATTTTTGTATTCAGAAGTGTAAAATAAGAAGATTTAGTACAATTTTAATATATTTGAAAACATAACATTTCAAACGTTTCGAATTCATCATAATAAGAAGCAATAATTATTTGATATTAGCTACTAAAATGCTATAATTTCGTAACTAATTACAAAGGACTTAAAGTTGAAGTAAAAGAAGACCTTAAATTATATTTGGAAAATACGTTTATGCTATAATATATGTATGCAGAGGGGAAAAACTTACACAGGACGAAACTTCCCATGGCGAAACTGCACAGGGCGTAACTTCCAGGCACGCTCCCACATAAAGTGTGAAGCTTTCTCTTGCAGAAACAACCATTATATTTATCTGATTGGTATCCTAATATTGCAGGTGTTCCTATCACAACTCAATATAAGAACAATTGATGAGATTGTGTAATGCGTGGTTCATATAGGCCTGAAGAGCGGAGTCATTGACGTTTCTGTTATTTACTACCGAATTGATTGTATCCAATGACAACTGCAAACATATTCTTGCAAATGATTAATACTATTTTTTTCTACCTTAACCAGGAATAGGAGATTTTTAATCAAGGTAGTCTCCAAAGAGTTTTGCCATGCTCGGTTGGCCGATGGAGAGTTGAGGCTGAAAGACCTTCTCTCCAGCTAGACCCTACCAAATGGTAGAGCTCGGATGCTAAGGGAAAGCAAAGACAAAACCATCATAGAGGTCTGCAGATATAACATACCTATGTTGGAGTAAAATAAGGTCCAGATAGTGGGGTTCTCATGCTTCTCCAGTGATCAGATCCCAGAGTTGTACAGAAAGGCACCAAAAGTAGACATAAAGGGATTAGAGTCAAGTCAGAAAGGGCATCAAAACTTATCTTTCTTGCTGACACGGCATATGAATGTTTCAGACTAAGAATTTGCCCATGCTGTGCAAATAATGGCCGGCTCCATCAGCACTAAAGCAAAGCGGTCCAGATTCAGGACACTGGAAGTGGCAATAAATGCAACTTATGCCCGGAAAAAGTAAAAAACCTCGCTCTTATCCTCCAGACATGTCCAAAATTAAAAAATGCGGTTACAAAAAGACACAATATGATTCAAAGAGTGATTGTGGGCTCCCTGAGCCAGAGGAGAATAAAAGCCCAGGAAGGTAACTTATACAGCATGAGGGATCGTGCTTGAAGCCATATATTATAGTTTTCATGGATGACAAGGTTTGCGTGGCGGATCCGACCATTGTATGAGATGCGTGTGAAGTTGCAGATTGAGAAAAAGTGAAAAGCGACTATTATGGGATGGACGAGTTTAAAAAACCAAAATTTAGTATAAAAACATTAAGTGTTCCATTATTTTTTTTAGCCAGTAGCCCAACCGCAATTCTAATTTTAAAGTTTTGTTAATTCATTTAAAAAAATACTTGTTCTAAATTCTATATTCCACTAACCCAATATATATAACCTGTAAATAAAATACTGGGTGGTAATTGTCTCATGGAATTGCAATATAGACAAGTTTTCCAAAGTTTAAACAATGGAGAAATTATACGTTTTCAAACATTCTCCAAGGGTTTAAATCGGATGGCCATCTGACGCTGAATAACATAATGGACAAGTTGGAGCCAATCCCGTTTTAAACTATTACTTTCAATTTGTATATTCTTTGATATATTTTACTTTGATGTACATTTTTTTAATTTAATTTTACATATACATGCATCAAATTTCTAAATTTTCGTATATAAATGTAAATACTTGAACAAGAACAGAATATACAAAGGGAGGCAGAGAGAAAATAACTCTGGGGAACTGGCCCACAAGGGATCCCTGTTTAGGAACCAAAAAATGATTAAAATTATACCAAGAAACTGCCGAAAAGGACAAAAAATTTCAAAGCAAAAACTCCCCTTGCAGGCAAGGGGTAGCCCATTCATAACAGAACATAGGGTCGTGTTTCTGCAAGTTTCAAGACTCTGCATCCCTTATTTAAATATCCAATGACGACTGCAGCCATATTCCTCCAATTGATTAATACTATTTTTTTCTACCTGAATCCGGAATAGGAGATTTTTTAATCAAGGAAGCTTCCAAATAACCAGTTTCCCTCTATAACTTTTAGTAGTCAATTTGAAGGTAAAGTTATAATTAAACATTCATTGGTAAATTTTAAATATGTAGTTGCTACATTTGCTATCATTTTGTATTGATGTACGTCACTTATACAGTAGTATATTTCGTCAAAAAATTAGACTTCAAATATTAAATTTTCTAGTAAAGTACAAAAATGTATTAATTATTATTTTTCGATACCAATTTCAGTAAAAAACACGTATTTTTTCAACCGATTCCCGATTTTGATTCAATTAATTCTCCCATCAATAATCAAAAGTAATCATTGGATACATTGATTAGTCTAATTATCGAATTTCTCAATAAATATTCTTTAGTCTTATTTTTGCAAGTAATTAAAACCGATAATTTCACTGTACCTCTAGAAATGAGAACTTAACATAGTTGTATGTAGGAAAGTTTTGTATTATTTTAGTGCTGTGTGTAATTGTACGACAACCCTAATCAAAAACGTCTGCAGGGGTGGGGTAGAGGGGATGTAGATTAAATTAAGATTACAGAAGATAACAGAAGATTTATTTTTTTTCTAAACATCAGTGGATTTTTGAAAAAAAAAAATACAGAAAATGTTATAGTTGAATTATAATTTTTGAAATTTTTATAAATAGCTGTGAATTTTTGAAAAAATTTTCCAAACAATTTTAATTTCGGAAAATTTATGTTTTATTAATTTTTTTTCATAACAAATTAATTTTCTGTAAATAACAATCAATTTTGAAATTTTTTCGAAGATCTGTGGATTTTTGGAAAAAAATTTATATTTGTATTTTTTTCCAAAAAATTTAATTTTTGTACACATTTGATAATTTTTGAAATTTTGGCCACCTCTTTCCAATATGTTCAAAAGTTAATAATCTTAAAAAAAGGAAATTCCAAAACAGGATATTGAAGTATTCACAAACTTGCAAATTCTCAAAAATTAAAGTCCCTAATATATATTTCTTCAATATAAGTAACTAAATATTTAGGAGCTGGATTTACTTTTTGGAACTCATCTCGAAGTCTAAGTGGAGTTTTAAGCCATCAAATAACGTCTTGAGGCCAAGTCAAGTGATTCAAGTCAAGATCTCTTATATATGCAATGTAGTTTGTTCGTGCAACATTTCCTTCTATTAATAATATTGTTTTAATGTGGTTATTTTATGTTTAAAAAAAAATTATTTGTGGTTTTTGCTTCCCCAAAGAAATTGATCTGGATGTAAAAAATATCTGCATATTAAGGTTTTAATATAAATGATATTATGACTATCTGTAAACACCAATTGGTATATGTCATTTGATTGATCTGAAAAATATACATAAATTTAACCAAATTAGATAAAAATAAGAATTTTAGATATTCTAACAGCAATTAAGTATAGCTAATTAGTAATTGCCGTAAAATGTCATTTCAATTACGCTCTGGGTTAAAATATCGGTAATATTAGAATATAAAATCGCATATAAAAATGTGTTTTTACAATAATTGTATAGCATTAGAAGCTCATATATAAAAATATTTCTATTTTACGAAATATCAAAATAAAGTTTTTCATATTGATAGTCAAAAATGTTTGTCAAACCAGATTCAATTCCTTATTTGCTTTGATATTCTATTTTACCTTTTATTTATACAGTTTCTCCATTTGAATATACAAATATGTTCAATATAACTATTTTGATACTCTTACCATTTTCTTAGAAAGCTGTTATATGACACTTATAAACTGTCCAATAAGTCAAAGTAATTTTTGAAAGTGTGAGTGAGCTGATAGTAAAATATTGATCCAATGTTATCCTTTCAGCAAACTATCCTTGACAATTATTCGAATAGATTTTAAACTTGAGTCACTTTTCGGAGAATTTGTAAAATAAAATTGACATTGTTTTGGTAACGCTTCATAACATAAAATTTAAATGGATTTTCTCCATTAATTAAAAGGAATTTTTAATTTAAAATCCTCCTTCCGTACGAATAATACATTTTCCTTGCATAAAAATAGTCATTTCTTACAAGACAAAAGAGTTATATATTATAATTAAGACTGATCATGCATGTTATTATTTAAAACTATTAGCATTTCTGCATTTTCATTTATTAATCTATTTCAATCTGTATATTTTTTTAATCGCCATTTTTTCCATAAAAAGCAGAATAGCTCGTTTATGTTCCAAAAATCGTTCTAACATCACAAAAGTACTGTTCCAGTGCGTTGGGCAATCCAGAGCAAGAACCAATTTTTTTTTAAATTATGGGTGGTCATAAATTAATGGCAGCAAATAATGCATCTATTGAAGACGAAAACGACTTTGATCTGATGTTTGCATACGATTGATGAAATGTGCGGGCAAACTAATATAAGCAGTATTGTAACAGGAAGTAGTCCAAATATCTGTGGTAAGGGAAATCTGTTCTGAAGTTACTAATTCAACCATGAGAGTAGTTTTTATTCTCTCGAAGTTAAAAGAGAGTAATTTATATCTAAGTGTATTTGTATTAAGAAAAATATACCCTGGATCAAGATTGGCGACCAAATTTTGGGATCCAGAATTTTCAACTCAAGAAAAATCCGTAGATTTTTGATAATCATTTCCAAAACAAGATTGTCTCATTTCTTTTTTCGAGGATTGGATATCATGACACGACACTTGTATTATGATATATTAGGAACCTTGTTATAACTTTTAATAAACTCCACAAAATGAAAAGACTTTCTTCTTTTTTTTTTGCAGAGATTACAAGCCACCTTTTTGTCCATCTTGGTTCTTTTAAAAAATCTCTATACAATAGAGGATCCTGACTTCGGGGCTACTTCTCCAGAAAAAAATACTCCCTTTGTTCTTAGTAGTTGATGGTTCATCGATGGTTTTATAGAGGTCAATGAATAATCATCCAATAATAAAGAAGCTTTCATTATATTTTGATGATTGCATAGAGTGGCTTTGCTCAATAAAATTATCATCTGGACTCCATTCATAATGATAGAATAACCCTTCCGTACTACTTCCAGGTCTATCCAGATCTATGCATTGGCAAGTCTAAAAAGGATCAAACTCTTCCTCACACTTCATCTCATATAATAAAATATACCTAGGTGATTATTTTTATTAATGAAGGGAAAATATATTGGTAGAAATATTTATAGGGACTACAAATAAAAAATCAAGACCCCTTAGACATGTAATCATATTATAAACTGAATAAAATATGCAAGGTTGTGGTATTTTAATACAAATAGATCTTTTTTTTATTGTCTACAGTAAGATATGCTACAGTTTTCAAATATTAAGAGTTAAACGGCTACCCTCCTCAGCAAAGAAATACCCAGATTCTTTGATCTAATATTATCCGTGAAGAGTTTTTACGGATAATATACCCCTTTTTAAAAGCAAAATGTCGGTATATTTTTCATTTATGTTCCGGGTACGAGTCCGCTTATAAGGGTAATATCCGTACCCATCTCCAATTATAGGCTTTTGTATGTAGGATAAAGCGTATGTATTGGGTGCACTCTGTATATTGCTCCTTGATGTATAATCTTGACTATTTTTGATCTAAGACATAACAATGTGTCATATTAATTAAATATTGCTGTTTTTTTTTGCATGTATGTAGCATCGAGCGTGTATACAGGGAAACCTATTTTTGTTTTGTTATATAACATAAAAAAATACTGATTGTAAATTGTAATGAAGTTTTCCGTCTAGGTAAAAACAGCCAGTGAGCACTCTAGAGACTCCAGTACTCCCTTGTTCATCAGATATTTTATTTTCAAACTCATATTATCATTATTTCATCCTGAAGGGGAGAATATTTATGAGTTGATAAGAGTATTTAGTAGCTACGTGTGAGTCTGCTCATGGAGAACGGAGAGTAACGCTGATGAATTGTTAGGGATTTCTCTTTTACATTATGAAAGCAAAATCAATCTTTTAGGCGACGCTTAATTACTCCGACCAATGACAAATACTGGCGTTAGTCAGTAATCAATCCTAAAGATAATATTCAAACTATATTTTCACCTCACTTCAGGTTCAATAGCTTCAATGATCTTCTATATTTGTAACCATACATTAATTGAAGATGAATAAATACTTGTATTTATATGTATTAATATATCACATATAGGCATGAATCCCGTTGTACAAACACAAGTTTTATTACTAAGCTCCAGTCCTAAAAATATGCTGGTCTTTGTGTATTGTATTTTTACTCTATTTTTTGTTTTTAGTAAGATTAATTAATAATGCTATGAAGACCTGCATGTTCTATTGTGTAATGATAGTTTTGGATAAACCAATAAACATAATTGTTTGTTCTAAATATAGAACGCTAATAGATTGTACAGACTCCAAATAAGTGAAATCAATATTGACTGATTAAGTTATTGCCTTTTCTATTAGGAAAATGGGATAATTACGTCCTATTAATGAATGAATCTCATTTTTTATATGTGTTTTTAATCTTTTATTTTGTCATAGTAATGATACATACAGAATTCATCTAACTTTAATCAATTTGGGAAATAAACAGAAAGTATGGACTATGAAATGGAAACATAATTAATATATTTATATTCTAAAGTTATAAAGAGTGGCCCACGAAACTTTTTTCTTTTGATATTGCTATAAAAAATAGACGAATGGATATTTTTCAATATTTTTTTTTTATTTGAAAGCCTTAACATTCCGGTTAATGATGAAATACCACTTCATTCATATGGCCGCGGTGGGTGGCCTTACAGTGGCCCATTCTGTCGACCCCATTTTTCAATACATTTTCGATTGTGTGAGCTTCAATAGCTGTAATGGCAACTCCAATTTCGTGTTTCAAATCGTCAATCGTCTCTAAATGGTTGGCGTAACATTTATCCTTGACGGTTCTCCACAAAAAATAGTCCAATGGAGTCAAATTGCAGCTACGAGGTGGCCAGTTGACGTTGCCGTTTCGGCTTGTGATGCGATTGTCGAAGACAGTGCGCAAAAGATCCAATGTAATGTTGGCTATGTGGCACGTAGCGCCATCTTGTTGGAAACAAATGTCGTCGATGTCTTCCTTTTCCATTTGGGGAAACAAAAATCTTCCTACATGGCCTGATAGCACTCACCGTTGACAGTAACTCCTTGCTCGTTTTTTCGATTGAGTGCGCTGGACGAACACGGGAACGCGTTGTTTTATCCATTAACGAACCAGTTTTCCGCACAAGCTTCACAAATTTATCCACAAACTGCCTGGAAGCGCTTTATTTCGACCGATGTAATTTTCTTGCAGTTTCCATTTTGGAAGTAAGTCTTCGGTATTTCCCAATTTTTTCGAGTGTAAATTTAATCATTTCGTAAACCGGAGACCTTTTACAAAATATTAGACACAATGAGAATGTTACTACAGCTGTCAAACGTCAAAAAAGTGGTAGTTTAAAATTCAACCGCTAGATGGCCCATGGGGTCAGGATAAAAAAAAGAAGAAGTCATGTCCATAAAAGCTGGCTTTCTTTAATCAAAAATCCCCAGTCAAAAATACAATTCCTTCTTTAATTTTGATTCCAATAATTATCGTTCCCAGGGGTTTGCTCGATTGTCTAAAATAATGGAAAATAGTATATCGTATAAGTACAATGAAAAATAATAAAACAAAGAATACAAAATATTGACAATTTAACACAAAAGACGTAAACAATATATAAAGTCAAATCTGGTTAAAAGGAATCAACTTTTCTTAAGAAATAAAGTGTTTTACTCCATGGAACAGTTGTCAAATTCTGTAGATAAAAATTACTTTTAATTTTAGGTTGTAGGAAGAAAATGGGGAGTTGTAGCACTTTTTGTTTATGTATCAATTACTCAGATTTACAGGGGTGTATGTAGGGTTATATATATATATTTTTTTTTTAAAAACCAAAAATTAATTTTTTTCTAAATATTTTTTGAAATACCATAGCTTTTCTCTAAAAATTTCAAAAATTCACAATCGAGTACAAGAAATTAAAATTTTCGGGAAAAAAATTACTATTATTATATTTTTGGGAATTTTTTTAAAAAATCCAGAGATGTTCACAAAAAATTTAATTTTTTTACAAAACAGAAATCAAAAATAAACATTTTTTCGCATTATATTAAATCTTTCGGAAAAAATTCGAAAAATAAAATTTTTTGGAAAAAAAATTTGAAAATTAAATTAAATTGTAAATATTAAATTTTTAAATATTTAGTCATCTAGAAAAAAGCAAAACCCCATCATTTTTTTTTTTTTGGGGGGGGGGCCTCCAGCTTAACCCTACGGACATCCCTCATTAGGGTTATTATACATTTACAGACAGCGCTAAAATAATATAGATTTTTGTAAGATACAACTGTCTAAAAGACCCTAGTAGATAAGAACAGTTAAAATATTGATTTTAATTACTAAAACAATGAGACTAAATAATTTAGAAATTCCATAATTAGGTTTTTCAATATATTTAATTAGTGATGGATTAATTTAATAGGAATCGGAAATTGGTAGGGTGTTTTTTCTGAAATCGCATCAGGAAAATAATGTTTAATTTGTAATTCTGATTTTGCATTTAATACTGTCATTTAAATATTTAGTACTTTTCTAAATTATGAAGAATTTTTTTTTTTTTAAAAAATAGGCCCCTACCCTAAAAGTTACTCAATTTTTGTTTTTTTACTAGAAAAGGTAATATTTGAAATTTAATTTTTTCCAAAAAATTTAATTTTCTGTAATAACTATGTATTTTGAAAATTTTCTCCACAAAATTGATTTTTTTTAATATTTTATGTTATAATTTGATATCTGATTTTTTTTTATGATAGGGATGGATTTTTGACTTTTTTTTTCAAAAAATTTTAATATTTGAATTTTTTTTACTAATTGTACATTTTTGAAAATTTTCTCAAAAAAAAAAAAATGACTTTTTTACACAAGCTCCCAATGATTAAAAAATTGAAGACACAGTAATCGGATAAGTTCAATTCTACATCTACGCCATAAAGGCATCCATCTTCCAGCTTGATTGGTGCTCATATATTTAAAAAAAAAAACTATATTGGTATTTAAAATATAACTAGAATGGGCACTTGGTGGAGTGCAAACCTCTTACTAGGGTCATTTGTTCTAAATTGGACTTTTGCTATATGATACATATTTATTGAAACTACATAGACACCAATTGGATTCTGTACATCAATAGGTTCCGAAGGTATGGTCAATTTTGTATTTAAAACGTTTTGTGCTACTCGGACCATGAACTTTGATCTATTAAAATTTAATAGCCTCGTATTGTGACCAGGTAGAATCATTTTACAAAGTTATATCAAAATCAATCTGTAACTTTTGCCGTAATCCTGGTGTTATTCATTGTAACACACAAATAAACTTACAGAGGCAAAAATATAACCTCCATTCAAATTCGTTGACGGAGGTGACAAAGCATAGGTATTGAACACTTTATGAATACCTATCTTTGTGTGTCTACATATATGTTTTTATTACCCTATTAATCATATAACGCAATTCAACGAGTGAAAAAAAAATATCAGCTATTAATGTTAGAAACAAGAATTTATTTTGGATCTTTTACTTAAGCCTAGATTAAACGAGCTTAAAAAATTTAAACAAATTTATCGGAGTAAGGAATATTTTCTACTTTTCAATCAATTTTAAATCTACATACGTCAATCATTCAATGAATTAATTCTTTCAATACCCTCCGTGATTGTATCATCGTAGGCAAGATCTCGTGATGGAGATTTTAAGATGGATAAAGATTGGAGTTGTATCCAAAGCTGTATTGGAATCCAACTTTTCCGTGCCCAAGTCAAGCTTGTGTCCTCTTGGTTACAAGTCCTCATGAGCTCCACCCTCTTTCCATCTCCAAATCTGCATCCCAAGATTTTGCCTACGACGGTACTATCAAGAGTTATCTTAGAGAAGGTAATCCTTGATGTTGCATGAACAAACAACATTGCACATATAAGAGGATTGGACTCGAGCCATTGAATTGTACTCAAGTCGTCACTTGATGACTTGAAACTCAACTTTTAGAAGACTTCCAATAAAGTTCATGAATCTTATAAATATTTAGTTACCTATATTGAAGAAATATATATTTAGCACTGTAATTTTGAGAATTCAAAAGTTTGTAACTACTAGACTAGAAGCTTATATCCAGTTTCGCTATCTCCTCAAATAATTTTATCGAACATATTGGCAAGAGGTTGCATAACTCTGATCCAATTCTCTGGCATTTGCAGTTTGGGTTGTTTTCGAGAAGAATGTTTAAAAGACCTCATATGAAAAATTGGATTCACTCCAAACTGTCATCATGACAGAGTGTTACGCTATGAACAAAGCCTTCATCATCTAGAGCTGCCAATCTGTTTGCCAACATGATGATATTATTATTTCTTGTATGTTTAAATTTTATACATTTTTACAAGTATTAAATTTAAACATATCACCAATTGTTTTTCCTGTATTTAATAAAAATCCCATTTTTTGTAATTAAATCATACTATTGCATGTTTTTGTGTCCCGACTTTTAAATACTTTTTTTATTATATCGGGATGGTTCTTCTCTTAAGCTATCTTTAAGGAATTTGTATATATTGGGTTAGTAAATTAGAGACTTTGTCATAAATGTACATAACGTAATGGGTATTGTAAATTCAGGCACTCTTTTCCATTTACCTGATTTATCTTTAATTTGCAAAATAATGGTCGAATTTGAATCCAATTAGCATCTTAAAAGATAAATGACACCAGGTGCATTATTAAAAATTTAAGTTATTCGTTTTAACTATATACTCTCTTTCTATTTTTTCAACAAATAATATAGTATAATAAGATTAGTTTACAAAGTTAAGTATGCCATTTATATAAAAAATGTTATTTGCTAAAATACAAATAAATATGTAGATTTATTTAATAATCATTTGATTATACTTTCAATGTATAACAACGCATGATTTAATAATCAATTCAAATTTCAATTTTATCAATTTCATGGAGGTATGATTCTTATGAGTACAAAGTTTTCTACGAATCTTCATTTTGATTCCATCATCATTAAAATAAATATATGTTTGAGAGTTAGCTCATATCATCTTCATCCATATTATACTCATTTTTCGATCCAAATGCATTTAGGAAGAATGAATTTGTATAGTTTTCAAATATCAAATTTTTAGAGGTACTTGTATATATTACACATTCATAGGGAGTCCCCGGAGCGGATCTTCCATCCCTCCAATCCAATCCTATTAGTCAGAGACCGGACCGGGAATTTAATTCCTCATAGTACAAGAGTAGTTTAACTTTCATTTGCAGACTCACCCATGGATGAATACAAATACGGAATTCGGGATTCTACTGTTAAAAGAGATTTACCCTGATACTTTTTTAGTTCTATTGCCTCATTTTTGGTCTCTTCTTTTCTTTCTAAGGCCCTTTAATAATTGAATAAATTGATCCTATATAGCATGAATTAAAAAAGAAGCTGTATCCTTGAATCATTCTAATGATCTTACAACGATAATGAGCGTTTTTAATTTTGATTTTTTTTAACTTATAGTTCAGACTTTCAGCTATCAAGTAATTTATTTTTACATTTTCTGGATTTATTTATATTCGAGTTTTAAGGCTTTTAAATAGTAAACATATGTTTTCAACTTTAAACAAAAATAACTCTAATTAATGATAAATACATTTTATAAATTGTGTGCGGACCCGCATTGTCTTGATGATGTCTCGTTGTCTCTTATTTACCAATGCTGGCCGCTCCGGTTCAATTGTCAGCCTCAAACGGTCGATTTGTTCACCGTAGATTGCAGAATTAAGCTGATAAAAATTCCTATCTTTTTTATAAATTATATTTTTAACCCCTTGAGATAGTGAAAATGTAATTTAGTGCAAATTTCTCCCTGTGAGACTTCCATTCTCGACACAAGATAATTTGCAACTGAACCGACCAATTGCAATATTGTCCGAAAGTGTTTGTAGTATACAATCACACCTTTACAACAATTTACCGTATGATCCGATGTGATCAATGATGAACAAGACATTCTTGGTTTAAAAAATGGACGGGAAATACGAAATTTCTTTTTCCTTGACATTATAAATGCCCGAAGAGCAAAGAAAAATCATCTTCCTAAAGGTCTGAAGAGAACAATTGTTAGATATATGGACCAAATGGATTTCTAAGCTGTATTGTAATTTATATTTTTATTCTATAACTTCTTTCCCCTCCCCCCCAATCTTTTAAAAACCTTACATATATCTTAATAATCTTTTCTTTAATTTTAATAATTTTAGAAAACTCCATTTTTTTAACGTCATTGACTGGAATTTTTACATTCTACATTCCTATGTATTTGACTAATTTAATTATACGAATAAAAAACTGCAATGATCAGAATTAAATTTAATGCAGAATTTTATTAGAAATAAGATTATTGTTTATAAATTTTGAAAGTCGATTAAAATACGTTCTTTAAAATAAAAAAGTAAAACATATTATTAGAAGGATACATGTATTAGGATTTGAATTATTTGACTTGAAATTGAGTTGTTGGTTTGATGACTTAAAATTTTCCCTTAATTATAATCCTAAAAATTAAGAAAAGCTGCAAAAGTAATTTTATTCATGCTTTTGTGTATATAATTTTATGGAACTAACAATATATATATATATATATATATTTGAACTATGTTAGAAGTCGTTTTTATCGGATATTGATATTTAAATTATAGCTACTTGAGAACTTTTCAAACTAATGAGAACTCTATAGTTATATTACTAAACCATTTTTTGAGAGCAAAGGTCCATGGACAAAGAAACGTCAGGAAATCATTAAGCTGAAAAATATTTGATCACAATACTTTTGGCATAAGTGTTTCTAATGAATAAACACTTTAATTTTCTAAATTAATAAAATGAGTAATTTGGTACTTAACAAACGACTTGTGATTAAATTTGGTCTTGAGGTGTAAAGACTTAACACGAGTTAATTCGTACTCAAGACCAAAGACTTTGTGACATACTTGAGATTTGCAAATTATTGCCTTTGTTTTTCTTATATTATGCTGTACATATATTGGCAAGTCTGTATTAACGAATACACATATATTATCAGGGGCGACCATAGAATTATATTTTTTTTTGGGTGGAGTAGGGGCTTGTTTTTTGGAATTTTGTCGAAAAAAATTTCAAAAAATAAAAAAAATTTGAGAAAAAAAAAATCAAAATCCGTAGTTATTCACAAACAATAGCATTTTTTTTGTATTAAATTTAAAATATTATATTTTTATGGAAAAAAATTACAAAGACTAAATTTAAAATATTATATTTTTATGGAAAAAAATTACAAATACTAAATTTAAAATATTATATTTTTATGGAAAAAAATTACAAAGACTAAATTTAAAATATTAAGTTATTCCTTAAACACTTCAAAAATTCATATATATTCAAAGAAAATTAAATGTTTTGGAAAAAATCATTAAAAAATTAAATTTTTGGGACAAACATTTCTAATTTAAAAATTTTCACTTTACTACATATTTTGCCTGAATGACGAAAAAATTTGTAATATTAAACACAAATTCCTTCATTTGGGGTGGGGCTACAACCCCTCCAGATCACCCCTAGCGGACGCCCCTGATTATAGAAGTAAATCTAATTTCTTGGTTTACGATGTTCTCTGATTTTTCTTCCTAAAAAAATAGGTAATATTATAATATTAAGCTATTGTTCATTTTCAAAAGTTTTAATATCTTATACAGGAAGATAAAAAACAATATTAAGCGTGACTTAATGTCATTTAAATATATATATATTATTACCTTTGTGTGATTCCCCCAAACTTCTTAAAAATTCAGCTAAAATACACACATTCAAAAAAAGTATTTATGTAAATATTAGTGTTGTGCATTAAGCTGGCTCCATAGTGGTACTGGGCTAGTGATATGTTTAGTTATAGTACTTTTTTTTTACCAGGCCATCAGTGATGCATTTATTGATACTATTCAAAATTCACAAGAAACATTAAAAAGTCAACATTACAATAAATAAAATAATAAAACTAAAAAACACCTCACAAAAAAAAAAATCAAGAATTGGGTTAGAAAAATAAGTTGAAGTTTTGGGTCAAGCATTATAGAATTTGTGAAATAATAAATGAATTAAACAACAAAAATAGAACTAGAAATAAAACTCGGTAGAACTCTAAAACCTCGGTTTAAAATCAAATTGAGTTATGTATCACAATTTGTTTGAAAGTTGTGATCAATTATGAATTTTCTAGGTTTTATGTTGCATTGTCTTTTAATCTTGACCTCTTAAATTTAATGGCATCTAACTGTGACCATATATAATCTATGTAACAAGTCCCGCAATCAATTTTTTGTTTTTTCTTGAGAGCTTAAAATATTCTTATTTTCATAAATTAACCCCCCCCCAAAAAAAAAAATAAAATAATAATAATAATACACTCCAAAGGTGCCTAACTAAAATAGTATTGAAACTTAAACTTGCATCGTCATGAGGTGCAGCCGATCCTGTTGATCCACTTGAAGGTACATATAAGTTACCCTTTTTTTGTTTTATCATTCCGTTCAAAAATATATAAAAGTGTCAAATACCGATACTAATATTAGTACCGAATTAAGTACAAAAATATGGTGCAATAGATCTAAGCTTATTGCTTTATTGTCAGTATAAACATAAATAAACCTAATAATTACACACTTTAAACCTAAGTTTTATGCTTTTTATGCCCCAAATATTAGACAAGATATTAAAATCCACCGTTATATTTGGGGGAAATCTTTATTATTATCCTGTCAATTAAATAAAGTCCACCCAAAAATATTTTTTTATAGATATTAAAAAGTTTCAAAGACATTATAAACACATGTCTCTACATGATGACAAAACTAAATAGGAATACTGTTAAGTTCTGTGTCAATTAGTAATAATGATGTATAGATCTACAAAAGACTTCATTTTGTAAAGTTATAGTATACAGGGTGGTGAAAACTTATATTGACACAGTTTGAGCATTATTCTTGAATGCTGTATATTATTCTTGGACTCATGAGAAATTATTCTCTTGAACTCCATGAGCTCAGGTTCGGTACTCGGTCCTTCTTAGGGTACAACCCCTTTTGACCAATTAAAGTAACATTAAAAACATATGGAACCACGTAGGTCAATGGAGAACACACTCGGGAGAAGCTAATTTCTGGAACTCAATGTCTCCAAGCTCACGTCTTAGTCGTTCCTAGTGAAGAAAATATGCACAATGTACCGGGGGATTCATTGAAATCTGAATACTTACTATTTCAATAATTAATTGAAATTAGTTCATATTGTTCATATATTAAAGCATAAACAATTACATCAAAAATAAATTTGAGCACTCTAGCTTACGTACAAGTCAAGAAAATAACACGTAAACATCATCGCCGAATTTCCATTCGCACAATCCAAGCAGTTGGGGTCCATGCCATAAGCAAGTCCGAAAAGTTAAAGGGGAAGAATAGCTCTTTCAAAAAGGCCACCCTGGATCCGGAAGAATTAAAGTAAACAGGTCAAGCCAAATCCCTCAAGTGTATGATGGCATATGCAAAAGATCTCGAGGTTTCATGCCAAACTGTCCAGGGAGCAATCAAAACCTTAGTAGGCTGGAGAGGCCACTTTTGACACCAGCAATCTAAGAACCCCATCTCCTTCATTGCAAGACTATTCTGAAAGGTTTGTGAATAAGTCTTTTGAACTTCTTTTTTTAACTTTTGGCCCCTACAGCCCTTACGCAAACTCCTTCGACTACATCTTTTGAGTAAGATGTCGAGGGGAAGGCCTGCAGAGTATTTCATCCAAATACCAAGGTATTCATACTCCTCTCAGCCAGTAATGGTACGCCTTGACAGAGGAACACATCTGCAGTGGGTGGTAGACCTTCCATTATCGCCTGGAAATAATTAGTTTTCACCCGATAGATGAATGTTTAGAAATATTTATAATGAATGAACCAAAAATAAATTAATTGAAAATGAATGATAAAAATTTGAATAATATATATTTTCTTGATATTAAAAGAAAGAAGATTAAATCATAATTTACAAAAAAAAAAAACATCTACGTCTTTCAGAAAAATATAATATAAAACATAAAAAAAATAAAAGAAACACAAAAGTGCCGTGTTCATTTATCCATAAAATTAAGTAAAATATATTTCCATGGCAGCAGAGCCCTTCGGAAAGCAATAATGCTAGGCATGGTCCTAGGTAACCTGTCACGCCGTTAATCATAACTAGGATTTCTTAAGGCAGGCAAAACAGTAAAGACTTGAGGCCTCTCCACATCCCGAAACTCTCCCAACTCGACTCTGCAATTTCTGGGCGTATGAAGGACATGTTTCCGGTGTCGGTTGTACGAGGTCTGTTAAAAAAAATAAGATGACTGTTTTTTTTTGTGGGAAAAATTAACTATTTAGTAATATTTAGGTTGTCTCCTGCAAAGTGATCCACATCAGATACAATACACTTGTGCCACCAATTTTTCAATCCTCGAAGCACATATTATTAACACTTTTCGGTATAGCCTTAAACTCTTCCAGCGATGCAGTTTTTATATCCTCAATCGTAGAAAATCTACGTCCTCTCATAGGGCTCTACATTTTTGGGAACAAGATAAAGTCACAAGGGGCTAGTTATGACCCTTTGAGCAAAACAGGATCCTCATAAACGTCTGTCAACAGCACATGAGCAATGCTCATGTGACGATTCTCTTGAGCAAAATTAAGAAATTCGGAACCTACTTCGGTGACACTTGTCTCATGCTCAAAACGTTCGAAAAAGTTATATATCACAATATGGGTTTGGAGCACTTAATTTTATTTTTTACGCAAAATTTGATGCAATTTCTTTTATCTATATTTTCAATAGCAAAAAGTGCCAAACACGAAAGATAATTTTAACTATTATGCCTCTTACAAACAAACTAAACATATTATGTAGCTGAAACAGTAAGTAAAGGGGGTTTCAATAGGGACGCTCACATTTTACGTTGATAGGTGTCGAAAACGACGTCATATTTGTTATTGTTTCTTTAACAGCTGTGCTCAGAAATAATTGAAGTTTTATCATGGAGCAGTACACACTCGAGCAACGCTTGTAAATTATTAAAATTTATTACAAAAGTGGTGAGTCTTTGATCAAAAAAAAAAAATATCATACAAATATGTTAACTATTTCTAGACAAAATACAAGCATTTATTTTTGATATCAATAGTAAAGCTTCATACTAGAGCAGAATCAACTCTTTTTTTTTGTAGGAATCTCTCCTTCTATATAGAACAATTAATATATTCAATGTTTGAAACTATAAATTTACTTTTAGATTCAGATAAAATGCTCTAGATGTGAATTATATTATTAATAATTTGTTAATTAGGTACTACAAAAATTTAAATGCAATTTTACTTTGACAATTTTTAAAGCCTTAGATCATTCTTCATTCATGAATACCTGAAGAAGTGAACTTGTTTGTTCTCCAAGAATTAGGACCAAAGGAAGATACTTCTAACTTAATCAACCATCTCAAGATATACTCTTAGTCTTATTCGGAACTCAGTATTCTACGAGGGACGTCGGGATGAAAATTCATCCGAGAAAAACTACAAGGTTTCATAAGAGAAAAGATTGGACTCTTTCCTTTGGAAAGGGTATTCCAGGATAAAAACAATGGAGAGATCCATTTATGATGACTAGACAATTTTAAATTCAAAATATACCTAATAGTAATTACAAATTATTTTATTTGAATTCCTGCGAAGTGCGATATTATTTATGTGATGATTTTATTTATTACGGGGGTATGACGTCATTATTAGGAAATTGGAATTGCACACAATATAAGATTATGTTTCATATTTGCTTGCACACCCCCTAAAAAATGGGATCACTCAAAAAATACCAAATCAAACTAAAGTTCTTCGAGGTCCTTATTTTTTAACTAAGTATCTTTTTTTTAAATAAAAATTGAATCCTTTTCTATAATATGAGCTATTTAACTCCTTATCACTATGAATGATGAATAAGTTATAATGATCTCATCATTTTTTCAGCCTAAAAAATGGAAATTTGTCGAGTTCAGAAGAGAATACAAAATCAATAAAAACACTTTTATAATCATAACATACCTTTTTGCATCAGTTTGATTAATCGTACTTCAATTCGGTGATTGTTTTAATGATGAAAAATGTCTCTGAACGATAATAGTTTCGAATGACTATAATCTCAAATATTTCTATAAGCAAACAACCCAGAGAAAAACTGAGATCAGTTCTGGATTTAGTGCTCAAAGATAAATTATATTCTTGGTTTAATTTCATTGGTGAAAATTTGGTGTTCCCTTGTGTAATTATCCTGGGTACAATAATTCGTCCTATCCATCCAACATAAACCATTTATGTAAATTAGCTTTTTTGGGACGCTTTCCAATACCAAATACGCTTTTAGTACCTTCAAGCTATTTAAAATATCAAAACTGACCTTTTAATTATCCAAAGTTGGTTAATTTCAAATAAATTCAGAGGTCTTAATTTTGAAGATATAAGTTCCAATTTTTTCGTGTGACTTCATTTGAAACTTAACTTAGAAAATAACCATTTCCTTGAGTTTAAAATAAAACAACGTATACCTCCGAGAGACAAAAATCATAATACTTATTTTTTTTGTTTGTCTAGAGCCATAAATACAAATGTTCCTTCATTTTTTTTTTCATATAAAAATTCTAAATGAAGGAAAGCTTTAATTCAAAATGACTGCATGTTATTTTAGTAGAAGTACTATTACAAATAAGTACTTTTTCAAGGTAATTAGAATAATACCAGAAGCAGAGGAATATTGCCACCTATAAGCCTAATTTTTACTAAATTTTGAACAAAAGAGGTTATTTATAGGTAACTAAATCTATGAAACTCTTGAAATTGCATGAAATCAATGAGGTTTGTCTTAAAGACAATTTAGTTTTTTACTTTTATTATTCAAAGGCTTAATTTACAATATTATCCTTCTTATGACGTCATTTTTGAATACCATTTAATTGAAAATAAAAAAGGATTTTTAAAATTCATATTTATCTTTAAATTTTGACAAAAACAGTCTCATCATTATTTGCATTCATAAACTCATTATGAAAAAAAGATTTTATATTTTCCACAAAACTTAGAGATTGTATCAAACGAATGTGAGCTTTTTAAAAATTAATAAATCATCACAGAATGATTTCGAGGCTATCTAGAAACTTTGATGGACCTATGTATGTTTAGGAAGTTGTTTGAAAGATCAAAGCAATACTAATAAACAGTAACTTTTAATATAAATAATACATAGTTTTTTTTTTTTAATTGTGCAGCAGAACTCTCAATGATTGATAATGATTCTTAATACTAAATTATGGAGATATAAATTTATGGAAACACTGAAAATTTTATCCAAAGAAGACTTTGAACCAAGAGAAAAAATGTGAAACTAAGGTACTTTTGTCTTTAAAAAAATAAAAATCTACTTTATTTTCCTTCTACGCATTTTTCTTTTTTCAAAGTCCATATTTGGATAAAATTTGATGTATACTATATCCGACAATTTTCTTTCGAGCAATTTTTCTCCTCGGGCAATATTCCTAGTAGCCTTTTACAACTATAATGTCCAGAACGTTCTGTTGTCCGCATATATCCTGGATTCACAACCTAACTTTCAGAATACTTTATTTAAAGATATTTACTTAGCATATTCAATATTTTAATCTCTATCAATCAACAAAAGTTGCACTCCTGCGTATTTATAAAAACATCAACTCTTGTTTCCTTCAATCTAAGAGGATGTCTTATTAAGGAAATTAGGTCATTTAATTATGTGACGATGACATACAATTTGATTATTCAAGTAGCTTATACAATTTGACTGAATTGAGTTAAATATCTGTTCTTTTGCAAAAATTCTTGATATTTGTAATGTAAAAGTTTTTAACAATTCACCTTGGTTAAGTTAAGAGCCATTTAATGACTAAAAATAATTTATGAATGTATGAAAACACGTCACTGGGTGTACTGAATATAGTCATCCCAATTCATATAACAATACAGTATAAAAAAATAAAGGTAATTTTTATACGTTTACAGAAAAAAACTCCATAATAATCATAGATGGTTTCTACCATTATTATTTGGATATTATTTTACCAATAGTGACAGAAGTTATTTCATTATTTATTTCGATAAAGCATTTTTTGTGAGCCGATTCCATATCTTGCCAAACAGATTAAGTTGTCAACAATGATTTACACATCGTAGTCTCTATTTAGTTTATAATAAATATCCTTATCTCCTGATATAACTGTTTTGATTGTATTGTTTTGTTTATTTCTCCTCCTTTATAGTACATACAAATATGTACACAAATTATGGCAAAGAATGTTTAAAAAAATACATGTAGGGCTCGAATACTTTACATTCCAATTTTTATCTACGTATAAAGAATTTGTATCATTTCATATAGTTTTTTTCTCATTCATTTTGTTATAGGTGGGTAGGCAGGAAATATCTGTAAGTAGATTCTTTTTTAGAAGAAACTAATTCACACTTTCCAAATATCCAGAGGTTGTTTATTATTTTTAATTTACTTTAATTTTAAACACACGTATGCAATCTCCTAATCACCAGGGCTAAGAAGACTACTGAGACCATTTGCATCTCCATCCCGACTAGTTACAACATCACGTAGTCCATTACAGTCCATATTCCAGAAGAAACAAAACTTATGCAGGAACAATATGGCTGATTTTTGGTCTGACCTCAACCCTTTGGACTTACCAGTTTGTGGAGCCATGGAGAATAATGTCCACACCATCATCATCCAAATTAGGATTCGCAAAGATTTGACATCATGAAAGTTGAATAAGTCATAAACACGGTATTCTTTGTCAAGAGCTGTTAATTTATTTGCCGGGTGTGTACAAGATGTTGTTGCAATTAAAGGAGGACATTTGTCTTGAATTAAAAAAGCCAAATATAGTATTTAAACACATCTTAAATTGATTTTGAGTTGTCTCTTCTTGATTGCAAAAAAAAAAAAAAAATACTCCTACAAATTATGGATCACCACTCTGCGTTTACGATTTTATTGTTGTGGTAAGCTAGTATTTTGGTGGAACTGGGATATTGACACATATAAACTGTATAATACTAAACTTGCATTGAAACCGTTATTTAAGTCAAAAATATTGTCAAAAAAGAATAGGAGCTGAGTCAGTTTACTCCAAAACAAAAAGAAAGTAGTTAGCTTACATACATTATCTAAACTCTATTTATTGCATTTGTTAAGACTTTTGAAATCTTGTAAAGTGTTGAGAGCTATAAAAATGTTGTGGATTTTTTTCAAAATTGTATCCATTATAAAAGAATATAACTTTACTCTAAAATAAATAATGAATACCAATTTTGTTTATTAATGTGTCAGAGTGGAACAAAGTACAATATAAATATCCATACCAATTTTGGTACTGAAACTGATGCGCTAAAATTGATATTGTAATACTACTATGATATGCATTGAATTTATGTCACTCGAAGTCACATGGGAAGTTAGTTATTTATAATAAATGAATGAAACTTTTCTCTATTCAACATAAATAGCGTAAAGTAAAAATACGATTATAATTCTGTCATTTAGGAGTAGATAAACTCTCTTTTTCATGCTTTTCAGTGCTCTAAATCATTTTTTTTTTTAAATGTGTTAACTTTTATGAGGATAATCTGATTTTCTACCTTTTTTTTTTTGTCTCTTGGGTCCATATTCTTCTTCGTTTTGTTTGCTAAATCCCAAATTTAAAAAAAGGAAAGGAACTGTTTAAATATTTAAAGAAATAATAAAAAAATTATAGATTATCTATAAGAAAAAATAAACTAATACATATGTATGTTGCTTATATATTTTATCCAACTTTTAAATTTTATGAGTCGATTTAGCAAAATCAAACCGTACTTCTACATATTAATTCTAATATAAATTGCACACGTTATAGTCGATACTCACTGCATTTATCCCCACTAGTCGAAATAAATAGATTAAATATTTTGTTTTGTTTAAAATGATGTTACAGGACCTTTAAAAATCCAGGTGGACCGAGGTTAATAAATATTGGGTAATTGCATTTAGCCCTTTTTGGAACTAATAGGTGGAATTCAATTCAACTACACATTTTCAGGGGAAAAAATCTTCAGCATGCTAATGTTATCAAATTTAATTAATAACTAAAGTGTAAGATTAAAATATATCATTCAAATAAAAATTAGTTAGGATTTCTTTACTCAAAAAGTATTTGCTTAACTTTCTCAATTGGAAAAAAATAGCAATTTTGACTAAATTTTTTAAATCGAAATGGCTAAATGGGAAAGCTACAGAATCGATTATATAACTCAGCATATGCAATCGATGCTGAGTTATACAAATTAACTTGTTTCAAAATTTATCAACTTTAATACAGTGTACAATGTATTGGTTGGTATACGTCAACCGAAAAAGATAATGCATGCAACAAGACATCAGATAGCAAATATTCCCTGGACCCATCACTCTATAAATGAGGTCCAAAATTGTAAATTGCTCTATTGAGGTTATATGTCAGGTCAGGAGGATCATTAATAGCGGTGAAAACTTCTCCCGGAAGACAGTAAGTGGAGAACACAACGAGATTTCACTGATTGGCTGTTGTGGCTGTGGTTGGGGGCCAACAAGTACCAAAAAGCGATTAAATAGATTATGAAGCCCTGGTTGGATGCCAACTATACCGAATTGAATTACTATTGGCAACCAAACTCAGCACATAAGGCCTACAAAGTTCCCCACTCCTATGTTGATTCTCTGATGGCCTCTGTGGAAAAGGAGTGGCGGATAAGTCCAATGACTACTTTATCAAAGTGTGCAAGGCCTTCAGGCGCAGACTGGAGGCCATGTTGGCCGCAGAAGAAATAAATTTTAAAATATAAGTCTTGATATTAAATGTATGGTGTAATTATAATACAAAATTACTCAAGGGCAATTGCTACTTGTAGGCACACTTCCCAACTGGTACATGGCACACTCATATTTATATTATGCTTATAGAAAAAAAGCACGAGGTTAATAAACCATTTGCAACAAGTCTTTAAATACATACACTTGCATACCTTTGCCAAACCATTGACAAATATATATATTTTTTCTGCATTGCTTTTATTTATTTATTACTTAATTGTTTTTTTGGCTTACACACGTAGTTTGTCTACTTTTAATAATTAAATTATAATTGTAACATAAAATATGTATCATAAAATATTTTATTTATTGATATGCACATAAAAATTTCATTAAAATAAATATTAAAATGTGTTTTATGTAGACATATGCTTATGGCAATCCTAATATTTTGTTTTGATGTATACAAACTTCATTCATTCAAAAATATATTGTAAAGAAAGAATAAATGATATATATTACACAACCTGTAGAATATATTTATTTTTTTTTGTTCTGCAAGTTTGTCAACAGTTTTTATTTTGTCAAAAAAAAAATGTTAAAAAAGTCCAAAGAAGCTAACAAAGGATTTGACATACTTCAATGTTTTAAAGTGTGGGATTTTTATATAATATTTTTTTCATTTTGAAGGGGGTTGCGTTTCTATATACCAATGTCTCTGTCCTTTTTATTATTGTAGTAGGTACCCTCTATCCAATGTTGCTTACATCATATATATTATGTATACGTAGTAATCACAATGTTATATGTAATAATGCACACCTTTTTATTCATTCTTCTTCTTCTTTTTGAATGCCCCCGTCCCCTTTATTCCTCCTCTTATTATTTTCTTCTTATTATTCTTTCCGGCATTTAAGAATGAACATTTTTCTGAATGAAAAGATCCGCCGCGCAGTCTCAAAAGGACATAGAGACGCGGGGGCCTATGAAATATATAAACAACAAGAAAATAAAAGGCGTGGGAGAGGGGCTGAGAGGTTCCCTCTTGCTAAGGCCACTTTTTGTACCAAGCCACTCACTGTCTCGTAAAGGAAAGCAGTAAATTCACCCTCCCCCCTTATAAAAAGAGAGAGAGAGAATACATACATTCATACTACACACACACACACACACATAAAAATGAATGAACATATTACTACTATTTGTTTAAAATCTAAGAAACTCATTCAAAAAAACCAACCAACAAATACATGCCTTATAAAAAACACACGCAGGGCACACTCATCCATAAATAAAAGAACTACTACTACCCATCATCATATTAACTGATAAATAGAATTTGATTTAAAATTTATGTACATTGGCTCAGCTTCTTCTATTTTGTGGATGTAATTTTCATCTTCTAAGAAACTGTAGGTGGTGTGTAAAGTGATTACACTTTTTTTTACGGGCGTGCGCGGACGTAATTTCGTACAAAAACAAAAAAAACATCTCGAAAGATGATAGAACCAAGATATTCATCATCATTTGGGCAACAGACCAAGATCCCTTAACACATAGTCTCCACATCAACACAAACTCTTATTAGAACTCTCTCTCAACATTATATACTTATTTTGTTTTGTTACTAATATTCCTATTCACACGGCAAAAGCAGGCGTTACAGAAACAAATAGCGTTACCTTTATGTATTCTTTGATTATATGGATAGAGACAGTGTTATTTTATTCAAACCGGAGCATTTCTCATCATCTACGTCTAGAATATGTGAAACCAAAACTCTGGACTAGGAATTGAAAGTATACATATCCTTCAGTATATTAGCGAAGTAACCATCAAACTCAATCAATTTTATCACAAGGAGAACTACATGCAAACAAAGAGTGACTACTGATTTCTTGTACTTGTTACATCAATGTTGTTACTTTCATAAACATTAACCAAGAAAAGCAAAAAAAAAAAAAAAAAAAACAATCATTGCAATGTCAAGAACTCTAATCATAAACCCAATTTGTACTTGATTCTGCCATATCAAACTTAACATTTCATTCATATCATAGACTCATGTTCTGTTCATCTCTATCTCGAAACATTTTGATCTGGCTTTGAAATTATTGACTTTCAAGGTATGTAACTAATGTGTTATGCTCTTTTGTAAATAACAACCCTCCCCCCACCTCCCATAAATTAATATTTATCTTTCTTTATTATGTGCACTTTAAAAGATTTCACATTATTGCTTCTTTTGTCATTAAAAACTTACTTAAAAGTTTCATTCACCCTCTAAAATATGTTTCTACAACATAATAATAATATTTCATAAAACTAACTTTTTCATAGTCTTGTTATAATGTACTTAATGAATAATTTTTCCAGAACAATAAATATATTTCATATATCTAGGGTTACACTATGAAATTTTTTGTGCGGGGGAGCAATTGAATATAAGTACTACACAGGGTAGATAAAATAGGCTAAAAAGTATATATTTGAAATCCATTTAATTTGTTTACATTGTTTTTATATTTAATTTGTGTTGTAAATGATTCAGACATTTAAAGTGAGGGAAACCCCTTTTTATAAAAGAAATTGAAGCAATTGATATTTTTTTTTAAATTGAGGATTTTCAAAAAAGGGTATGTATACATATGTTAGAATAATGTACATAAAGATATTAATACTTTCATAAAACCTATAAAAAATTTATTTGTTTCTTCTATGAAATTCTGAAATTTAATTAAAATCATTTACATAAGAACAAGTTCAATTAATATTTTATCCATTTCTGTCGTCGCTTGAAATGAAGAGAAACAAAAGAATACATTCAAGCATATAATTGCGTAGCTTTGTAGGTACAGTATTACCTTTCCGATAGTGTATAGATTGCATATATTAGTTAATTCGCCATTACTTTCCTAGGCCCTTTGCAAACACTTATTTCTAACAATTTGTGTGTATTATTCAACTCAACCCTTTTTTCTCCTCCTTCTTTACCATAAATTTCTGATTTATCTTAATTATCCATTGAATATTTTCCCCTGGCTTCCTCTAAAATATCCTAAAAGTTACAATCACTTCATTATTCAATGTTTTTGTGTGCTAAAAAATGTTAATATTGCATTAAAATTGACTTGTATTGATGAAAATAAAAGAGATACAAAGTAGAAAATGCTCCATTATACATTGATATGAAGTATTTTGCAAGGAAAAATCAAATCAGAAAGAGTCATAGTAGGACTTTTTGTGCAGGTTTTTAAAGACCCAGGAAAGTATTCACATTTGAATATGAACGGAAAGTAAGTAAGGGATTTGTGCCTTTATTGAAAACTGATATTCAACGCTCATTTATAACTTTAGCTAATAATTTAGGTAGAAATATTATAATTCAAATATATTTCAAACGATGTAGAATTAATTCATTTTTCTTTGGTTTATGGACATAAATGGTTTTGTATACATATATATTAGAGATGTAGAAACCCCCAATTGCGCTTTTGTTTGAATCCTAATTATAGATACGTCATCATTTTTTGTTATCCTTCTTTCTTTCAGATATAAACCAAAGCTTTCAAATCCTTGCCTTATACATACATATATGTAAGACTCAAATCATAATCAACTACAAACTGATCTCGACCTATTCCATTACAAATTATCTTTATTTTTCTTCCTTGTGCTTTTATTTTTGGATCCTATAATTTTGTACATTGCTAAAGGAGAAAATATGTTGATTATTCCATTATATTTATTGCTGTTACATTCCACTTTTGTTGTGAGTAGAAGTGCATTCTACTTCAGTAATCGTTCACCTTATCTAAGAAGAAGTGGGTCATCTGGTAGCAACAACTACTATGTGACACCCTCGCCAGCTTCAACACCTACACCCCCTTCTCCATCTCCCTTGCTTTCAAATAACATCATATACTCCTTTTCGCCTCTTGATGAAGAGACTATGAAAAAGTACGGCCACAGAAACACTCGAGACACTGAATGGCCTGCAGAATCAGAAGAGGACAGAAGGCTACTAGAGAAATTTAGTAACCCTAATTTTAAGGAAGAGCCCTCTTGCCATGAGCTGAAGCGAATGTGGAAAATAGCGCGCAAAATGCAATTAAGAGACACCACAAGGGATAATCGGCCTTTCTTCTACAATACAGTCACCTCTCCTAAATTGGATTTGCAAGACGAGGATGACCTCAACAAAGAGGAGTCCAATGCTCTTCTATTTACATCCCCTAAGAAAATGAAAACGGATCGACGGCGTTTATCCGTGATCCCCTCGAGGTCTTCTACGGAGTCAATTCAAAATGACGATGATGAGGACGAGAACAAATCTCGGGTGTATGGCAAAATATCTCAATATCAACCTACGACAAAAGTACATGACCCAACAAACGATATCTACAATATACTACGTTCTCGAAAAGAGCGCCAAATAAATCATTTAAGATCCTTGCGTATGAGAGCGAACCAAAATGAAATTCCAAACTATGGAAATATTCGTTATTACGATGCTCCTTCAAAATCCTCTCCTTCTTCTTTTATGGACAAACTTCGATCCAAACTAAGAGATGACAAAGGATTGCCCACTCTATCGTCTTCTTCGTCAAATGATGACAGATCTTCAAATGAATTTGATGGATTTATTACTCAAGAAGAGCCTTCAATCACGCAGTCTCCTCGACCCTTCGAGAAACTAAGGTTACAATTACTCTCTGGAGACAAAGAAAATGATGATGACAGAATGGTTGCCTTTGATAGCATCAAAAATAAGTTATTGAATAAAAGCATCAAACAACGCATGATTGATCAATCCAGTAGAGGAATCCGACGTAAAAATTCAAAGAAACGTCGTAAAAATGTAAGAAAGTTTTTTTGTCTTTTTTCCTTTATTTCTCAGAAAAATATTCTCACAAAAGTATGCAATTAAAATTCTAACTCAGGCTTAAAATTAACAGCAGTCAAGCATTAAAATGACTTAGAGCAGCATAGTTTGTGCTTTATTTATGATTGTATGAACATTCATTCAAAAACTCTACGACACATTGACTCTCTCTCTCTATATATATATACATTATTAATGTAGTACTTATCAAATACTACGCTATTTCTGAAGGAATAATAAGTTTATATATATGCATTAAAAAATGAGGAATTACTACGAAATTTGTATGTAAAAAGTATATATATATTTAAAAGACATTTTTGAATAACTGAAAAATTAGATTATTCTTTTACTATTAAATGAGGGGAATAACTAACAGAAAACTAAAATGAATAAAATATGAATGAGGTCATGCAGGGGTTACTAGAATCTATATTATCAAATAGCATGTAATTAATTTGTATGTTTTTCAACAATTTTCAATTAGTTTTCATAATAATGTAAAATTAAATCTTTTTACACGTAAACTGCATTCACAGTGTAATGACTATAAATAATTCATTGTAACTTTTAAGATTATATTTAAATAGCAGAGTGTTGGATAATTACATTAAATGTGGAGGAAAAAAACGGAGATAACTTTTATTTTAGTCCTCCAAAAGGAAAAAATAAATATGGGGGGGGCAATCCACCCACGCAGGCTTTTTATTCATTTATATTAAAGATTAGTTTTTAAAAGTTAACTCTCTTGTCTTTTGTCGAGCAAAAGAAAGCTTTTTATATGTATATAAGTGTATAATAATCATCACAGGTTTGTCACATTAAATGAATAGAGAAGGATCCGGTTTGAATGAAACATTATCATCTTTAAAAAATCATTTCACTTCTATTAATATATCAATTTTTATTTCTTTTATTCACCAACACCCTAACTTAACTAATACCACTAAAAAAAGCTAATACAATTAATGAAGATAAGGGAGGCAGAGTTGAGACGAGAATACTTGAGAAATCTCTATGAGAGGATTACGGATGAAGAAGAGGTAATTCAATTTTTTCTACAAAATGAAGTGATTGTCCTTCCTTTTTTTTCTATCCAGTGACACTCTTTTTTAATTTTTTACTATAGAAAAGAAGGAGAAATAGGAAAAACCGTAGAAATGGTCGACATAAAACTATGAGACGGATGCAGGACTTGAGAAAATCTAATGAGGGTGTTATCAAATATGAAGAAGAATGAATCATCATCCATATAACGAACAATCCGTGATTATCATCGTTTTTATCCATGAAGCTTTCAATAACCAAACAAAACAAAAGAAAAAAAAAGAAGAATTTCGTGCTTTCAAGACTTCAAACGACTTGGCTTTCACGGAGTGACTTGACAAAAACACACATACCTTTATAAATATTCATTTTTCATAATAAATTATTCTACTTTTTTTTTTTTTTTTTTTTGACAGACAAACATAGTCATAATCAATAGTGTGTATTTGCATTACCTACTTACATGCACGGCCGATAACCTTGAGGACCCTGAACGTAAGATATCACAATCAAACACACTTACAAAAACATAATCAAATCTTTGAAGGTAAGGAAATTAGGACAACGTGATTATCCCTCCTTCCTAACTTAACTTATTAAATATCATATTTTTGGGGGATTCATATCAATACTTACTACATATTTTTCTAATCCCTTTATTGTTCACCAATCTTAAACGAATATTAAAAAAGTATATATATCTTTAGCACATATAACTTTTTCTTTTAAAAAAAGTCGTATATATAAAGGATGAGCCTTAGATTTTACGAAAAAACAAAAAAATAAAATCATCGTAGACACAATAGTTATTTTTTTAGTCTTTCCAAAAATAATAATTTATTTATTTCAGATGTATATAAAAAATATCTTTGATATATACATATTTTTTAGAATTTTTACATATAATATTTGTTTAAGTAATCTGTTAATAAAATATTCACAAAAATGTCTTTAAAAGCAACTTCTATATAATACATGTTCAGATAAAGATAAATATTTTTCCCTTCCACCCCTTTCAATCATTTTTTGAATTTTCAAATCTTCATATATCATAACGCCCAGTTAAGGAATTTTTCTTTTTTAATAGAAATTTAATAATTGAAAATTAATTTTTCGATTTTTTTGCCCAAAAATTAAATTTTCTGTAATTAAATTATTACAGAATTTCCTCATAAAAATCAATTTAATTTTTAACTTGTTTTGCAAAAAGTTTAATTTTATGGCCATAGATTTTTGAAAATTTTCTCCTAAAAATTTAATGTTTTGAAATTTTTTCCTCAAAAAGTTAAGTTTTTCTAAAAGTAGCAGATTTTTGAAATTTTTCTCTATAAAAATTTATTTTTGGAGAATAGCTTTGGATTTTTGAAAAAAAAAATCCAAAAAAATTTTCTGTAAATATTTGAATTTTTTTTTCAAAAAATTTAACAATAGATATTTTTCCCCAAAAATTAAAATATTTGAAATTTAATTATTGAAATTTCTTGTGAAATCGTCGATTTTTGATTTTTTTTTTGAAAAAATTAAAAAATTTGGATTTTTATTTCAAAAAATTCCCAAAACTAAGCCCCCCCCCCTTAAAAACGTATATAATCTTGCGGACGCCCTTGTATATATAAGGGCTTGTCAACAAACTAATATGTAATTCAGGGCTTTCAATACTATTCACATGAATGATGGATAAATAGTTTTTGTCCTTCTCCAAATTAGCTCCTCCTCCTCTGAATCAACCAAACATGGTTGGTAGACTCCTAGTCCCTGATATCATCATCAGTATTATATCATTTATATCATATACATATATATTCATGAGCAAAAAGTAATTCTATTTTACATATTTTTGCCCTCTTTTTGTAATTCATTACTTTATGAAAACTCATTTTATTTGAAATCCGATTTAAATAATCAAAAAATATATCATTATATACATTTTTAGGAACTCTCGTATTATAATATTTTAATCATGATTCCTTTCGATTAATAGTTAATTATTTTATTTTTTTCCCCAACATATCAATTTTTGTGATTATAAATATTTCTTGTTGTTAAATTGACGATAAATCCGTATTTTTTTTTTTTTTTTCAATATAATGTTTCATTATACACATTAAAAAATATATATTTTTGAGAAATAATGTTACTATTCGATGCTAGATCAAAAATATAAAAAATATATAATTAACCAAGTCTATTATTTTTAAAATATCAATAACTACCGGGCCGTGCAAAATTATTTACCGATGATGTAAATATACTTTTTAAGAGGTTTTGTGGCAACCAATCTGATTGTTTCGTATTTTTACTGTTAAAATAAACAAAAATCCTTCCTGTGAGAGCGTAACAACTTCCACACGTGAGACCATGTCCAATCAGGAAACAAAGAGGATCGAAATTGCAGCCCTCCTCCGAGCGGGAGTGCCTCATAACAACATTAAGGTACAGGTTGGGGCCACGTTGAAGACAATTTACAATATTTCCAAGCGCTTGGAGGCTGGAGGTGATCTCAAGCATTCCCCTGGGGCTGGTAGGAAGCCCACTGTCTCAACAAGGCAAGTAAAGGAAGTGTTCAAGAGGACTCCCAACATGTCCATTGCCGACATGGCCAGAAAGATGGGAACGTCGACATCAACTGTTTCAAGGGCATTGAAAAGGGATGGATGAAAGCCCCTGAGGCATACTGAACGCCCTCTGCTAACTGAACGTCAGCGAGAAGTCAGACTTGAGCGTGCCAAGAAAACCTTGAAATGATATCAAGAGCTCATCTGGACACATCATCATTTTTTCAGATGAGAAAACTTTTACGGTCGATCCTGTTTTCAACAGGCAAAATGACCGTGTTGTGAGCTTTGGGGATGTTTGGAGATCCAACGGGAAGGCCATGAAGCCGATATGGTTCCCCACTGGCTCAGATTAACAGGGGAGGATTCTGTGAAGATTCTGGCATCCAAGGTCCTTCCGTGGATCAAATCCATAGTCGGCAACTCTCCTTGGGTTTTTCAACAAGATGGAGCACCCGCCCACGCTTCCAAGAAAGCTCAGGAGTGGCGCAAGGACAACATGAACTTTTGGCCAAGGACTACTGGCCCCTCAGAGCCCAGATCTGAACGCACTAGACTTCCCTATCTAGGTGCACTTGGAGACCAAGGTTTGCAAAAAACTACACAAGAACATAAATGCCTTAAAGGCTGCTGTCAACAAGACCTGGGCCTCCATGGACGCTGATTACATCCAGCAAGTCTGTGGCAGCTTCAGACGTCGCCTGACCAGTGTCATTGAGTCAAATGGTGGCTACATTGATTCAATTTGATCACAAACTATTTTATTATTCTAAAAATGTATGAATAAATTGTTTCTCAATTCATTCAAATGTCATTATTGTCCGCGATATGTTCTGAACAAAAATCGGTAAATAATTCTGCACGGCCCGGTAGTTCACCCTTACATAGTCCCTTATACCCTTATATAGCACAAAGGCTATACCATAGAAATGAAAGTGAAACTACTCTTAATTGTTTGGATCAATCATTCGTGAAGGGGATTGAAAGAAGAATCAATGAATGAAACTAATCTTTAATAAATACAATACAGATCTTATTCCTTTATGCGTAAAATCATATTCAGTAAAGAAGATATCTTATTGTTACGAATTTTTCTTTAGAGTTTGAAATAATGAAAAATAAAATAAACCAAAAGATAGTAAAATAGATGCTATCATATCCTCGCATAATATAATAATTTCATATATGTACAGTTCAAGGTTAATATAAATACAAGGTAAGAACATTAAGTAATGGGGCTTGTTGGAATTGATAAATATTATTTATATATTGACAATCAACATTAAACGTATTTTGGCATTTAGCACAATTTAAGATACTTTTATTAATATTTATGTATATTATAAAATACATTTTGTTTTCAATGCGCCCTAAGAATTTTAAATAGGGAAAATTACAATCAAAAAAGTTTTATAGAGATATGAACTGTACAGATTGTAGGGTTCCCTCGTTAGTTAAAAACCAGCAAGATTGCACTCATAAGCTTTCCCTCAATTAGTTAATTTACAACTATTGTGGTTTTTGTACTTTTAAAAATATGACTGAATAGAATAATTTTAAATATAAAACAAACTAAAGAATATTAATGATAGTATCAAGGGATTCCATTTTCTGAGGGAAACAAAGACCTAAATCAAATTCATATTGATGTTGAGTTCTGAGGAGATGAATATATCTGATATTGTTTGATTTTAAGGAAATAATTATTTTTATAAAAAAGGGTCTTTCATTAAGAAATGGGGTCGAGCCAAATTTCAAAACTAAAGCCATAAGATAAGGCAAGATAAAACCAATACTTGGTATGTAGACATCAATTATAAAAAAGATAACCAAAAACTTATAATAATAATGAGCCTCTTCTTACTTGAAATTTGAAAACAAAAATTAACTTAATACATATAAAATTGATTCTATAACTTTTTATAAATTATGGAACATAAAATACTAACCTATTTTTCAAAGAAAAAAGATAACAAATACTCCATTGTAAAAAAGGAAACAAAAAAAGCTTGGGTGAAACATATCCATAAAATAGATTTTTAAATTTCAAAAATTTAAAAGTTTCACATGAAAAAAAAACAAAAAACCTTTTTCCCTTAAAGCGGTTGTACAAGTATATATACGTCGTATTCGTTAGTTCAATTATATGATTGTTTTTGAGTTTTTAGTTCTTTTAGAAGGAAATTATTTACTTCTAATACAATGTTAAATCATGTTTTTTTATCCATACGCAAATTTCCTTTTATTTATTTATTTTCGAACATTTAAATATTTTTATAATATAACCTTGGGACTGGGGACACGAAAAAAAGTGCTCCCTGAAATATAAAATGCAAGAAATTAGTCAGATAATGGAGTCCAAATTGGGTATAAAGCTATCAAACCGCGAACTCATGCATAGTTTTTTGGGGGAGCTAGCGATCTATATGGCGTGGCCTCAAAAGTTATACAATATTTGCTTGTGCTGCTCTAAACGAGTTTGTATCACCTAATTTGGTCAAAGGGAGAGAAAAAAATAGGGTAAGAGGAAGAAAATGAAGTAAACTATTTTTATCTTAGTAATAGCTCAACACTTTATTTAAATTCAACTGATTTTCAATCAGTACCGACCTTCAAAAGACAGCTCTCAATATTTTACGGCAATTTCTTCTTTACCTTGTGAGCTATTGTGGCAAGAGTGACGCTACTTTTATTATTGTCAAAACAATGGATCATAAACTATTTCGTGTTTTAATCTTATTATTATTATTTTTTTTTTTGTAGGAAAAAATCTGTTAAGCTAAGTAATGGCTGGAAAAGTGTTATGAAGTCTCGCTCCATAAAGCGAGTAAAAAAAGACAATTTGGAACAGAAGAAAAATGTGTTTTCTTTGTTAAGACCTGGACTATTGAACCCATGGTTCATAGCCAAATTTCTACGGTTATGAAGTAATTATTTTTGATAACTAGAATTGATCTATTTTCTTGTCGTAATATTATTTTTTAATTGTTAAACATCAATTGCAAATTGTGATGTTGTAGTTTCATTTATCTTGAGTTTTTTATTTGTGGTTCGTTATACATTATTTAAGAGGTAAAGTGGTCGGGTGCACAACGCGATTTGACCAAGAATTCAGAAAAACTATCAAGAAGGATAATGAGGACTACCTGACAATGATTTCTTGGAATCTTTGTGACCTAGAACTGCCCAAAATTATCCAAAGTACTGCCTTAATGAGGAAAAAAATAAAAAAAATTGATGAATACCATCGCTGATAGTATCACCGTAGTGCCCCGTTTAACTGTCTCGTCAAAGAAGGATTATGGTACCTCAGCTATGCACGTTGTAAGGGACAGACTATAAGACCGTCAAAAAGGGAGAAAATTGTCACTCAAACTAATCTTTGATCAAGCAGAAACAAAAGCCCCCCTCTCCCGTGAAAAATCTTGTCTGGTTCTTCTCAAATGGTAAACATTTCTTTCAAATCCAGAAGCATAATTCGAGGAATAATAAATGATTGGCTAAAAGTCCTTATAGCGTCCATAGGATCATGTAGGCTAAGTAACCAGAGTAAGTTATTGTTCTTGGTATTATTAGCATCGAGGGACACGTTATGCCGCTCTTCATTTTCAAGCAGGGCCTGAAGGTCTACATCGATGTTCTACGCATCGAAGTCTTTCTCTGGATCCAGCAGCAAGACAGGCTGCTACCCTGTCACAACAGCAAAAGAATACTCATTTTTTTATTCTGATAAGATTATGACATCCTGGTGATTTTTTGGCCTCCGAAGTCGTTGGAATTGAATCCTTTAGACTATTTTATCTTGGGCAGCGTAAAAAAAAGTTTCCAAGGAAGATCCCCCCAGCACCATAATATCCCTGAGAACTGGAACAAGTAGGGTATTCTCGACATTACCCAGTGGGATAGTCAAGAAGGCAGTATGACTTTTTTTGGGAACTTTTTGAACGTGAGGTCCAAGCTAACGACAATATTATTGATTGAAGGTATAATTTAGGATATTATATTGATTTTTGTGAAAGTTTTAATGAAATTGCTTATGAAATAAAGTGCTTTACTTTCTTTTTCGGCTTGCTTTCGCAAGCTGTTTCAACTGAATCACCCTCCACGAAGAATATGAATTGAATAATAATTTTTAATTGTGAATACATTAAATTCTTTAAATGTTAAGAAAATACTTTAAGCAAATTACAATATATATTAATTTGTATTCATACAATGTATTTTAATATATTTATGTAAATTTTGACGTACAAATACATATCATTTATAAAATAGTAATATAATTATTTATACCCGACTAAAAAATTAACTTCTTACCAATTTTGAAAGTTTAAAATTAACATTTTTGTCAAAACATCTGTTCAATATTTCCTTTTTCTTAAAGAAAATAATTTTACAACTCTTTTCATTTTACAAATGGAAAAACGAAATATGAATAGGTTCACACAGGCTTTTCTAAACTGTGAAGCAAAAGTTTCCGCCATAGATTTTTTTGAAAGTCCTCTTCAATATTGGAGTTTCTTTTTACAGTCCGTATCAAAATAATTTTCTTGGCAAAGTATTTTACAATATGAGCTTATCTTAGTGGTAAAATTCAAAGAATCATTTTTCAAATGTAGTGGCTTGCAAATAAGGGTTATAAAAATATAATATCTTCATGTTTCCTCCGTGTCTTTTATACATCTATTTTTGGCTTTGTATACAAAGGTATGTACCACATCAAAACGTTTAGATTCTATGACGCATCTAAAGGATTTGAATATTGTTAAAAAAAGACTGCATGAATGAAGCTTTTTCCAAATTTAAGATACATCAAATATAAAAAGAATAAGAAGCATTGAAACAACTTCCTCTCCATGAAATAATTGAATAGTTTAATTGAATAATATTTTATTAATCAATTACTCATGAACCCGGTAAAGGTGGAATCTGAAGAGATCGCAAAAGAAGGCTGGAAAATATACTTATACAAACTCGAAAGAAAAATGATTTCATTATAGATTGTCAATATCATTTATATTTACAAATAAATAAAAATCCACCCTTAGTGACCCTTATTAAATTGTCAGAGATGATTTTTTTCCAACTCTTCTACAATTGTCATCGCCTAATACTTTTTATTAAACAAAGTTGTGATGAAATAGTCAAATATATTCAAATCCAACCTACATATAAGAACAGATTGGCTCATAGTTGTCAAACCAATTCAATGTAAAGCATTGTCTTAATTTGTTTGCCCCAGTTTAGTTCCAGTCTTAAGACAAGTCCTCGAAATCCTTGGTACCCCTCCTTTGGACGGTCAGTACTAGAAATTATTTTTTTTAAAAGAATGAGTACAGTCATCAAGGAACTAACTTTAGAAGTTTTAAGATTGATGTAAAAGACTGAACTAGACCGATAACGAATTGGAATGGGATTGCTTTAGTCTTTAGTCCTAAATAAGGGCTGGCACAATACTACTTGTGAACATGGTGAAGCGGTATTCTACGGATTATACGTTTAAAAAAATATTACCTTGGATTTGGAGAGCCGTTTAGGATAATCCTCACTTCTTTTCTTCTTAGCTTCGCAAATGTATTTAAATATTTAGGACTGGTACATAATTGTCCTCTCTTTTGTATTTTTATTTTAATCCTGTCCGGGTTTTTTTTTATTACTCAACGTGTTTAATGCGGTGTCATAGTTGTTTTTTTGTTGTTGTTGTTGTTGTGTAAATAGAGACAATTAATATATAAAAATAAATTCTTATTAATGTATTTTAAAATTTAAATGCAAAATATCTTTAATTTGACAGGAATGTATCTTTATTGTATCTCTCAACCTTTCGTTCAAAAAAAGTCGGTAGCTAACTGAATCTTCAAAACTGTGATATAATAATAATGATATGGAATTATTCAAAGGTAAACAAGAGTGAATACTAGGTTAATCAATCCATATTTAGCAATTTGCTACCTTTACTGTATATCCTAAATTGTATAAACCTTTCCTAAAAGAGAAACAGAAATAACACAGTAGATCAATTAGTAATGAGTCAGTTCTTCGCTACAAAGGGAATATTATTATTTAATCATTATTGTAGCTCATGGTTCACACAATAGCTAATTTAAAATACAAGCAAAGAATGTTCAGAATACGAATAAGAAGAAAATAAATAGAAAAATAGCAATAAAGTTCAGAGTGGGTACCCAGTACTTGCAGAATGACTAAATTACGAAAAAAAATGATTTTTACGGAATCGAGAGAAGACTACTGAACCCCGATTTGGAATATGTTGAAATGCTATATTTTATAGTTAATATGACCTCTTTCACAAAAAATAACAGCCTTCACACCCTGGCAAACAGATTGAAAGCTATTAACAATGAAAGCCGTATCTATGGCGTACCATAATGGTAGTTCCAAGCGAATCAAAATTTAGAGGAGACGTGCAGTAGACTTTCTTCTCCAAGACAACTCCAACTGTAAAGTCCAGGCAGTTCAGATCAAAGTTAATGAAGGGCCACATGGAGGCTGCCCAGAAGTCAGCCATATTCTAACTGCAGAAGTTTTGGATGTAAGGGGCTGTAAATAACTTCTTAATATTGTAGGCAGTCCGAATGGATATAACAACGGTCTCTGTAGCCTTATCGGTAGTGACACCAAGGAGGGGGTAACAAATTTAGAAATTTAAAAAAAGGACAAAATTTTATATGATGTTGTATAATTAATTTTCACTGTTATAGTAAATTAAGATATGATTAGATTTAAATTATAGATCACGAAACAGTATTATAAATGTATATTAGATAACTTCACTTTTACAACATATAAAAAAAATAAAAATGACGAAGAAACCTTTGTAATGAGCAATACAATTTCTCAAATTTCTGCTCACTGATTGATTTTTTAATTTTTGATAGAACTATATCAATTGATAGCAGAATATAATATTTGTAATAGAAAAACAACGAACGTCTTACTACAATATACATATATAAATATTTTCCTTGTTACAACTGTATCCAGGTTCCTTAGGAATTCAATTCAGACAAGGCCGAGTTCAAGATAACAAAAAAGTGAGGAGATTTGTCTCCTCAAAACTGTACGGTTGTACAAAATGAGCCGGGAAATCAGTGTGCACTATTTGTAATCAACAGAGAGAAGAAAAAAAAATCCTTACTTCACCACGGACACGGGCAGGCTAATACATGAACAGGTCAGCACAATTCTAAGATCTAACTGAGGAGGATCGTAGAAAAATAAATCGATGAATATTAAAAAAAAAAAGCAATCTCCAGGGCTTCCAGTCTTCTTATTAAAATGTATAATACTTTTATGTGCTATTTAGCTCCAATTCTAAGCCACATTTTTGCAGATACCTTCAACATTTGGGTTATTCCTAATTTTATGTATACTTGAGTAATATGTCTACTCCTAAATGTATATAAAGGTATGGGCCAAATATATTGTTGGATACCTCTTATAAAATCCTCACTAGAATTCTTAACAGCTGAATTACTCACGCCCTACCTTTTGTTGTTTCTCCTCCTCAAAAAAGACACTAAAGTGGCGGCGTGCAGAAGATATACCTACAACACTGCAGGATGCGATAGAATTATCAAAACAAAAACAAAACAAGGATTATGCCACTATTTTAGTCGATTTTGAAAAAACATTCAACTCAATTAATCACGAAATCATCATGAAACAACTTTGTCAGAAGGGATTTCGAATTGATAAATATAATCACCAGTGTTCTCAGGAGATCATATTCCCTCTAAGATATACCCGGTGATAACACATTTCCTATTGGTGGAGGATGTAAGCAAAGTGACATTCTTTTGCCTTCCTTATTAATCATGTCAGTCAACTCCCAATATAACATGATAAATTCCAATGGTAAAATAAAATACCTTAAAATGATATCCATCGTCTCAGAACATGATCAATGTTATAGACAAATTTAGAAAAAATTAATTAATATGTGTAAGACAGAAATCATTTTTCCTTTTACGAGATATCTGTAGAATATTTTTCCAAAGTTCATGTACACAGTGTCAACGTCCCTGTCAGGAATATCTATATCTACAGCTAGTGAAGAATATGTCATGCAAATAAACAAAAGAAAAATCCTTCAAACCATCTCAAAGGAGTAAAATTAAATAAAAAACTTATCTCCAATAATTTTGGTCTAATAAAAATAAAGGATAGGATAAAAGTGACCCTTTTGCTAGGCCCTATAAATCAAAAATGCGTGCCCTTATAGAGTAAGTGAGAAGTATCCTGACCTGTAATGGCAAAAGGGCTGGTATATCTCAAAGTTAGCCCAGTAAGGGCGTGGGTTCCTGGATCTGTCAAAAGTTAGAACGCAGTGGGGATATTGGGACTTTAAGGCACAGAAGTCGTTTCAAAGGGTAAGTTGGGAGCCATTCCAAAAGAAAGCCTTTAAGCGTCCCAGAGAACAGTTAGAAGTAGCAAAGGGCTTGGGATATTTTTTGAATCTTATGTCTAATTTTTTTAACCAAGCCATCCGTTATACATTTATTATTACCATTGGACAGTCCCTGTATTAGAAACGTTACAAAATTGGCGGGAAAAACGACCTCACTCAAAAGCATAAACAAAAATAGGGTTTGACAAATAAGTTGATGTTTTGATTAAACCATTGCAAAATGAGTGAGATAAGTAATTATCTAATTGAAATTATAAATTTTTGCAGTTTTCTTTCATTATATATAATATATATTCCTCTCTATATATGATAATTATTTCATTCAAACAAGTAATGGTCTATCAACCAAGGCAACAGTGCACTTGTCACCCTCTAGTCCATCGCTCTCTCTTTTTTTCTATAACACATATGATCACTATGATCAATGATGAAAATCTAGTGCAGTACGACATGTTAAAAAAAAAAAATCAACATGGTAACCCTGACAATTGTTTTGTAGGAGAGAAAGAATAATGTTCATGACGTTTCATTAGATCAGCTACAATCAGCTGTTACAAGAAATAAAGAAGAAAATGATATAAAGAAGGACATTTGCTAGGATTACTCCGCGGTCGATCCCCAATTCTACTCTGAGTGCAACAAGGACTTACAATCATAACTCTGCAACAAATCATCAGGGTTATGTTTCGTCTTTTATGAGAACACACGATTGTTCAATCAGGTTTGGAATTAATTGAATCTATTTAGGAAAGGATGTTTATTACTTAGGAAATAAATAATAATGATAGTTGCTAGGGAAAAGAAAATTCTTTCTTTATATTACCAACTACAAATTAACGGGCCAGCTAAAAGAACACACACCAGATTTACATAATTAACTATGATCCTCAAGTTATTTCAGATTTGAGGAAATAAATTAATTTAAAATATTCTATAATTTCAATGTTGGAAAATCGTTTTGACTTGATTGATTATTAAAAATTTTTATTAAATAAACCCAAATTAAAATTAATGTTTATGCTGCTTTAAAAAATTAAAAAAATATTATTCGTGATTTTGTTGAACTTTTATTAATATATTATAAGGTCTTACTAAATATCTTTGATTTCAAGTGATTAAATGTAATTACTAGCTATATAGCAAATGTTCATTGATTATTATCAAATACTTCCATCTAAATACGTATTTTTATTTTCTCACTAATTATAGCCTAACTCCCTGAGGACAGTCTTTCTATGTAGACATACGAGTATATGACAAAATTAATTAAGAAAAACATTGAATGAATATTTAATTTTAGCTATTGCTGACTTTTAGTGAAAAGCACCATATTATTGACATTGCCACAAACATTGAGAATATTAATATTTGAATTAAAAAAACTGTTGATTTAATATATCAAAGGAATACATAATTTATAGCATTAAAGTTATTCATGAGATAAATATTCGTATTATGTTTTTATAAGCCTTCGCCAAATTAGTTAGGTATGGAAACCCGGGATAGGTACTATTCTGACACTCTTTTAAATGGTTTTTTAAAGGTGTGATTAATCAATATTCGAAAGTAAATAAATAATAATTATTTTGATTCTATTGTTCTTCATTTAAAAAAAGTTTTCAAATATATCAGGACATTTTTGAGATATCCATCGAAATCTACAAATACATGTCACTCATGTTGAGGGAAAATTCAACAGTGTGTGAAATTTGTAAAGAAATAAATTTATTCGAGTCAACTGTACATTGGAAAACACGACCTCTTATTAAAAGAGGGAACCATGGGATCAACAAGGTCAAAATAGCCAACCACAGATAAAAATATCGTCGTTTCGAGGATTTTAAAATTTTTCGTTGCATTCCTCAGCTCTCAATCAGAACTGGTTCCTTCCATGAATTACATTTCTGGTGAATCAAACTAGGTATTTCAACTGGCTTGCCTGTCTATACTGATAAAGTCAACATTTTTTTAAATAAATATATTTGAACTGATGAAAGTACTTTTGTTCTCAATCCTCCCCTAATCTTTGCATTTTTGATTAAAATATATAAGGGTGTATTGAGGCCTCGGCGTGTTGTAAATATTTATCGAATTTGAATATTCTCAATAATTGAACAATTGAGGAATGTACTATCTTGAATCTGGCTATATGATTAAAGTTTGCTCATGACTTTAAAGCCAGTTGAAGCGTACTATTGAAGCCAATGGGCTTCATTCTGTGTATTAAGTTTTGATTTGTATGTTTCTTTTTGTACGATATTTTAAATATCAAGTTTAAGGTATATGTATTCGTATTTTTTTTTTCATTAATCTACTGTGTTTTAGAATTATATTTTCGACCATAGTTTGTTGTCGTATTAATTTATTTACAGATTATACCAATAAGTAGTTTTTCCTTGAAGTGCAAGCCAAAAAATCGAGTTTGACATTAAGGAAATTTGACAAAGTAATATATTTGGTGAAATTCGCCCTCATAACCTTCTTTAGTGTCCTATCCTAGCTTCCAAGCATGGATGTTGTGAAGCGTAAACATATACCTAGACGAATAAACAAGTCAAAGAAAATTGTAACACTTGTTGCAATGGGCCTCTTTGTATTGAGCGTTAGAATATCACAATTCATAGATTTCTTCTGTATGATGTGAGTTTTGAACATCAATTATATCAACTTATAACAAAAAAACAACAACATTACAGCAATATATATCATTTTTTTAATTGCATAAATTTGATGAATATCCCTTATCCTATTGCATTATAATCTAAACCCAATTGAGATTTCGTCTTTAAAATTTTATTTTTTCTACATATATTGATTAAAATGTGAGGAAACTTACTGAACATCTGGGTGGATAATTGACACGCAATCTTCATAATATCACCTGTAATTAGTATGAATAAATAAATTCACCTACTTTCGTTTAAGTGCTTATTATTTATTTTTTTAAAAGGGACGAATAATGATCGTGGAGATCCCCAAGAAACCCTTTATTCCTTCAAAATAATATAATAAAGCCTATTTCAAATCCAATTCGTGTTAATTATCAAGTATGGTTCGATTTTGTGGAAGCATGTGCTAATTCGTATAACAGATTTCATTCTGAAATTCATTTTAGTTATACTTTCTGATCTCAAATATCCTCTCTTATGGAGAATTGACTAAAAACTTCTGATTAAATCTAATTAAAGGAATGTTTTTGTTGATTATATGTATCATTGTTATTAATTTTTCAGTTCCTAGAAAAACTAGAATGATTTCTATTCGACACTGTAGAATGTAAAAGGAGCATTAAACAACTATTATTATGAGTTTAGAACTTAAATGTAATTTTTGCATTTTATGTTTAACTTAATGCAAAAAGTTGTTTTGATTGCCACAACTCAAACTAAAGAAACGGTGCATTTGAAGGTCAGATGGATTTTTCTTTCATTTTAAATTAGTTTTAATAGTATACGTATATACTGTGACAGGGATAGTTGGCTTTAAGAAAAATATAGTGTCGTTTTAGTATGATATACACTTCAACCAGGATTTTTAACTATACATTTAGGTAGTAATATAATCTTTTTAAAGTGTCTTTTCACTTCTTATTTATATCACTACCGGCTTGGAAAATAAATTGAAGCATAAAATAGTAAACTTTTTTATTTCTCATATACATTATGTAAAAAACAAGATATTTTATTCAACTTTTGGGGTATATGTGTATTAAAGTTAACTAAGGATACACTTAGTGTTGTAAGGTGCAATTTGAAAGTTCCTTTGGTAAGTTTGACATTTTTGTAGCATAATCGTACTCAGAATGTTTTGACACAGGTGACGAATAATGGATATATGCGTATGAGCCCGAAACAAAACAACAATTGACTGTATGGGTCTTCGAAGACGAGCCAAATCCAACGAAAGTTGTTCGTGGAAAAAGGACTTCCAAGCAAATGGTCGCCTGTTTCGTCGGCAAAATTGGTCATGTGGCGACTGTTCCACTTAGGACGGTCAATTCTGAGTGGTACCAGTAATAAGGTAATTCATTTTTATCTCCAAATATGTTATTATTTCTAATTTAAAAGCCGTCTAAATTAGATAAAAAGCTTTCAAGATAATGAAATCCTCATTTTCTAATTAGTAATAATGTAAAAATAAATAAAATCACTTTATCAGAAAATATATATTTTAATACATATATTTATTGACTTAGAACCAATTAACTTTATTCATTAATCCCCATAATGAATAAATCTTACTGTATTCATTTCTTCAAATTCGTTACATAAATATTTTATTATTCCTTTATTTGAATTTACCATTTTTCAAATCAATTTTTATTATTCTACTGAGATGTAGGTATATAAGGGACTTTTAAAAACAGAATAATTATTTCATATGTTCAATCCGATATGATATGAGCTTGTATAATGTATTATATACAGTGTGAAGCATAACAATCTCCTATCTGTAGCAATCTGATTGTAGAATTAGTAGTGGTCTGAACGTGGTTTCAATGAAGTAGTTTAGTTATAAGGTTTGTTGCCTTAAATATATGTAGTAAGTCGCTATCATACGTTTTAATACTGAGGAATATGCATTTGGCGTCGAAAATAAACATGCCCGTAAATGTTTTAACATAATAACTTATGAAATTAACTAATTGAAGTTTATTTCCTGAGTTTTTATTGATGAAATTGATTAAAATCAGTTTATTGCGTGAATTTTGAACATGCAAAAGACTATTTTCTCAAATCATTTTCATAATTTGAAATTTGCAAAATTGTTTGAACAAAAATAACTTCACAGACAATAATGCTAGAGATATAAAATTGTCACACAATACATCTAAATTACTGCAATTAGTTCAAATCAAGTAATTGATAAATTCTGAATAACCAACATTTTTAAGATCTTTACAAAATTGCCACAATTACTAATTATTCCATCAATTTATCATCCATAGTTATAAAATAAGATATGTCAGTAATTTCATTTTGAATCATTTAATTTAAAGTTTAAAAGAACTACCTTTAGGTTTTACCAATAGTTTATGCCAAGATGGAACTGAAGTCATTAAGGCCCACATTTGTGTAATTGTGGATAAAAATGGAAATTTTAATTGTCTAATGCAAGATTTCATTAATTAAAAATGTATCAAAAGCAATATGTGATCATAATCAAGTATAAGTCAATTTTATAGGAAGAATCCCTAAAACAAATATAGGATTTCATTATATTTCTTTCGGATATATAATTTAGTCTTAGATATTCTACATTATTTAGTACGCATTAAGTTAATACTTTTATAAAACTCATAAAAACTGAAATGATTTTATAAATTATCTTTATAATATCTATCTGTGTTTCAAAACTGTAAGTTCCTTCATAGACATTCATATTTTCACCAGTATTGGAGAAGAATGTCTCCTATCAGTTATTATTATGGTATCTAGGAAAACTGATGAAATAAACAGGTCAGACAATATTTCTATTTATAAAAAGTGTTTAAAATTTGAGATTTTGATTGGACTTCAAAAATGTGTTTATACATGTATTCCTGCAAAAAATATATATCATGAATATACATTCCACATGGTTTATTTTATACACTAGGGTAAGGTTAAATGTTTTCAGTAAATAGTTTAAATTAATACAAAACGTCTGAAAATGGTAAATTTTAATTCATTTTTCTTTTCTTAAATCTGTCGATGGCACTTTTATCCCACGAATGGGACACTGTAAGTATATATCAAAATTCAATAAGCAAAGAAATAGTTTAATTTAATTAAATACCCTCATTCTAAAATATGAGTATTGCAAATGAACAGCCACCTCTTTAATAAAAACTTTGGAGCCATACCATTTTCTACCTAATTATTTTTCATAGAACATAATTTTATGCCCACATAATGAATTTGGTTTTCTTCTTACTAAAAGATAAATGGATATGATTATAATAAAGTAGACTATTCTGAAATACATATCTATGTATGATTTACAAAATGGAAACTTTTTTCTTCATTAAATTATTATTGTGGGTATTTTTATATATGTATCATGTTCATATTACATTTTTATATAAGTTGTAACTTGTATCAAGTCCATTTCTATGTCTATTTACCCTATATTTATAACTCTTCTAGTGAACTTCTTTTTTATAACACAATTAGTGTACTGGGGTAAAAAAGAAAAACCCATAAATATTTGACGTATATAGATTATATTAATATACTACGTATATAATCACATAATAGCTGAACGATTATAATAATGACGTTATGTAAATTTTGTCTCATTTGCTTAACCACTTTCCACTCATAAATAATAATCAAAATGCAAAAAAAAACACTTGAATTATAATTTTTCTTTTGTGTTGCAAATAACATTATTTTTTTAAAGATAAAAATTTCAATAAAATATTCATTACTTTAGGGAATTTTTGCTAATTAAATTGGTAACCATAAGTTTTTATGAGGTTGTGTTTATTATATATTGGGGGCGACCTCATGTAGAGGGATGCAGCCCTCCCCCCCCTCCCAAAAAAAAATTAAGGAATTTTCGATTCTTATTAGAAAATTTAAAATTTTTCCAAAAAAATTAAATCGTCTGTTAATAGTTATATATTTTCGAAATTTTTTTCCCAAAATGTTTAATCTTTTGAGGATAGCTACTGATTTTTGAAATTTTTTTCAAATTTAATATTTGAAATTTTTTTTCAAAAAATTTACTTTTTCAAATTTTTTACAAAAAATTATAGATGATAATCTATATTATCATTTATTATGTATTTACGTACGTTTAACTGTGAGTGTTTGATGTTTAATATGAGCAACGTAAATTGATTTTTTTTTAAATTAAGGCTCATAAACACTTTTATATAATATAAAATTTGCAGGTAGATGAATTGAGATGTAAATTAAAACTATTCCCTTCCTGAAAACCTTTCAGTACACACTGATAAACAGTAATAATTTTTTTTTTTTTGACAATTACTAAAATATTATTAAACTTGTCAATGGTAGAGTCAAGTTTAATAAATAAAAATAAAATATGACGATTAAAACAAGCAAAAATATTTATACAATTAAAAAAACGAGTAAAAAGTGTAAAATTCTCATTAAAAACAATTATGTCCCATAAGTTTCATATACTTTAATAATTTTTTAACATGTTCAAATATTTTTGGGTAGTAATGGACCAAATCCCCTCCATATTACCATCCAGATCCCGGCGTATTAGTAATTCTCAAAGACAGGGCTGAGTATCACATTGCAGTAGATATGAAAATTGTTCACATTTCTTCAGCCTTATGATTTTTTGGTTGTACACGACGTACACAAAATAAAAAAACAAAGAAGTAACCCCCCCCCCATCAATTCCTGATACTGAAGTATTTATTTACATAATGGATGGAAAAATCTAAAAATATAATTCTATACACTTTATAAGGAGTGGTAGAAAAATAAAATTTCTTCCTAGCACCATTAATCAAAAAATTTGAAATCCTACAGTCACTTATATAAATAATTAAATATTAGACGACTAAAAATAGATATGAGGATAACGACTTTTAGCTCTATAGCGATGATCATTTTCGTACTATTTCTATTAAGCCTGCCCATAACAGTAATAAAATATCAGCAACTAATCTTTATACCTATTCTAGCACATTTATTATTCCTATCATAGGGCGTTAATATTCTATTTTTGAAATTCAAAAGTATGTAAGTAAAGAAAAAAAAGATTTTTATACAGACACATATATATATAAAAAAATCATGAATGAATACTCATATAATAACAAAATCGTGGGTTGGCATTGAAGGTCAGACCATCTAATAATGTATTACAATGCAATTTATAGTAACTTGTCAAAACGGGATCCATTTTTTGAGGAATTTAATTATTGTGTTTTTGAAATATAGACACCATAAGTGAAAATATAAAAATTTTATTTTATATTAATTATCTATTTTAGACAGGCTTGTAAGCTTCCGTTCATTTTTTCGTTCATCGTTCAGTCATTATTTTGGTTCCGTTCAGCGTTGATTGCAGCCAGTAACGTTAAACATAATATCTAACTCAAATATCCTCTCAATGTGAAGTACTTTGAATCCATACAAAAAATGTTGTGTGCGGCTTTGTTTCTTTATTTTTGCCTGTAAAGTACTCTGGAGCGTGAGAATGTTTTTTATTGACGACAAGAGACATTAAATTATTACTGCGTTAAAGGGGCATAAATAATAATTAGGTACGTTTGAGAGTAGTTTATTCACATTTATATGAATATTAATACTTTTTAATTTTCCCAATTAAAAAATTAACCCTGAATTTTCATACTCGTGTTTTTAGGATCCTTATCCCGTGGACAGCTACACCCCTTCCGAAATTACTATGACCTATTACAATGCAATGCTAAAATCTCATTTTTAGCGTTAAAAAAAATCTTTTTCGTTCATAAGCCTGATTTTAGATGAGTAAACAGTCTCCCTAAGAGTTTACTGTCATAAGTAGTACTTAAGAACCCTTTAATAACTTCATGTCTATGTCACTAATAATTAAATATTTTCTGATAAGATTATCTACTAAAATCCACTTACTACAAATATAATTTTATTATGTTCGGGAAATATGTCCCTATTGAGTAGGAAGCTATCGAATCAGGAACTCCTGCATTGTTTTTAAGGGATCTAGCAATTTTGAGTGAGTATCTTCGAAGGTTGTTGTTATATTGCAGTGTTTAGTATCAGTAACACAATATCATAATGTTTATCCCTCGCGGAGTTTTGCTTGGACTACTCTTAACGAATCTTTTAGTGAACTTTTTAATCCGACTTAGTTGCATGAGTGATTCGTCCATTTATACCGTAGTTTTCCCATATATAGATATATCACTCAACCTCAATCAAATATTGCTATGCACTTTGACCTTTTTGTTAAGTTATTATGAAATATGAATCTATTCAGACATCGCACGGTAGTTCATTAGCTTGATACTTTGAGTGCACTCTTATTCGTGCACACAAAGACTGCTAAGTCACCAACTCAGCAACTGAACTGTTTTAACAAAAGAGCGGATTCACCAAAAGAACAAAATCATCAAAAGAAGGAATCATCGAAAAAATGAATCTTTTAATGAACGAATCTTTAAAAGAACGAATCTTCAAAAGAACCGAATCATCGAAATATCATCAAGGACCTCTTCTGTTATGCTATAATACACCTTGTCCCATGAGTTGTGCAGGTGAAGTGCTGGGTCCCAAGACAGGTTAAATTCCCCACCGCTATTTCCTTGAGCATCAAGGATCTCTTGTCATATCCTAAAATACACCTTAGCCCAAGGGTTGTACAAGTGAAGCGCTAAGGCCCAAGGTAGTTTAAACTCCACCGCCGCCGCGTTTTTAAACATCAAGGACCTCTTCTATTAAGCTATAATACACCCCGCTCACAAGTTGCGCAGGGGATCTTAAATAATAATAATTTATTCACTCAAATGAACGCTTACATTAATAATGAGTTAACTAGCGGACAAGTTATATCATCACTCATGTTACATGAAAGTTTTAGGATAAAGAAAAAAATGTTGAACTGACATCTGGAATTTTACATCAAGTTATATAGTGAACCGGATATGGGATACTACAAGGGATTCTTGATCCTCAGAGGAGCAACTGTGCAAGAATTTAACCTGCCGTGTGCCGGGGTGTGTTTTAGTATATAAAATGGAATTTTTTTATTATCATGTCATAGTCAGAATTTTACCATGCAACGATATTTCCACAACTTTTTTAAGACAATAATTTTACACGGGCCCCTTTTTGGGGCAGCCTCAACGCCATTCCATTTCTATTTAATAGCATCCCCAATCCCTATGCTTTGAGAAATGCAATGCTATTAAAAGGTCACATTATCCTATTGAGTAGGCAGTTTTAGAACTAACTTTTAGGTGAAAAAGAGGAATTGTCCGACCCTACGAACAAAACGGCCCAATTTCAAGAAATTATAATAATTATTATATATATATTAGAAAAAAAACAATAGAATACCATTAGGAAGTTGGGTAATTAGATAATTGCATTCCCCTTTATCAAGATGCTGACCCTATGATTGAAGGTACAATTATAGTTACACCAATAACCTCATTGAGTAGTAAATATAATTAAGTGTAGTTCTAAGTGTACTACTTCTTTTTATGTAAATTTAGTTAACAAATTACAAGACTTTCAATAGTAATCTGATGAATAATGAGTATTCCTTTTTGTTACCTATAGTTTTTTGAAATTATTGTACAAAGTAATTCAAGAAGTTTTGTTTAACTACAGATTCCTGGACGTCCCAAACTACAGCATCATTTATGTCGGTGACAAGACATTTCGTAGATGAATACAAAATGGTTTCTGTTCTATTGGAATGTTTTTAAATGTAAGAGAGACATACGACGGTTAATCTGTCTGAACAGATCCTTAGAGTTGCAAAAGGTTGGAGAATTGAAGAAAAAGTTGCTGCATACGGATCCTACAACGTAGCTAATTTTAAGAAAGCTATTCAAGTAATTGGTTGGCCTCATTTGTTCTGCTCAGCACATACTATGAGCCTCATAGTCAGCAATCGAATTACTGAAATATAAACAACAATGGATAATGTCAAATCTATTGTTGAAAATGTGTGTCGAAGTACAGTTGCCTCGGAAAAACTAAAGGCGACTCAGAGGCAGAAGGGGTTTGAGTGACTCTCGTCTAATGTGGGATTTCCCTACTCCGTGGAATTCAACATTCTATATCTTGATACGATTTTTGGGAAATAAAGATGCTATAGCTTTCAACTCTAGCTTTAACTCATTCGAAATTTGACGTCCTCTCAGAACATAAATTTAAAGGGATAAATCAAGTTTGTGAGGTTTAAAAGCCTTTTGAAAATGTCACAGCGGAAATTCGTGGTGGAAAGTAAGTTCTTAAATAAACTTCTATACCAACATCTAAAATTAGTACATCTTAATAATCAGGGCAAAGGTGATTTTTTTTTGTTACATAAACTACCTCCGAATATTCTGGTAATCATATTCTAAACTCTAAAGGCGGGTTACCACATCTTAGAAAAGAAAAAGGGAGTATAAGGTGTGTTAAACGTGATAATCAATATTGAGTGTGCGAATTTGGTTGAGGTTGGAAACCTGAAGAATGCTTTTCATGTTCTCGAACTGTTAACATTATTTTTTCATTCTTGAGGAGAGAACATCTATGAATTAAGTAACTAGTTGTGCTCATTAAAAAATAAAGTAACACTAAATATTTTTTGAAAAGTTATCTTATAGATTAATTAAACAAAGTTTGTCTGTCTTCGACGCCTATTAAATGATAATTGATTGTATATTTTATTATTTCTTAATAATTGGTCAGTAGTTTTATGTCCAAATATCTAGTATTTTTCATAATTGTAACTAATTGAAATTTGATTTAATTATAATGTAGATAAATGAGTGATATTTGGACGCTTTTATATTAATACGTAGCTTTAATAGTGGTCCTCCCAAATGTACAGGTTATGTTTTGGTTTAAGTCCATGTATATATAGTAGTCATTGCTTTAGTCTTCTTAAATATACAAAAATAAGCATCCTCTTCCGTTTTTGCTGACTAGCAACAGTTTTTGATTTCTTCTAGCTCTATCAACTATTAAAAATAATAAGTGAAGGGAAGATTGTATTAGACAGTTAATTCGTCTTGGATGAACACTAATGAGAATTCAATCTGTTCAATAATTTTTTAGGTAGTAACATGAAGTGAGATTGCATTAGCCAGTTAATTTATCCTGGATTGCTGCAATTCAAATGAACAGAATTTAATCTGTTCAAGAAAGCCAAATAGTGACATTATATTGTATAACTAATTTGACATATTATTTGAGTAATATTTTGAAGTACCTATGGCCCATAAGCATTCTATTGAAGCATTGGATATTACGCAAAATACTGATTTACTTGGAGGTAAAGTAATTTTAAAGTTGTTTTGTAGTTGGTGCATGTATTAAGGGATCTTCACTTTAGGCAAGTTGGGAGTAGGTTATTTTATTTAGATGCGGTTGAACAGGGTTTAATTTACAAAGGTTAATATAATAAACTTTTTATTTCTGATTAAGGAAAAACATCAACAAAAAAATCAAAAAATTTATTAATTATAAACTTGATTTAGCTACATATTGAAAAGAGTGTTACGTAGAAATCTGTTGATTGTTTAATGTTTATTGTTACTGATTATTTGATTTACCGAACTTTAGCAATTTGTATCTAGGCATATTCACCTTTTTTTCTACGTATGAGTAGAAATTTGTTGGGTCATTTTCAAAGTAGGTGTATCTGTGGGAGCTTGCCGTACACAATACCCGTTCAGGAATAATTCGGAAGAACTTAAACTTTTTTTATCAAACCCAAGAGGCCACACGCAACATTTTTAACTTGGTTTTTACTGATAAATATATTTGGGTGTTTTAATTATTCTTCTGGAATAAATTAGGTACTTTTACATTAGATTTAAATAAACTAACATAAATTATAAATAACATTATTTATTGGAATTTTTTAATCATTTGACAGACAAACATGGACCGCCAGATTTTGCGTCCAAATGTACCCCCCTTGCGTCCGTGAAACGGGCAGGCTCATACTAGTCTAGTCATATAAAAATTAATAGCACTATAAATGAAAATATTAATTGTTAGAGGTTGCATGATGATAAAAAAAATGTTGCGTTTATTTTTACCATTTTTATGGAAAATAGAAGAATACATTAAATAAAGTTTTTATTAAATAATTCATTGCAATTTTCAAAAATGTAGATTGACAAAACATGTATAACGATGAAAAAAGATTAAAGAACAGTCTATTCCTGCATACATAATTTCAGATAATGAGTGTTTCATTCCTTTCAAAAAGTTAAAATTCTTTCTTTCATATCAGTTAACGAATAATACTTTCATTGTTTGATAATAATATCTTATTTGCGTTCCATCTATATTTTGAACAAAAAATATTTTCCAAGAAATTAAATTAAGAGTTGTGATCATGTTCTTGTACCATATTGTAGTTTCTATGTAAAACATTCCAATATTATGCATAACAATTAATCAAGTTTTTGAATTCATAAATTATATGGTCACAAAAAACATATGATCTAAATTTTCTTTTCGATTTAAAAGCAGTTTACAAAGTATAATACAATTTTTTGGGATTATCCCCCCCCCCCCGTCTCCCATGTTCAGATGTAGTACACAATATAAAATAAACATTTTCTTATAAGATATGTTCGCATTTTTAAAACGTCTCCCTCACCTACTTGTGTTCGTACTTTCAGAATTAACCCATATTTCAAAAGAGAAAGAGGTTGAGCTACTAAGTCAAATAAGGAATTGTTCCGTTCTTTTGATTTTTTAAGGACTCAATACAGAGTGTCACTATTTATTGTCCTTTTTTAAAGTTTAAATTAACCCATATTTATGAAAATAATATTCATTTTAATCTTTTTTTGGGTTTAATAATGTCGATGCAAACGACAAACGCATAAAAGACTGCGGATAGTTGAATTGATCGTAGTGCAATTTTTAAATTGGAAGATTGCCAGTACATTTTATAACAAAAATTTTGCGAAATTTGCACAAATGAACCAGTTATTGAGGGTTATTTTTTTCAACAACAATATTCTCCATTCCTCTTTGTTTTTTGCAATTACGAACAAAATAGTGTTAGGTTTGTGTTTTTCTCTTATAATGCGAATAAATTACTTTTTCTACTTATTTCAAAATAAGCAAAAAAATATTTTTTACAATTTTCTTTGCATGTTTCGTTTTGGCAATTTAAAAAAAAAAAAAAAAAAAAAAGAAGATAGACTCTTAAGCTAGAATTTTTTTTCATGCATATATGTTATTTGAAGTTTATTAAATAATTTTGTGTTTATAACCTATATCGACTGAACCCTGTTTCAGTAATTCAGTGAGATGATAAAACGGTCGTTGGAAATAAATTGTATTTTATCTTCCCAGGCAAGATATTTTTTGAGACAGTCTATTTTGATACTCCGTGTTTTTGGAAAACAGGGTGTATTTCAGGAGATTGACAGTTTTTGGAACGATCAGCTTGTCCCAGAGTCGATTTTGTTCTAATTTTGTAATTTTTAGACAAGTATATCAGTTCAATTTCTTTGTAACTTTCTCCTCAATCTTTTGGTAATTATTTTTTATTGTATGTTCTTGGGAAATCAAAGAGACCGCGATGACAAGGAGAGTATTTTTAAAGTTGATGCTCCTTCAAATTCCACTAGTTTTTCCATAATCTTTTTTAATGAAATTTGGATTTCCCTTAGTCATCCTGTTGTAAAAATCATGGGATTATTCGCATATAAAAAAGTCTTAAATGATTTATTATTGATTTTTAGACATTGCACAAAATGGTTGGAGTCGAGTGAAGACCGTAATTTACAAAAAAACATTGAGGAAGAAAGTTATATTTTACGATGTATTATTAAGAAGTATGATAGGTCTGTAGTTGACGAGGTTGAGAGGAGCCTTCCCTTTTTTGGGAATAAGTGTAGTGATACCAGTTTTCATGAATTGGGACCAACTCCAGTTTGAGAAATTTCAGTGTAAACTTTTTTTATGACTATGGGCACATGGCTTCTTGAAGGTTTGATAAAATTCTATAGGGATACCCGATGGTTCTGGAGATTTTATCTTTTTTTATTAGTTTTTTACGTCAATAACTTTATTCCACATGAAAACTAAGGGAATGAAACTTACTCTTCTTCTTTTGGACTGCTTATTTGTATTTTGTAATGTATTCCCTATAATTTAGAAATATACACTTTAAGTTCTTTTTTTCTCATACAGTACAATATACTACATATATTCACTTATTTCATGTTATAAGATTGGGAGGTTGAGTTACTCCATAATTGTTTTTGGAATAGGACTTTGGTTTGTTCTTATCCTTATTACAACGTTCTTCTTGTGTTGTCTCCAGTGCATACAAAAATATTATTTGGGAAAGAGAGTGCATTTGTTATACTTAAAGAGATTGGTATAAAATAAATGTGTTTATTGTAAAATTCTTTCTGGATCAATGGTTACTTCTCCGAAAGTAAAATTAAGTGTTTTAATTTGTTTATGGACTTTTTTTTAGAGCATTCAAGTTTTTATGATTAAAAATTTTCCTTTACTGTCCATCTACGTCATCAGTTCGCTACATATTCTGATGCGAAAACCTCTTGTTTCATATTCTAGTATATAATTCAATTCCATTTCTGCTCTGATTTAATACATTTGTTGATTCTTTTATAAGAGTTACCGTTTTTTACACTTTTCTTCATGTTGCAGCTGCTATCATTTTTTTCTTTGTCAATACCGATCCGAAAAAGTCTTAATTTTTTGTAAAGCCATAGCCAGGCGTATATATAATGACCTTGATCAAGTTTTTTCTCAGTAAACTGAATTTTGAAATATGTGTGATTATATTAATTTGTGACTATTAACGTTCAGAGTCATTTTTACTCTTAAAACAATCCCCAAATTAAAATTGGGATTAATAAAACTTATTTTAATGTATTTTTTACGTTAAAGTGTTTTCTCCACTGAAGATACTACTTAAAAACCTTCAAATTAATTTTTATCATATTGGAATGAGAGGGTCTATCCACATTTTATTCAGCTCCTAACATTGACTGTGTTATTTATGGCACAGCCACCTTTCTTTACACTCAACAAAAGAAAGGATTGCCCAAGACCAATAACTATTGTTATTTTTATTTGGAAGGAAATAATCTTCCATATGAATCATCATTATGCAGATAATGAAGCATCAGTCCCTGATAACATCAAGGGAAATATAATTAAGGAAGAAAATATCAAAGGTTGCTTGATTATTAGTTCAAAACGTTGCGAAGACGTTGTTACCTAAACATTATTTATTAAGTTATGCTTATATATTTAAAGGCATTACCTCATAGCAAAAAAATACAATTTATATTTTGCAATGAGTTCTAATACTATCTGGAGGAGCAGGAGCTCCAATTATGCAGCCTGTTGTGCTGAAAAACATAATTTCTGACGAGAAATTCTACTTGGTAAACTCATATGAATTTTTGTAGAATTATATGATTATATTATTTGTCTTATTTGTAATTTTATCTCTCCTTCACGTGCAACTCTTCGTTTTCGGGACCCTGCTCAGAAATCCAAAATTGTTTCTCAGCAAAAAATGATGGATTGGCGTAATCTATAGAACTTAAAATGAAAGTAGATTTATGATTGAAAACTATATACCTAATCATTTAAACTGATGAATTTACTCTTCAAAAATTAATTTCAACTTCAAATAGTGTTTGAACAAGAATATGTAGTATGTGTCATTTAAGTCATATGAAATATTATATCCTCCATTGATTTTTGAATATTAATATTGTAAATTCATACTCATGATTCTGTATTTATATGTTAGTTGCCGAACAGAAAGAGATATAACTTTATATAGACTGTATTGTTTGCTGACATGCCCAATTTAAGAGTTTGGAAGGATCAAAATAATATAATTTTAAGTAATTACATTTAATTGAACAGGGAGTCAGTAAAGTATTATGAATTTACGTACGGAGTTGAATGGATTTGGAATTACCGGAAGTTTTATTCAAATAACGTGAAATATGTATCCATTAATGTAACATTAATATACATACGTATACATTTATTGAAATAAAAAAGATTCTTCACGTGGCCACTATCCCAAAATATAGAATATAAATACCCTTCTTCGATGATTAGGATTATTTATTTTTGTTTAAAAAATAACTTAAAAGTTTTTAGAACACAATTATGATTAAGACACTATTGTTTTTTGTTTGTTTTTTTTATATTAAAAGTTTATGTTTCTAGTTTATTAAAAAGAAAACTTGTTTTGTATGTTATAAGAAAGGACCATGGTATCTTTTCTCCTTTTCTCATTAATTATATTATCATGTTCATTTAATCTGTTTTGTGTATATAAGTGTAAGTAACTTTTATCTGATAGTATAAATAACCCATCACCTTTCATATATGTGGAATAGTATGTAAAATGTTTCAATATAATATGCGTCATGTGCTCCATATAAATCATACCTAGTCGTATTTCCTCCGTAGTATTCCTTGGTCGTCCTGGATTCCCTGTTACTAAGATTGTGTCTAAGCACACCTCGTGAAGACGCAATAAAAATACATAACCCTGTCTTAAACTTTGTTTTCTTTTTAATTACAATAAAATAATCTTATTACTGGAGTATTACTTATTTATTAATTTTCCTGCAGAGAACGAAATGAACTCCCCTACAACATTTTTAACATACCTAATGGTTAGGTATGTTAATAACATACATATATGGGGCTTCAAATATTTTTATTTCTTTCAATGTTTATTGTAATAGGAATAATTTATTGGGATAATTATATGAATTTAGAGATATCAATAGCTAAATAAAGTGGTTTAAACAGATTATTATATATATATATTCCAGTTTCTAGGTTCAAATATAATTTTATTTAGTTTTTCATAATTTTGATGATGAATATAGGAAATTATTTAAGATATAATTCAATTTAAGAATGAATAATTACTGATTCTGAAATTGAATAATGTTAGTCAGTATACTCCAAGTTCAAGACTCTCTAATTCAGCAACTTTGTAATTAAGTATAAGATCTTACAGCAAAAGCTTAGATTCATAGCCATATTGATAGTGGAACATCAATAAACCATATAAATATCATACTGGCCTTTCTGGTATACCACCAAAAACCCCTCTTTAAAATAAATGCGGTATTTTCTTACTACTTAGTTACTTAGATAATAGGTTGAGCGATTTTCACCATAAGGAAAAGTTATAACTAACCTTACGAAATATGCTCATAGTAGGTTTTTTTTAGAAGCAACTGATTATGAATGAATCAGCCTTTATACTTGTTTATCTATTACAAATCATTGTCGACCTTATTTTTCTTCTACTTAATGTTCCTTTAATTTTTCAGATGGAGTTGCGCTGATTAAATATGTAGTAACCATTTTTAGACATAGTAGGCTCCTGATTGGAAGAGGGGCGAGAGAGAATGACCTGGTTAATAAAGGAAGATAAATAGTAAGTAAGTGTGTTTACTTTAATTTCATATACTAAGTCTCGTAAAGGCCCGAGTATCACAAATATAAGTAAACATTATTGTATTAGATTTTCTCAATCCATCTTAGGAATTGTCTTTGAAGACCATATACATTAAGTATATTTCCTGTTCTAGGAATGACCGAGAAATAAAACCTACGCACATTGAGTTCAAGATAAGTGCGTTGTCCAATAACTTACTTTTTTCCAAAACCTTATTATTTATTTTGTCAATTAAAAAGTGTTCAAAACATCTATGATGTGTCTTGTTGGCGTAACTATGTTTGTTTATCTTTTCTGTTCTATCCCTTGTTGGTGTATCCCACTTTTTTTTTTGTATATCTCAGCATAGATATATCAGGATATAATCGAAAATTCGACATCAGATGTGGAGTATGACACGGCAACATTTTTGGACCCACTTTATTCATTGTAATAAACAGAATAAAATAATAAATGAATAAATCTATGCAATAGCTTGATTAGAGGATACAAGGATCAATAATTAGTCCTAAAAAGGCTACTCTAGTCTGACGACCTCACAATATTCCTTGAGAGTGAAATATAAAAAAGTCACTGGAGGAACTTCTGCGAGTGAACAAAAGTTCAAAAATATATCAGGTCTCTTGATTAATAATAGAAAGTCAACCACCATAACATCAATGAAGAAGGCAGTATGGAGTGAGTACTTCTATGACACATCCTCATCTAAGCTACTAGGAATACATGAGGCATCCACCAAGGAAAATAACCTATAAAATATAAAGAGTGAAATTATAATTAAATTCAAGAAGAGTACGAAATTTTACAAGAAATTTGAACTCAATCTTCTAGATAAAGTCACTGCATGGAATTTGAACATATTACCAAAAGTAGTAAATCATCTGTAATTCGATCCATTCAATGATCAAAAGGAACATGAAATAAACTGTAGATAAAAAGAAGGAATTTTACAGCAAAGGGATCAGATGAAGTTACTGGCTGACCAGGAGTAGCACTCCTGGCCTTGAGAAAGCATTTTCTCAAAACAATTGATTGAATTTCTTAAAAAGATGAACATTTTGAATAGGCCGACTAAAAATCTTGCCTTTACTTAACCTCAGCTTCAAAGTTCGAACATTGCCATATCAACCCTTTATTTTTTTCGACTGCACGAGCTAAAGGCCACTCTTGACGAGAAATATTATCCTCAGAAATGAGAACAATGTTACTTCATCGATGCGACCCTCCATTTATCCCGGATTTGTAGCCATTGCAGATATTCTTGGGACCATCGTTTCCAAAAATTGTTACAAAGACGACTCACATATTTATAACGAATTTTTAAACTAACACTTTTCCCACGGAATTCATGAAGGGTTACCAGAGATCGAGTTAGACAAAGATGAGATGGAGTTATAGGTTCCCCATTACGGGAATCGGAACTCAAAAAAGTGAATGGTCGTTGATTTACTGACGAATTTATGTTCATCAATACAGTATACATCTCGCCATATGTCAAGAGCGCTCTTCCAAGGATAACCTTAAGGGGCTTCTTAACTAAGTAAATAAGTCACTCATAGAATCCTCGTATAGCAGGCTTCTTGGTGTGTTGAAATTTTATTCAATGGAACGAGTGGAACATAAATTATGAGTTTCTATCAATGATAACATCTTAGAAGCTTTGACAAAAGTTGTTAGATTATCCGAAATTAAAATTTTCAGAACTTCTCTTCGGTTAATCATCCGGGGAAAGGCTGCTAAAAACTTTTCAGTGTCCATTCGTAAACTAATTGTAATGGAATTGCTCGAGTTAGAGCACACATAAATTAACAAATATATGGCTTAACAGTGGTACCATCATATTTAATCAGAAAAGGTAATGCAAAATCAACATCTATATTAGTAAACGCAGGATCAATCCAAACTCTTTCTTCCGAAAGGGTAGGCATAAACTGAGCCAGAGGCTTAGTGTTTTGATGCTTGAATAAAAGACAAGAGTGAATAGTAGAGGAACCAACTTTCTTCCCACCGATAATCCAAAATCGTTTTTGATATTTGTAAAATTCTTTTAATCGATGAGTGCGTAGAAGATTGATGATGGTGGACTATTAAATTTCAAAGGACGGGGATTTATCAGGGAGAATGATTTGATTTTTCGTTTCATCTGGTAGACAAACATTTTAAGCTTTAGAGACTTTACTGAGAATGGCCCTTTTGGTATATTTACGAAGTGGGTCTAGAAAATTGCTTTTTTATAAATATTGAAAACAATCATTAACCATATCCATAACAATACCCAGCAACATAGTAGTCACATCCATCGAAGTATCTTTGAGTTCAACAAAGCTTTTCATTAAACGAACTCCGTAGACACGAAATCCAACAATTTAGAAGAATTAGAGCAAACTTTGTCAAATTCCAGCCTCCACTTGAGAAGCAATGTTTAAATTCATTTACCAAGCTCCAAGCAGATTCTAAGTCACAAGATCCCTCACAATCATAATCAACAAATAAAGTATAACTACTAGACTTACATGCGAGAGGATATTTACGACCTATTTCAGTTTGAGAATGATGCTTAATACTAGATATTACGAGAAATGGCGAAGACTCGACACATGAAGGACGTCATAATGAAGACTTCTGAACCTACATAAGGATTTTTGTCCCACTTCACATTTCCCAAAGCACTTTCTTTTAGGCGGATGTTCATCCAGACATCTAAAGCACAAATTAAATTTCTTTACCCATTCCAACGGGAGAAAGAGGACTCCTGAGCAAAGACAAACATTCTTTTAAGGAATGATTTGAAATTCTATATAATAAGCAAGTAGATTGAATGGAAGGAACATAAGTATTGGAAGATTTTGAATAAATAATTTTTCTGCAATCCCAAGCTACTTGAGCAGATATCTCATTTGAGAACCAAAGTTTGTATTTTTCGATTGAAGGGAACTTCTATTCGTCTTTAATTAGTTTTATCTCCCTGGACTGCTTAAGCTCGTGGGAAAATTTGATTCTAGACGAGGAACCATAATGACGTCGAAAGGGTCTTTACCTTCCTTCACAGAAATTTTCAAAGTATGAAGGCGACCAGATATTATATCTAAATATTCTTTTATTTGTTTAGGATCAACAGAACCCATACTTCATGGTATCTTCATAATATTCAGTTAAAGGAGAAAAAGAATCCAAGCAATGTGAGGCTGAACCTTGAGGCGAATGATTTATTTAACGATATTTATACAAAGTAATGACTTTGGAGTTCGAATGAATTGAGTTGTCGAAATCCTCCCACCATACTGGAAATTGTGTTACATTTACATAGGAGAGAGGTGGTGTAATCGATGACGGCAGAGATGCGTCCTTAAGGTTTTCTTTCATTCATGACATTTTATCAAGGACATTGGAGAAGACAGCAAACCGAACCTTTGTTTAAGAGACGGATGAGAAAAGTAGAAGCAAATATGGTTTCCTACATTCTATACTAAATCTTACAAGAGACTCTCATTGTTCAACTCAGGAGAACATTAAAAGAAACCAGAGTCACAACTCTCCGGTGTTCTTAGTCTCCAAATATCTATGGGCATGGATCGGTCTTAGACAATGATAAATCAAGAGGGAATCACTCTTCAAAAACCTGTTCACTAAATCCAGAAAGAAATGAATTACTTATTGTATTGCAATGTGTACAATCTTCACAAACAAATCTAGAGAAATTGAGGTTAATAAGTTATATTCATTCTGTAAAGAGCACATCGATCATCCTTCCATTTGTTATATACATAAATTTTCACGAAAAAAATAGAAAAAGAACAAATCAATAATTAACATTTTCATCGAATTCCTTTAATAGTTGAAAATTAATTAATATTCGTCCGTATTTTTTTATAACTCAGTACCTTCTTCGATTATTGATAAATATTAATTTGCATAATAGATGCTAATTATAACATTATGATTAAATTTTTAAATTATTTTGTAGATTCTTCATAAAGTATTTTCATACTATGCTATACTGTAATTCATATGTGAAACATCTATATATCAGCTTACCAACTCTTCAGCCGAAAAAATGTATATGACTTTATAACAAAATCTGAAACTAAATTCTGTCCTCGAAATCCGTTTCTTTTGTGATTAAGGAATGACTTAAAAGTATAATGAAGAGCTCACATCGTCTTGGTTCCTGATTTTTCTAGGGAAAATCACTAAACGTACAACATTCATGAATTACTCCTTGACACGTAGTAATTTAAATATACTTTTAAAAAATAAGATAAGATTCATGACAGGCAATTGGAAAGTAAGGATTTATTTGGGTTCAGATCAAAAAGTAAGTGAAACCAGCATTCAGTGGTCGTAAAGGTACAGTATATGCAATCAAGGCAAAGAAAGAGGAAATAGGTGCATTTATTTCAAACATAGCAGGAAATTATCTATAAATTTTAATGAAATAGGTTGTTTTTTTTCAATCATTTTATTGTTTGTATGTATCTGATTTTTAAAAAATTCTATATTTTTTTTACTTTAAATTTTGATACAAAGTTATTATTCGTTATACCTAGCACACTTCAGGTTCACAGAATCCACATGTTAGTCGACACGCCCTTTTCATGAAATCCATAGTAAGATTTTTTGTGCAATATTCATTGTTTTCAAATTTATAACATAAGCTTTCATGAACGCTGGCATCATTGCAACTATCATCTATTTTATTAGAATAAAAAAATATCAAAAGGAAAAATATATGTAAATTTTTTAACTCACCACAAAGTTCACATGTTTTTCTACACGCATATTGAACACTTGTATCTTCCTCACACCGATGTGTGTAACCACTGCATAAGTCTGAATTAATCAAATCCTCACACTCTAAAAAAAACACAATTTACTTATATATATTAATCATGTATTAATATCTTAATTCAAACCATCACAAGAAGCACAACTTTTTGGACATTGCTTTTGCATACTTTTTTGTAGACAAAACTCTGATTGTTCAAAGCACGAAGCACCTGTGTCTCTGCAACTTGCTTAAAATAATTTAATGAATTGATCATTTTGCGTCATTATTATAATAATATTATGATTTTTGCCGAACCTTGACAAACACCACATTGTTCTGGGCACATCCATTGATACCTAGGCAATAGACATGCATCTGAAGTCGTTGAAACTAGTAAAGGACAATTATTGGAACTGTCTCGACACTCGAATTCTAAATAAAAAAATTATTAAAAACACTCAAAAGAAAGGAGCCACAAAGTTTATACAATACCCGAGATGAGTCCCATTGCATTGAAAGCACAACAGAGAAGAAAGAGAAGAGTAAGATATAGAGTAGACATGCTTGAAGACAAAAACAATCTAATGACAATTCTAATTTTTAAAATTTATTTAAATACAATACAACCCAATTTTAATAGGTAGACATTCAAATAAATAACACTTGTATAAATACGTCAGACCGTCTCATTGTGCTCGAACATTAGTACACAACTATATTAAGTCCGTATTTGTAATAAAGGAGAAGGATGTGTGGATGATGATCCTCTAATCAGAATGCTTCGTGGTTAAATCACAAATAATTACTTTATACTTTAAAAGCAGTTCGAAGGTAATATTTGAATAATTTAACTTAAATAATAGTTTTATAATAACATGAATTACTATTACCAAAAGTCATTGCAAGTATGACTTATTCTCATCCTCCGCACAGGTGTCAGTACAGAGAAGTCTGCAAAGACAGTTGGAATCTCCAGCCGGACTATTTACATCATCAAAAAGTCAATTACAGCCCTATACAGGTATATTATCCGAAGGTTATCTAGAAATGGTTTAGGAGATTACATTATTATTATGGTTGGCATTAACTTATTGATAGATTGTATATTGAATCTTTGAGGAAATAAAAAAGGGTTTTTTTAAAACAAAAGAGGCGTTCGTCAAGATGAACCTTCGTCGGTCATACTCTTCATTCTATGTATTGACCGTTTCATAAATGGTATTAAAAAAACGAGACCATTATTGGTTTTAAAACTATCTACTTCTTATTTAAAATGTTTATGTTATGTGGATGGCTTGACAGTAATTGTTACTGGTAATTACTAACCATCAAGCCGATTAAATGCATTATAAATAAATAAATGAAAAACAGAGTTTTTATGTCCTTATTAGCCCTTCTTGGAGAAATCATGACCTATTTTTAAGAGACACATACAAATTATAGTTACTAACGTTATAAATTGGGGCGAACAGTATTAGTAAAAAATACATTTGATCTAAACTTAGGAAGGTCAACATTTTTTTTAAATCGTTTGCTCTAATTATATGGAACAAATTGATAGCATGGAATACCTTTATTATTCTAAAGATCTATTACGTTTAACTCCTTTGGCCTTTATTTTGGAAATTAAAAACTCCCTTTTCGAACTAAACTTGGCCCTTAATCTTAATTGGAGCGTACAACTTTGGTGCAGATGCCATTTTTGAAGTGATCACCTTAGAAATTTATAAAGGAATGGAGTGCTTATACTTTAAAGTACCCTTCTACTGGAATAGCAAAATTTTTGAAGAAACTAAGTCAGTATTTTTAAATTATATATATTTTTTTATGTAACCTTATGCAGAACCTTATGCAGAATGGTAGAAGCCACAAACAAAATTTCTTGGACTGTTTGATATTAAATTCGATAAGGAATATTTTTTAAGCATTTTTTAATGGTCCAGACAATTGTAAGATCAATGCTACTTTAGCAATAACCCAATATGTGTTATAACCACTGTTAACTTCGTCAGCTATTTTCAGTTTTGTCTCGTCTTCGTCAGCCAATATTACTTGTCAGTTTTCGTCTTCGTCAGATTTTCGTCTTTGTCAGATTTTCGTCTTCGTCAGAGTTTCATCTTTGACAGAGTTTTGTCTTTGTCAGAATTTCGTCTTCGTCAGATTTTGGTCTTCGTCTAGTCTTGTTCATGATTTTTGTCAGATTTTCGTCTTCGTCATAAAAAAAAAGCTTTGTTGACAAAATGATTTCGTCTCGTCAAGCGTGATGAAGTTAACAATGGTTATTACTTATATTTATATGAATAAAATAACATTCTGGAAATATATAGAATTATTATAATTTTTTAAGTTTTGTGGCTTTTTGCATTTTTATAGATATTTATGATTTTGTTACTTGAAATAAAACTATTTATTTAACACATTTCCTTAATTTTGTCTCTTTATTTGTTATTAGACATCGAATATAAACAATCTAAAATGTGCTGATTAAATGTAACATATTACCGTACACTGACGTACAATAATTTATATAATGCTTATTACTTATATAAAAAATAAATAGTTTACTAAATTCAGTATCTACAACTATACTTAAGAAAGGTTGGATTAAGTCATGGATTTTGTCCCTTATTTTCAAAAAAGGTTATACTTTCAAAACTTTAATCGGCTTTTTATGCCTACCAGCCGAGTTTTCTGTATAGTTATTTACTTCATAAAACTTTAGTAGCAATTTATGAGTTTTTCTCGTGGCATATCACTAATTTAAATACATAATTTACCAATCCCACCTTTTAATATTAAATTAACGTTTATTATTCAGAAAAGTAAGCTGGAATGTAATTAGAACTAAACCCAATAATTTCTAAATTTATTTAATTAGTTCGACTTTTGCTTATACTTTAAGTTAGGCTAGGACATTGAACGGAAAAATGAACGGCGTTCACTCTTTCCGTTCATTTTTTGAACGAATCAACGACGAAGGGGAAAAAAATGAACAATGAACGAAATATGAAATGCGTTCATTTTCTTATTGTCCACAAGAGGTACCTCTTTGATATTTTTTCCGAAGATTAATACATCTTTTTTTCTTGATTATGGGTATAATTATAATCTTTGATGGATGCTAAAATTAGTTTATTTAGTCTATTTTATTTTCAATCCGTTGCTTCGTTTAATTACACCATTTACTGGAAAATAAGTCATCTCAAAATAGCCTTCAAAATCACGAATAAGGTGTAATTGATCAAATATAAGGTATAATGGACGTTAATGCATTTATTTATCTTGTATCTTGTAAAGTTTTCATCAAATCAGTTCATGTGAAGTTCATAAATTTTAACTCGACATTAGAACTTTCAATCTTTATTACTGTGCAATATGAAAGTACTCATCAAGTCGAGTATATGAATTCCACAAGTCCTACGCTCTTTAGAGAGAGTAAATGAGAATTATTGAAGAAAAAAAAACGAGGTTAAAAATGACGACATAAGTACTTTATGAATGACTAATGTCGGGTTAAAAATAATATACGTCTCGTTAACAAATTAAATAAGAACTTTATAAATTACTAGATAAATAATTTTTTTTATATTCATTATTATTTTTATTTGATCCATTATACTCCCTTTGTAATTTTGAAGGCTATCTTGAGATGACTTATTTCCCAGAAAATCATACAATTAAACAAAGCAATGAATTGAAAAAAAAAAAAAAAAAAAATGGACTACTTCCAAAATTAAAAATTTATCTTTATTAAATATGAATGACATGAATTTGATTTCTCCCATTTAAGTAATGAAAAGCCAGCATTTTTATGGGGACCCCCAAAACACTTCTATACTTCCGTACACTACTCCTCCAAGTTTTTTTCTCTCCGTAAATTGGCATTTTGAAACAAACCTACTTTATTTGCTCTATTTTTGGGGAAGGTATTATAAATAATTTACACTAGTATATAGATTTTCATCGTCAACTCCAATCCAAGGTAATACATTTACTGAAGCTCCAAAATACTACCTATGAAATCAAACCGTCATATATATTTGGGGAGTTACCCCCCAATAATGATTTAATAAACTTAGAGGGAGAGAGAGACATATGTTTTTAAGAGTCGGTAGCATACACAGCTTGATGAATGGGCCTAACAAGCTGTGGAGGATTTATTATTGCAATAATAAATTCAAATCATTTGTCTTAAACTATAATTTGCAGTCGCAAGTCTTTGAGCACATAGTTCTAGTAGATTTTAAAGCTTTACTACTCATTTGTGGGCCTCAGGCAAAAAAAGGCAAATGGATGACGTTTGACGCTTCTCCCTACTCTTGCTTCTTCTATTTAAATTATATATATATGGTAATTTGATGGACCATGCAATCGAACAGGGTCAATCCGAATCTGGCGCTTTATACAAAATATTAGCAAATAATAGTTATATTCAGTATTAAACTGTTACACAAAGTTGAATACACTAATTGCCATAGACATTTATTATATTCTGAGAAAATATAAATACCTCTAATAATATAATAAATAGTTAAAAAGTGTAACATCCATAGCCAATGCAATATATAAAATTGAACTATATACAAAAAGAAAACTGTAGACAAGTGTTACAAAATAAAAATATTACAACTGCACGCATATATGTATAATGTATATGTAGTGTTCTACGAACACCACCAACAGACGGAAATAACGGACCGGAGTAAAGCCAAAAAGAAGATCTTTTTGATTGGGGGTACAATCATACACTAAATATATATTCCATAATGGATTACACTTAAAAAGGATGTACTTAGACATAACTATTAAAATATGGCAACACGTAAAACAAAAGGGATATTACTATCTATTTAAAACAAATCCCTACGTCATGAGCTAAAAGTATATAAAAGGCAATACATAACACCACCCCTGATTCAACTTGTACACGAGGATGAAGTTGATTATTATGTCTTTTAACCATTCATTGTCAGGTTTCAACCGACCACAGCACATCCCCAATCTTCCCTTGTATCACTCCAGCTATCCACTTGGGCTGGCGAAGAGCGTACCAAGGGCAACACACGGCCATTTTGATTTTAAATTTTTCCGTTCATGGTGAAGGAAGAGAAGGAGAAGGAGGAGGAGAAGACAGAAGGTATCCATCCAATCACGTACGAATACGGCGTGCGCCCAACAGCTCAGCTGGCGTGCTCCCATACTCTAACTGCGTTGCCCTGTAGGCAAATAAGATTTCCTCTAGTGATGCTCCTACATTTTTCTTTATCCCCTTTTTAATAGTCCGTACTCCTCTTTCAGCTTGACCATAGGACTGCACATGATATGGGGGAGAGAAGGAATGGATTTCGAATATTTTACATATTAACTTCAATAAAAGCTATTATGCAATTTATAGATATGGTTCTTAAACGTTTTTAAGCCTGAGCCCTCCATTCTGGATGCTGACCGCCTTTGCAAATACAGTAGGAATTCAAATGGATCATATATATATATATATATAATTTAGTTATAGTCTAGAGGTCATATAAAAAAACAGTAAATTGGCGTTGGGTTATGAACCCACTACATCCCCTGCTGCTTTATTGCACAACCTGTGGGCAGAAAAAGTAAATAAAAAGTTTTGTGTAATGAGGCCAGTGGGGCTTGTTGCACGAAAGTATCACCATCAGTAATAGCATTGATATTTTTTGTCCACGTAATCTTAAGTCATTAGTTTTTGTCAGAGTTTTGTCAGTGGCATAATATTATCCTTGTCAGACATCGACATTGTTTCGTCGCAGTTATCTTTTGTTTCGTCTCGTCTCGTCTTCGTCAGAGTTTCGGCTTTCTCATAATTTTGTCTTTGTCAGTTTCGTCTTTGTTAGAGTTTCGTTTTCGTTAGAATTTTGTCTTTCTCATAATTTTGTCTTCGTCAGATTTTCGTCTTCGTCAGTTTCGTCTTCGTCATGATTTTTGTCAGATTTTTGTTTTCGGCTCGTCTTCGTCATGGAAAAAAGTTTTGTTGACGAAATGATTTCGTCTCGTCAGGTACAACATGGAAAATAGGTGTTTTTTAATTTTTTTTCTTTGAAAATTTGATTTTTTTAAATTTGGTTTATAGAGCGGAGTCCCCAGAAGGCATTGTCGAGCTTGAATGCTATTTTTCCTCATCAAGAAGTAGTGTAAAATTAAAGCAAAATATTGATTTAGTTATATTTTTTTGGAGATAACAAAAATATTGTCATACTTAGCACAATAACTCACGAACTAAACAACTGAATGTCATGAAATTTTGACAGCTGTCTATTGAAGGTTGGAACAAATGAAAAATAAGGTGAATTAAACAAAAGCGTGTGTGAAGCCTCCTTCATTGTCCTTGATGTATATAACTCAGACATTACTTATCTTAATCACATTTACATCAATTTCCTTATGAGTTATGTAACCAGGACACTTCAAGCTCACGCCAGATTTCTTTATAATTACTGAGTCTCTTTTATGGTTGAAAAATAATTAGAAGGTGATTTTAGACTCGTAAAGATAATGTGTTTCTATTTTGTCCATATTTTTGTATGCAAAGCATATTCTGCTATTACATATAAATAGTTATTTGGAACTGTTATGTGATTATGTCTTTCAAAAATATATATAAGATACCTCTTGACTTCAGTAAACCTCCATTGAAATATCTGAATTTTATTGCAATTTCCATACGTATTGATACCAAGAATCCTCTTCTAAATAGTCAGATCGCTTGTCACCATATTGGAATATTACAGTAACCAAGAATGAGTATTTCCAAACAAATATAACTACTATAATTCAGGCAGCCAGACTAAGATACATTTTGAGGGAGTAGATGAGCCAATTAAGTGTAATGAAATTTTAAAATACTTATCCACTTATTATAAAAAACATAAGTCCGCAGGATTATCAGGACTCTCTATCGAATTTTATAACACTTTCGCTTCCGACATAGCTCCGGTTCTTGATGGTGACTACGAAGAGATCTTTGATGAAGGTTGTGTTCTGGATTTCATTAGTTCAGGAACTTTGGTGTGGTCCCCTAAAAAAAGGGAAAATATTTTATATATATATAAGTAATTATAGACCAAATACTCTGCTAAACTCCTCATATAAAATAATGACGGGCATACAGAATAAGAGATTGGCGAAAGTGGTCTAAGTATTATTACGAGGGAATAGAAAGGATTCATGAAAACGAGACTGCCCGAAGACATGCCTCACATTATCCAGGATTCAATCAGAAAATTAAAAAATAAGAAAAAAGGCTTTGCTGTATCTAAGATAGATTTAGAAAAAGCGTTTGACTCAGTTTCTCATAGTTATATGCTTCGGCAATTAATCAGAGATGCTATATGAAAGAACTCATATGGGTTCATTAGAACTAACAAAAATAATAAAGACTTTGGATTCCTTCTGGGGCAAAATGGTGCGCTCTTGGAATTTCGTTTTTCCGTCGATCCTTCCTTTATTAGGCCCACATGAACCCCTAAATTATAATTTAAGGGTACATAGTAATGAAGTACTATACAACACACCTCGTTCGGACAGTTAAAGGGTAGGAATTCCTGCTTGACTTCCCACAACTTCTTGGTGAGAGGTCGTACGATTAAGAAACGACGTGACACACATCAGGACTACCTGAAATTGTGACCCTACACGCTGGGTATTATTGCTCTGTCAACATTGAACATCAGCAGAGTCAAGAGGACCTTTTCTGGAAGAGTCCTGATTAAATATCCAGAGATATTTAATAAAAAGACGTCTGGAGCAGTTAGGTATATCCTCCGACCACCCTATCCTAAATAATGCGGAATGCATTCTTCAAAATCCCCTCACAAACTCGAAACAAAAGTGGTTTCGCTATAAGCTAGCTACCTGGTCATTATTTCCAAATAATAAGACCTCGGACCCACTGGAGAAATATTGTACTTTCGCCATTTATTATATAGTTGCCCTGGGGTGGTCCCCTTCCGTAAGGCTGCAGAAGGTTTAGTGTTCAGGGCTTTTGGAATGATGATTTCGGAGAGCGACTGGCTCATAATGATGGACCCGGCTCTGGAGGAAAATATGGAGTGTATCATAACAGACTTCCTACAATTAATTCATGAGCATAAACAGGGAAGTAGCTGTCCCACGCCACTCTTAGTAAACATATTTGAAAATTATATGCACATCATCATTTCATATTATCATATCATTCATCCGCTTTGTTTTTTAGCCGGACGTTAAATTGTAATTGGTAGTTTAAAGAAGGTATTTTATGCTCCTTTCCAGTTGTCATTATAATTTAATTCCAAAGAAGTGAACATCCTTTCCTAAATATATTCAATAATATTCCCAACCTGATAGAACGGTCGTGCATGCTCATAAAATACACAGATTTGTTGCGGAGTTATAATTGTAAGTCTTTGTTGGAATTAATGAATTGTTAAATTTTTGCCATACTAGCTAATAATAAGTTATTTTACTTAAAATACTTGTTAAAATGTAGAAATTTATAATGACATTGTATTAGAATCTTAAAAATCGATATATCCTATTTATGAGTTCTCACTATTTTTTTTTGTTTTTACTTACTATTAATAGTAGTAGAACTAATATTGGTCCATAATATGATCTATTCCAAACAATATGAAATTGGAAATGCTATAAAAATTTTTATTTACCGGGTATTATTGAAATATTTACTAAAGATATATACATATCTCCCTCTGTAGGAAATAGTAAAAATCACAAGACAACATAGGCTTATTCATCTTCGGTTCTATTAGAAAGATAATTGCATTGAACTATATTTTCAAGATAAATGACAAATTAAGATCTTATTGTATGTTAATGCTTTTTACCTGAGCATTTCATGTTTATTAAATAATATCTCCTTATTCATAATATATTATTGATTTCTTTATTGATATTAAAACTTTTTGGGTTTTTGTAGTATAAAAATATATCTAATATTGAGATGGTGTATATCACTTATCTAAAGAAAATTGAAACATACTATAAATGATTTAGATGCGATTGTTCAACGTTACAAGGCAAGTAATATTATCCTACCGTATTATATTCATAAACGTAGATAGGTGATTTTTTTTTTCATACCTGCAGTCCACCTTTATATAGATCCCCAGAATATCACACTTTGCACAAATTCAAATAAAATATTAAATATTTATTAATTATAGTTCAAATACTAAAATTATTTACCCATCCTGAATGGATCTCTTGATTGTTTCGAGGCTGATATCTCATTTTCTTATGAGGTTTGGTAGTTTTCCTCGGTTAAATTTACATCGTCCCTTGTGGAATTTGGAATCTCAGATAAACTAATGGTAACACTAAATTAAATCTTGAAAAGAGTACAAATATTTTAACATATAAATATATGTATATAATTTTATTATACTATATAATTATAATTAATTAACATATTGTTAATATAGTTACTAGGGAAAATTTACGGAATGATAAGCTAGGTATAAAATAGATACGTTGATTTTGTTTATGTCAAGCCATACCTTCTAGGAAGAAACGTCATAGCATAAAAAGTGCAATCCTTGTCGAGCAAAACTTTAATAAGTTTTTGGGGGTTTTTTTTCCCTCCGCGGGAGGAATGACGCAACTTATCCACCTTCATTGCTCTGGAATATCCCAGATTATTCAAAGTTGATCCAGAAATAAATTAATTTCATGTACTCCTCTTTTCCTTTGCTCACTCTCTTTTGTTTCAATTATAATTTTTTTATTTGAAATATTCTTTTGTACTTTTCAGCAAAGTTAAACTTTTACTTGAAAAATTATTCTCAGTGCTAAGATTTGACACTAGGAAATTTACAAAATTCACTAATATTAATTTTATCTTGACTTGCTATCATCAACTTTATATAATTTTACTTGAAAATTATTCTAACCACCCAAAAAAAAAGACACATGGAGAACTTCAAAAATCAGTAAAACCGATTTTATCTTTAGTTGGTATCTTCAACTTCTGATATAAATTACTCTCTTTTCCTGAAAGTGACTCTCTCGAGAATTAAAAATATTTTCAGCGAAAGAGAGTACTATTTTGGAAAATGGTCTGAGTAAAAATATATATGAAATAAAGAATTGAGTCGCAGGGTGAGCCAGTTAAGTTTTTCGATAATAGAAGATTTTTGATTAATTGACAGCAGTCGGTGGCGTATGCTATAGAGGTTCTGAATGAGTTACACATCAGAGGAGGGATTTCTCTGGGAGTCTACGGCTAGGTGGATGGACAATAAAAACATTTCATTTTTTTAAAACTTATAAATCGCACTTAGGACTCCGTTTTGATTGGATACTTCAAAAGGGCCTGTTCATTGATATGCCCCAACTTAACTTAACCAAACTCACAATAAAAACCCCGTTCAGAATGGATTCTAATAATACATCTTCAAAACAGGTTTTATGTTGAATTACCTAGGTCAAGTTAATGAAATTCGCACTTATAGCTCCTTTTTGATTAAATACTAATAAAAAATCTTCAAAAATGTTTTTTTCTTTCTTCTTTTATAAGGAGTACTACCTACGATTACTCTCTTTGGTTCTCTGTTTTCCTTAAAGTGACTCTCTCAACAATTAAAAATATTTTCAGCAGAAGAAAAAAATACTTGAAAAATATTCCAAGTCCCTAAAACTGACACTTGGAATATTTTTCAAATAATTTCTTCTTATGTTGAAAAGTATAAAAGAGAGTAGATCTAGTACATATAATAGAGTATATTAGGGGGTACCACGACATCCCAAAATGGAGTTATCACGCATTTTGATCCCTCAAAAGTTGCAAATGGTAAATAAAAATCCTTTTTACTATAAAAAAAATAAAGTAGAAAAAAATTAACCACCTTTTTTGTCCGGAAAGTTTTCTGTAAGATGTAAAAAAAAATTAGGAAATAAACTTTTTTTTTCTTATTTATAAAAAAAGCGTTGTGTGCTTAAAAAAATGATATTGCACGATTTGCATTTTTTTGCTAAAGTTATATCCCTTACTTCTACAGTGAGATAAACGTTGTGTGCCCCCGGATTTAGTGGGAAAATAGACGAAAAAGATAAAAATTAATTATAAAAAGGTGAAAGTTTTGCCAATATCTTAATTTTTTATTCTATTTAAGTTAGTATATAATAATGTGGATAGCATAAACGCTAAATGTGTGTAAAGTAAATTTACTTTGTACATTTGGAACAAGGAAATCAAAATTTAACATTCTTTATTATTATCTCTTTGTATTTTGAAAAATAGGCTTATTAACATGTTTGTTTTATACAGAAACTTCAAATCGAACCATTGTTCAAGGGTACTTAATTATACATGTGATGCAAGTGATTTTTCACAATGTAGTATTCAAACAGAAACAACAATGGCTACAAGAAGTTTAACTCTGTATCTCCTTTTTGGGCAGCCCAGTGATCTAAATCCACCAATTCTCCCATCTATAAAGGATATCTATAAATCCCTTTTAATTGTAATGCAAGACTTAAATCAAACTTGTCCTAGTAAATGGTGTAAATAGAGGCTTATTTAACAACTGCTTATTTAGTTTTGTCAATAAGGTAACAATTCAGCATTCATACAATGAACAAGTACTTTGTTACAGGTAAAATTCAAAAATAGACGAAAAAGTTGACAGGATTTCTAAAAATGGGCTGAAAACTGATAATCCTTTGGTCAAAAAGTTCGTAATAAATGTGAGGTTATGTTTGATATGTTAACAAGAATAAACTTTCTTATTCTTTTATGAAATTTCAAATTATACAAATAAATTAATGTTGGTCTTTCCCCCATTTAAGAATCCCAACATGAATAAATTGACCATGTTTCACCAAGAAGTGGGAAAGCGGGGGATCAAGCTAGAGAAATATTATTGGTTCTAGAAGATCATGAAAGCTTAGAATCCATAGTTGCTATAATATGTGACGGTTGCAACACAAATGTAGGAATTTGGTCTGGTATTGTAAAGAGGCTTAAACTTTCCCTCCAAATGGCTGGTGTGTCAACTTCACATGAATGAATTGACATTGAAGGAGGCATTCAAAATTAATGAAGATATTTTGGCAGAATTAAGTAATTACGAAGGCTACTTTTACGACATTGTTATGGCAATTCAGTCTGGAAAACTTCCTCCTGGTTCCTGCTTACCTCTTAAATCACCAGGAACCTCGCACGAGGCTAAATGGCTTACCAAAGCGAATCGCATTTTACGATGTTAAATATCGAATAAAAAGCCTAGGAAAAACCTCTTAAAATTGGTAGCATTTATCTTAAACTATTGCACTGCAATGTGGTTTGCAATTAAATGTCTACAGAATTGCTATGATGGTTCGAAGCATTTTCAGCTGACAATTTCACTATCAAGAGGTATTTATCAATATATGGCCCATATTGCACCAAAAAATGTATCCCGAAATTCTTTCTTCGAACATCATGAAAATATATTGATAGGAGCACTGGTAGAAGAAGATTCAGATGTTCGTAAATTGGTATTGAACAAAGTCTTCAATGCAAAAATTTCATATGGCCCCCATAGGCAATTTATAATTCCTAATAAAATAAACTTTGAATCAAATCATATAATATATAAGATTGATAGGTCTAATAAAAGTAATTTCAGTTCCTCCAATCTTTCAATATTAGTCAGATAAAGAACTTATAAAAGCAAAGAATGAGCCTTTGAAATTAGAGAAATATCATTCCCAATCTGTAGAAAGGCAGTGAAACTAGTTTTAGAGGCTTCCTGTAAGATTGATGTAAATAACCAAAGACACAGATACAACTTTAAAATCAAGGAATAAACTAAGGAAATTTAAAACTAAGTTTCAGTACCCAGTTTGATATGTTTACATATCATCTGTTTAAAAATAGCATTCATAAAATATTAAGGATAATTATCCACATTATTATATACTAACTTATATTGAATAATAAAAAAAGGATATTAGCATAATTTTATCTTTTTATAAGTATTTTTTATCTTTTTCGTCTATTTTCGCACTAAATCCGGGGCGTGCATCGTTTATCTCGCTGTAGAATTAAAGGATTTAACTTTAGCAAAATACAAAACATATCGTGTAATATCATTTTTAAAGTAGATAACGCTTTTTTATAAATAAGAAAAAGAAAGTTTATTTCATTTTTTTTTACCTCATACAGAAACCTTTCTGGACAAAAATGGGGGGAGGGGTGTAAATTTTTTTCTTCGGGATTGCAACTTTTGAAGGGTCGGAATGCCTGATAGCTCTATGTTAGGCTCCTGTGATATATGTTCACTTTACCTAAGCAAAAATTTACTAAGTTAAAGAGGTTCTTAAAATCATAAAATCTTTTTCATTCAATCGAAGTTCCGTGACTTGTTTATTTATGAAGTCATGAACAAATTAGCTTCTTTAAATTATCTTAAATTAAAATAGGATAATTTCAAAATAATTTTATTTCATTACTATGTATTGGAAAAAAACAAAAACATAAAATCAAATCAAATCAAATGAATTACTATTTCAAAAATGGGTTGGGATATAACGACTATTTAGAATCTCGTTGCTTACTTAAATTTCCTTTGACTTTGCCTTTGTCCTCATCATTCCTATCGTCAGGCTGACAGAACTTTGAAGAAGCAATTTCATGACAAGTTTCTCTTTACTTGAGATCTTGATCACAGTAATATTACTTCTCAGGCCCATCCCTGGATTGAGATTGAATTTTATGACATTGAGATTCTTATTGCAGGTTATTCTGACCTTGGAGATGGATCCTTTTTAAATAACTCTTCTTTTAAATTAAACATTGAATATTTTTATAATCTAAGGTATTTCTTATCACTATGGAAGATCCAAATGTTATAAGAACATAAAAAGAGTGTCTTTTTTCCTCATTTTTCAGCCTATGAACAGAGGGATGTTGAGTTCAAAATATGCAGAATCAATAAAAACACTTTTAAATAAGTTTTATTCATCCTACTTTTAATTTGGGGATTATTTTAAAGGGTAAAAAATGACTTTGAACGTTAATAGTCCCAAATTACTATGATCACTTATATTTCAGAATTCAGATGACTGAGAAAAAAAACGGAGATCAGTTTTGGATCCTGGGCTCAAAGATAAATTCAATTATTGGCTTCATCATTTGTACAACATTTCCTCCTCTAATTATTCCCTAGTGTATAATTCATCATTTCATATAATAAAAATAATCTTTTTTCCCCAAGCCTCTTTGATTGATGAAAGTGTTAGTGGAAAAGTTCGAGTTCTGGATAAAGAGTCTCCAATCATCCTGAAAAGTAAGATGCCATATTTTTTTTGTCCACCAGGTTAATTTTTTTTATTGAATACTACTTTATCACTCACTGAGTTGGGTTTTAATGATTAACAGTTAATGGTATGATCCTCTTCTTTCTTCAATTTTAACCCAATTGAAATTAGAGAAAATTTTATCATAGTGGATTAGAGGCTAATTAAAGTATTATCGAAAAAAAAGATATTATAAACACTTGTAATATTTAAAAAGTAGTAATTATATAAAAGTATTATAATTTAATAACATAATACAAAAACCAAAAATCATATCCTTATTTACTTAATGTTCGATTTTTGAACATAATTTCTTTGTAGTATCGGTTTCCATTCCAAATAAATCCAAGAAATTATGTTTGGATAATAATTGTGAACATTGATTTTTAAAACTTAACATATTATAATAATAAACAAACCGCATTATATTAGTTTGGGAGTCAGTGGTTTTCTCTTTTGCAATCACAAACGTTTTTTGAAGGTTTGTATCTTCATGAAGATGCTCGGAGCCGGAGTAGAAAGGGGGGCAACTTTAAAGAGGATGGACTTGACTCAACCAACACAATAAACCATAGATACTTAACATTTAATCGATTTCGTCTCCAGAAATAATAATATAAAAATATTCTTAAATTTCACAAAAAAATAAGAACATTAAAATTTAAAACTAGGAACATTTAAAATAGTATATACGAGTACATTAATATATGGATAATAAAATATTAAAATATTTGTCGTTTACAGGATTGTTACCTCACATAAATTAATAGATATATTTAAAAAAAAGTTATTTAAAATATAAATATATATATATATTATACGTATATTAGTTATTTAAGAATATCTATATAATTCACTAAATTCTCAAACAGATCTAGTATGAGGATGAAATAAAGGTATTTTGGAACTAATTCCAACTATGAAATTGCCACTAAAAATCCAGGTGTGTACTGTTGTTATCCATCAATCAGTATCAGATCCGCACTTGATTCTCCCAAAAACAAAATTTGACCGCCAATATTATAGTAGGAAAGAGATCCTCAATAAGTCTCTGATGTCAGCATTGTCTAGTCTAATATCCAAGTAAATACTCTCTCCCTCCCCCCCCCTAATAAAGGGTATCATATTATGGCCACATCAAGCTCCAGTTCACCACTAAAAAAAGACATAATAAGGGTGTTATTGGATTTCTTTCTGGAGTAAAAGGCCAGAAACAGTCCTGACATCTCTTTAATCAAAAATTTGTGGGCTTAAGTCCAGAGGGAGCTCAATGGGTGTGCTCTCTCTTTTTCTTTTTTATTCTTGAATAGGTTGTCGTGGGGTTAATATCCCCCTCTGAAAGGGTAATTCTCCCCAATCTTTTTATTATTGACTTGCAAATGTGCAAGAAGATCCATCAATAATCAATTTCATATTGTAGTACCACATATTTTTAATTATATCTTAAAATAAAAGTTGATGACAAATACTTTTCAAACTAACTTACTTTTAAATATGGTTACACTCGAATAACTCTATCAATGGCATGTATTTCATTTATTAGTTATTATTTACCTTTGGGGATAAAATACAGGTGAACAGACTTCAATTATTTATATGTATATTAGTTCTTTTCAGACATATACTGTTTCAAAAAGAAGGGGCAAAAAACAACAATGTATTTATATTCGAAGTAGTCCTTGACATATTTTTCAAAGTTGAATGTCTCATTTGCACATAATATATATAGAAACAGGTGGTTACAACTCTTTCTTATTAGGTTGTATATCAAAATGTAAAGAGCTGTACTTATGTCCTTGGGACTGAGGTAGGACCAAGTAGAGTCCAAGTCAAGTCACGAGTCATTCCAGTTGAAGTCAGACTCGGTCGCAAGTCATTTTTTTTTCAAGTCAGACTCGAGTCACAAGTCATTTGGGTTAAAGACTCGAGACTGACCTGACGACATCACACTATTCAATGGAGAAGAGGAATTAGTCTCTTTCTAGCTCTGTCTCTCACTATGTGGTCTACTTGGGTATGTAAGTCCCATGATGGCGGATCCTACTTTTAATATTCTTACACCTTTTCTCCTCTCCCATTCAGTGCAATAGAGTATTTGGCATTGTCCCCATAATTTTATATGGCAGCTGCCAATTTTAAACCAATCAGCAAAAGGAAGAAAAAACATGTTATTCTTCTACTAATTGCCCATTCTTTCCCTTGAGTCCTTTAGTATTTCCTGAAGTACAGAAGTGAAATAGCGGACAGACAAAAAATTAACAACAGCGACAAAAATATAACGGGAAGAAATAAGTTAATCATCTACATATACGTCGAGCACTATTATAATATTGATGGAGAGTGGTCAATTTTCAGGAATATACAATTTGAACAAACAATAAGTTGTATTCTTTTAAATTGGAAAATTATATGGACAATTTTATAAAGATAACGGGTGGCCCATCTAGCAGTTGCATTTCAGATTACCACTTTTTTGACGTTTGACAGCTGTAGTAACATTTTCATTGTGTTTAACATTTTGTAAAAAATATCCGGTTTACGAAATAGTTAAGTTTACGCTCGAAAAAAATTGGGAAATACCGAAGACTTATTTCCAAAATGGAGAGTCTTCAAACGAAACTGCAAGAAAATTACGTCAGTCGAAATAAAGCGCCTTCCAGGTAGTTTGTGGATAAATTTGTGAAGCGTGTGCGCGAAACTGGTTCGATAATGAATAAAACAACGCATTCCCGTGTTTGTCTAGTGCACTCAATTGAAAATATTGCTGCTGTTGCCGAAAGCGAAAAAACGAGCAAGGAGCTGCCGTTACGGTCAATGGTGAGCGCTATCAGGCCATGTTGGAAGATTTTTTTTGTTTCCCCAAATGGAAAAGGAAGACATTGACGACATTTGGTTCCGACAAGATGGCACTTCGTGCCACACAGCCAACGTTACAGTGGATCTTTTGCGCACTGTCTTCGACAATCGCATCATGAGCCGAAACGGCAACGTCAACTGGCCACCTCGTAGCTGCGATTTGACTCCGTTGGACTATTGTTTGTGGGCAACGGTCAAGGATAAATGTTACGCCAACCATCTAGAGACGATTGACGATTTGAAACACGAAATTGGAGTCACCATTGCAGCTATGGAAGCTGACACAATCGAAAATGTATAGCAAAATTGGGTCACGGAATGGGCAACTGTAAGGCCACCCACGGTAGCCATATGAATAAAGTGGTGTTCCATTATTAAGTGGAATGTTGAGGCTTTCAAATAGCAAAAAAAAGTTATTGAAAAATATCTATTTGTCTTTTTTTTATAGCAATATCAAAAGAAAAAAGTTTTGGTGGCCACTCTTTATTATTTAAATTCTCCTTGTCGCTCTCAAAATTAGGCTCAAAAATTGTGTTTATCTATTACTAATCAATTATTTCCCAAAAGTTGGTAAATATCATCAATAAATGATAAATAATTTCTCTCTTTACCTTCATTGCATCGTGACGGAAATATTTCAATACTTTCCTGATACTGATTCCCATTCTAGAAAAAGCACCCGATTGTCAATTATGCTTAATTGTCCTATCACATCTATTTTATGAATATTATTTTTATTTAGCAGTTGACGGGAAAACAATTTCCTTCCAAATCTCCAAGCAAACATTGATCTATTTTTTAAAACTACATACGAAAGAATATCTCTCAATAATATTGTTGATAATAGTTTGCTATCTTCTTTTGCCCTTTGTTAGTGAAATGGGATATTATAGGCCCCGAAATTTATAAAAATGTTTGAATTTGTATTGAAATAAGGGTGAGGAAAAGAAAAGGAGTGTGATACGTTTGTCAGCACATATCAGATGGTGTCCCTGATTTAATTTTTTTCTTTAACATATGTTGTGCGTCAACATACAAGCAATATTGAAAATAATTAACATAAGTAAAAAAATCCCAATTTATTCGTGTACTTTAGTTTATGATAATTTTCATCACGTAATTATACTATCTTCGTGAGTCGATGCTAGGATTTATTAATGCTGAGAGGGCTTGAGCCGCTAATCTTTAATGAAACACCTCTTTTTTGAAAATCTTTATTGCAGGAACTCATCCTTTGATATCATTTGAGATTCGTAGTCGATATTAAAGAGTGAGAAGCTCTTTTGACAATTGTCTACTTGAACTCACAACTTGAAATACAAATAATTATACAGAAGTCTTGACTGTTTTCTTTCCTCTTTTCCCAATGCCCTCCAATATTCCCCATAAATCCTCTCAACTACTTTAACTTCTACTTTAGCCTTTGACGAATATAATTGTATTATTTTTGGGGAAGGAATATCAAGTATGAGTTAGGATCTATTCCACACATTGCTCTTCGGAGGATGATGATTCCATATAAGCATGTAGTAACTGTTTATTGCATTTATTGACGAATAGTTTTTATAACTCCTGTATGATATAAATTACAAATGACTGTCAACCTTTTAAGGACGGAATAAAGTAAAAATTCGGAGTTGAAGAGAGGAAGAAAATGATTGGGACGTAGAGAAGTTGACTTGATTTCCTTTATTTTAGTAATTTCAATAAACAAATGTCAATACTTAAGATATTATTAGATATTACTTCTTTTTAATTATCGCTGTGATATGCGTTCATTACTATAAACTCAGTTAAAGATTTATTACTTGTGAAACATCGATCTTTGCTTAATCAAAAAAATAATAAAATGATTATATAAACCTGTGCAATATGATAAATCATTTTGAGATTTTGGTTTTGTGTCCATAACTTTCATTTCAATGTGATATAACGGTCTTTGAGCTTATAGGATTCTTTTAAATAAAAAACATCTGTATGGAGATAACAGTTAATAACTATTTAATAATGTTTGTATAAATGCATTTTTTATACGACTATTTTAAATGTTTGTTTAAGCAAAATTTAGAGCATCTCCATTTTCTTATATAAATATAGTTTATATAAGAAACATTCATAGCAATGGAAGCACTTTTCTTTAACTCTTGATGATAATGAGGTAGGAAGATGACTTGAGGAAGAAAGCTGATTAAATATATGATGGCTTGAGGTAGGAAACATATTAAGGGTAGGAGGATACCTTGGAGTAGAAAGAAGGCTGAATGCATATAACGGATTCAAGGAAGGAAATTGGCTTTGGGTAGGATTAATGCTAGATTCAGACGGAAACAGGGAAAAAATTGAATGCGAGGATGAGGTCGAAAGAGGACGACGAGAGTAATGTAGATAGAAGACTTGAAGAGAGCACCAAAAGTCCTTCCCTCTTGTTCTCACAATTGATCAGAGGAGCTACATTTCTTTCTCGATATTATTTTTTTTTCTTTTGTTAAAAGAGCTAATTAATAATTTTCAGGAATCGAAAATATTAATTTCTTAAATGAAAGGAGATTCTTTGATAGTATTTATAATTTAATTTCTTTACTGTTTGAACACTCATTCATTCTGTTGCGTCTTGACGAACGAGAGAGTCAAACTTATTTATAATAGGAGAGATCCAGGATGACCAAGAGACATGAGGAGAAGAATTCACGTGGAGGAATAATGTAACACTGTTTATAAGATCATATGTATTCTTTATTAATACAAAAACCTTACTCGTAATTTATTTACAAAATAAGAGACTATTTATAATACGTAAAACACAGTACTTTAATACACTAATGAACATACAAGAAAATAAGAACAAGAAAGGAAGTATGAAATACATAACACATAGCATCAATTCGTTATATTCTTGTATTCCTTTTATCTTACTAAATTATTCAATTATAATTTTTTCCCTATTGGACCATTTAACTCCATCTTTTTTTTGCTGACAATTTTGGCGATATATTATTTACTACCTCAATTAAATAATCAATGCAATCTATACTTTGCTGATTTTTAAAAGAATTAAAAAATCATTCTAAAGCTGCGATCGAATACCTCTCTACTAGAAAATGAATATAGATTTAATCCACTTTCCCCAGCATTACAATGTATTATAAAAGGTCCATAATAATTACATTCTTGTTCTGAACTCTCAAAAGCAGTGAAAAAATATATGACAAATAAACCCACAGTTGTTGCATTGAATTTACCATAGTTCCTAATAGTGAAAATGTCAATAAAAACGCCATGCTAATTCCTCAAAATTTCAAGAAATATCTTTATATCTTCCCGTCGCTCATGTTATAAGGGTAGTTCGATGAATTCACAATAAATCAATTTGTCCTCAAAGAAATGCCATTTTCTAGATAATGAATATGTAAACGACCAGGATACTTTTGGACATTCCCATCAAGAAATAAAATATGATATGTAACACATTCTTGAGATGGTTCCCTTCAACAAAGAGCTTCCCCCCGTTGTCTCTCTGATTCATTCAAGAAAATATCCAGGATCATACATTTCGAGAGAATCTATGGAAATTCTCACCATTTTCAAAGAATTATCCCTACGAAATGTAACTTGTTGGGGGAGAGAAACGAGATGACAGGAAACTCATCCTGAAGAAAAAATCAAAGGAATCAGATAACTTGACTCGAAGATCACCAAGATTCAAGCAACTGTTTCAGTAACCAATAGATAAAGAAATTAAAACGGCCAAAGGTCTGACCCAGGAACAAATCAATCACCTATAATAAAGTCATAGCTGGTGCACTTTCATTCATTTAATTTAGAAATATTAGGGTTTTTGTTCTAGATATATGAACAATATTGTTGACTCATTTAAGTAGATAATTTGATGTGTTTTTATACCCCTTTATTTTATCTTATGGCCCCTATTCATGCCTTTGAAAGTTACTTCCAGTTGTCCTTATATTTTTAATATTAGTTAGCGTAGATTTCATGGATTACGTGTTTTTTTTTATCTTTATAAATTGGCTGTATGTAGAGATGTAAATAGAGTTGAATCCCTATATATATTCCTTTTTCAACACGAAAATATATAAGTATAACTAAAGTTAGAACATTATTAAGAGTTATGTTGTTGTTGTTTTTTTGCACCATCAGGCTATAAAAAAAGGTATCCATCCTTCAAGGGGAATCCTTCTTATGGTTAAAAAATCGCTTAAGCCGAAATTAATACTTAAAATTATCGAAGGCAACTATTTGTTGCTACCGTGAACTGGGGCAAATTTTGTGTAAACATATAATCCATATATGGACCTAATAAGGACAACCCAGAATTCTGTTTAGCTAAGTTAATAGAAGAGGATGGCAGGAATTATAGGGATATGATTGTAATGGGATATTTTAATATGGTTATGGACCAAAGAAGAGATATAAATAATTAAAAGAATGATAATAATCTTAATACAACAAAATTCGTGAAATAATTTGAGGGTACTCGAGATTTAAAAGATACAGCCACAAAATTTAAAGAGTAGCCAAAGCATACTTAATAAATAAGACGGAGAAATCATTTTGTTAAAAGATCAATACTTGACTATTTTTTTTTATGTCTCCCTTTCTATTTCCCTTCCTGGAAGATTATAATACATTGCCAAAAATACTTTCAGATTCAAACCCCATGAAATTAAGTTATCAAAACTGCAAATACACTCCAAAAAAAAAAAAAAAAAAAAAAAAATATGGAAGCAGATGTTTTAGAAGATGAAATAACTGACACCAAAATCAAAGATATCAAACTTGAAATTTGAGATAAATTTAGGAATAGAGAAATATAGACATCTTCACATGCCGTGAAATTAGTTTTGGATTCTTCAAGACGAGTATATATTAAACTTGGGGTAAGGCTGAGTAAGGCAAGGGAACTACTAAGGAAGCAAAAACAGGGTAAAAATGTTTAAACACCAAGGATGTATAATAAGGAGCGGCAATGAGTCTATCAAAAGAAAATGTAATTTTTGAGCGACTTAATAAAACGGAAAGTGATCAAATGGGCAGAAGGCAAGTTTATTATAGGTTTAACACAAATGGAAAACTTATAGTGTATTCCAAAGACATTTCTTCTGCTGAGATTGAACATTTTTAAAATATGTACAATCTGGAGACGCTCGAAGAGAATAAATGTGATAAAAAAACAAAACTAATGTTCCTCATATTTATTATTAAAAAAAAAAATAACTACGAACTATGATGTTTAAAAAAAAGAATGGATACACATTGAATATTAAAAAATATCAACAAATCCTGGCCGCAACATTCTCGTTGCATTAAAGTAATTAAAGGTCCGGCTTTATTCGCGTTAATTTGAACTCTTCCAGAGCCACTGACACCATTCGAGGTGAAGGGCAGACACCTGAGAAACGTGCTACTGAGATAAGAGTTTGAAGCTTGCCTATCACTTTCAACGCCAAAGGTAGTCCCTCCTTGGCCCTTTTGAAGCCGTACAGAAGCTCGTCTGGATTTTAAAGTCATTATAGATTTCTTTAAGCCTCTTTAATGATACCAAAAGAGGGAAATTTTAACAAAAATAGATTTTAATAATAGGTAATTCGGCCCCAAAGATAATTTTTTAACTGCGTGAAAGGAAGAAAGAACATAACACTTATCGAATTACTGAGTGCAGAAATGATAGGAACCCCTTCTTACGGTTGATTGAGAGAAAGATCAGACGATAACAATTGGAATCCAATCGAATAGTGTTGACGGCCTTCCAGAATGTTTGTTCTTTTTTTTTTCATTTTATTGGACAAAATATATTAATATTAGATAAAAACCTTTTATACAGCAATTTATAAAAAGAGCAACTTGCGTAAAGAAAAGGTTGAAAAATTGGGAAAGAAATACAATCAAGTGACAAAATGATCGAATAATTAAGAAAAATGATCAGCTAAAACAAAGAATATCATATGTGTAACATTTTTTTGGGGTTTTTTTATGAAAACAATCGGCTATTCTATTTAGAGAAATTATATTCAACTCTAATCATCATTCTTATATTTGCACATGTACCAGAAGATAATAAAAATCGATTTCATGGTGTATGTTTAGTACCACTTATTTTTAAATATATTTGAAATATATTATAATTCAGATATAACTAATTAGTAGATGACAAATACCTTTCAAACTAACTTACTTTTAAATATGGTTACAATTGTATAACAGTGGAATGTATCTATATACATTAGTTGAAGATAGAAACACAGGTGAACATACTTCTAGTGTTTAATATTGCTTTTCAGACATCAACTGTTTCAAAAAGATATATAATAAGAAACAGGTGGTTAGTTTTCTTTCTTATTAGGTTGTATATCAAAATGTAGAGAGTTTAAAATTATGTCCTTGGCATAGTTCCAATAAGGTAAGATACTATGCTAGAGTTTTTTTTTTTTAAACTGAAAGGCATATCTTTATTCTAAATATTACATTCCTAAATTAAAGACCCATTTATCATTACACAATTAAATACTCTTTCATGTTTAAATAAAATAAGGTTAACGACACACAGAGAAAAGCAAAACCGGCAATACATATCTTTCCCATGCTAAAATAATTATACTAAAATAAACCAAACATTTTATGTTACACTATGCCGTGTTACTCATAATAATTTAATATTTATATATTCGCACTTGTATTTTGAATCTCTTTGAGTCATTGATGGATGAGAGGTTGCGAACGCATTCCTTTTCTTGGTTGTTAGGATATTATTGATATAATTATAACGACGAGGGGTCAACAAAAAGTTGTATTCCTGTTCTTTTGGAAACGGATTGGAGTATAAAATACCTAATTACTTATTAAAAAAATATGACATATGAAGGGAGAACAGGGAATAGACAGCTGACAACAAACCAAATAGGGTATTTTTGTGTTAGCGAGGTAACGCCAAGAGTTTTGACAAATTACACATTGCAACAGCATTTTTGTACGCAGCCTGAACTTTTTTTATTTTTTCTTCAAGTGTTTTATATACAAGCTGAAGTTATAGAATATATCTTACATTTAGTTTAAAAAAAAACATTTAAAAAAGATCGATTTGATTGATTTTTGGTGTATTTTTTTACAATTTATTAAGAATTTTTTATAAAATAAGGTGCTATTTAGATTGCATGACAATATGTTACCATATTGTTCTGTGTGGGAAAATTAAATCGGTAATATATCCATCAATTAATCAGTGATTTTGAATATAAAGCATCTATAAACTTGTTTTATTCCAATTACATTGAAATGTTTAATCAAATTATTATATATTATTGTTGAAAAGCGCATGAATTTTTTTTACGGAATAATATCCAAAGTGATATTCAACGCAACCTAACCATTTCAAATTATTGAAGCCCTTTAATAAAAAATTAAAACAATTTAGACCAAAAAATCAATCAAATTCGACTTTTTTAAATGTGTTTTCAAAAAATTAATTCTGAACTGAAAAGCCACGTCGTTAAACCCATATTTTTTCTTCTTGGGTGTGTCTTCTAACTAGATAGTGAGCAATTCTTTCACTGATATTGTGTATTAGGTTTTTTTTTCTTTTTTTCGTAACAATTCATCACTATTACACAGTCAAGAGTACTATAAACGTTTAAAAAAGTCAACACTACATATTATAAATAAAACAATCACAAAAAGAAAAAAGGAAGGTAAGAAAAAGGCATCATATTTGGTTATTTAAGCAAGGTAATTACACTGCACGCTATTATTATTATATTTAAGATAAATGACAAATTCAAATCTAAGTTTATGTTATTTAAATAAGTATTTCATATATCGTGCATAATGTCCACTTATTCTTTATTTATTTTTTATTTCTTCGCTATACTATATTTTATTTGAAAATGTATTTTCTGAACTATTTTTTTTAAATGTTCACAACAACTTTTAATCTATTTTTTTAAATTAATTTTAGTATCGTAATCCTCGGAGGGTAAAAACTTACAATAACAAAATTGGCTGATAAGAAAAGAAAATACTATTATTTGATTGTATTAATAATATTAGAACTATAAATTTGAATTTCCTCCTCAATTGACTCCTCTGTGATGTCATCAAAATAGTCGGTACAATTGTGAACAAAAGCAAAAAATATCTTATGGACAAACATTACCTATACTCACCTTGGTATTCAAATTTAAATAAATACAAAAAGGAAATTTGGTTAATATATTCATAAATAAATAAACATTTTAGTTTAAAATTAGTTTCTTATTTAGAGATCTAAATTATTTAGGATTGCCTATCATATCCTAATCATTAAAACATGTTATATATATATATAATTCTAACCAAAAAACAAATCGATATCATTACAAATATTTAAGTTTATAATAAAATAAACTATTCCAGGACCTCCGACTTCATGACATGCTTCTTTTAACAGTTGATGTTTTAGCATTTTCAAATTCCTAGCAGAAGTTGATGGGAAGTATTTTATTAATCCAAATGCGTACCTCCATAAAGCATCCTTGGTTAGGTTCGTTATTATCAGTTTAAATTAAGTATACCTTGTAGCAGCAGATATTATCATTGCTCTAATGTGCTGGGTGTCAAATGGTTCCTATTCGATATTCTGTTGGCCAATATAGGCTTCGACATTTGAAATACAAGGGCTGATATATTTTTCTTCTCTACTGTAAAATGATCTAGATGTCATGGCAAAGAATATGTATATCTTTACAAAATTTGAGCTAATATTTCCAATTCATTCTTGATTTACAATAATAAAAGACTTGACGATGTTTAAAACAATCAATCACTAAAAGTAAGAATTATACTATTAAAAGTTATCCCACAATTCTTGAAGGGACCATAAAATCGGATAAGATTATTAGATACTTGAAATTGTGTTGTGAATTTTCGGCTATCATTGATCCTCACTAGACGATGCGCAATCACCTTACCAGGGATTGAGGTAGACGTAGTATTTTTATAAAAACTCCAGTGATAATTTTAACCTCGGGGTATTCTTAATTCCTTTATTGTAATTTCACGTGTTTTAGAGCTGATCGCTTCAGAGGGAAAATAAGTGATAAAATTTGAATGAGTGTCATAAATAATTATATTATCATTTTATATATCAGTCTTGCCAATATTTTTGGGGGGAAAATATTTTTAAAGGATCTCTTTTTTGAGTTTTATTCACTATATCGAAGATATTATTCGAGTCATAAGGAGGAAGTACCAATTTTGATATGATTATCTAGATCGCCCCCCCCCCTCCTTTGAAAAGCTGTTAATAAATCACTCGAGAGATCTGTAACAACCATAAGAAACTTAAAATCATGAAATTTATAAATAAAAATTCCTCCATTCCACACTAGGTGTAGTAATTATATCAATCAAAACATTTATGGTTTACCACAAGTAAAATATTTTCTAATAAGGACAAGCCTCAGAGCTTCAGAAGGAAAATAAACATTCCGATAGAATTTGATTGGTGTCATGAATAATTATAGTATCATTTTATATAGCTCCTCCAAGAGATTCAAATTTATGGCTTTAATAACGTGGCTTTTCCCTTAAGAATCGGATCCAAATCCATTGAAAAACATGATTTTAAAAACATTAAACTCCACAAAAAAATAACCTACACTGCTCTTAATGAATTTCGCTTTTAACATGCGTTTTATGATTGTTCTTTTGTTTCATTTTTCGTAATAAGATAATTATATCAATAATTTGTCAAATTTTATTTTTTGATCATGTTTTTTATTCCTTTTCTTGCCTTCCTTTTTTCTTTTTGTGATTGTTTTATTTATAATATGTAGTGTTGACTTTTTTTTAACGTTTATAGTACTCTTGACTGTGTAATAGTGATGAATTGTTACGAAAAAAAGAAAAAAAAACCTAATACACAATATCAGTGAAAGAATTGCTCACTATCTAGTTAGAAGACACACCCAAGAAGAAAAAATATGGGTTTAACGACGTGGCTCTTCAGTTCAGAATTAATTTTTTGAAAACACATTTAAAAAAGTCGAATTTGATTGATTTTTTGGTCTATTTTGTTTAAATTTTTTATTAAAGGGCTTCAATAATTTAAAATGGTTAGGTTGCGTTGAATATCCCTTTGGATATTACTCCGTAAAAAAAATTCATGCGCTTTTCAACAATAATATATAATAATTTGATTAAACATTTCAATGTAATTGGAATAAAACAAGTTTATAGATGCTTTATATTCAAAATCACTGAATAATTGATGGATATATTACCGATTTAAATTTTCTACACAGAACAATATGGTAACATATTGTCATGCAATCTAAATAGCAGCTTATTTTATAAAAATTTCTTAATAAATAGTAAAAAAAATACACCAAAAATCAATCAAATCGATCTTTTTTAAATGTTTTTTTTTAAACTAAATGTAAGATATATTCTATAACTTCAGCTTGTATATAAAACACTTGAAGAAAAAATAAAAAAAAGTATTCGTTTCTATGCAAGGTATTTCATTTTACTCTATTTTTTATTGGTTATATATATTTTTATTAATTTTAATCAAGATAAATTAATAAATAATTCATTTTTCAAATGCTGAATGTTTGTATCAATTTGTTATTTACTTTGATTTTAATCTATATAGGTTTTTCATGCCAAAATATGGCACTAAATCGTATGTCCTGAACACTTCTTTAAAGACTTTAAAGGCAAACCTTGAAGAGGTTTAAAGTTTTAATGGTCATTTTCACACTCTACGGCATTAATAACAAAAATAAATGTTTGTTCAGGCTGCGTAAAAAAATGCTGTTGCAATGTGTAATTTGTCAAAACTCTTGGCGTTACCTCGCTAACACAAAAATACCCTAATTGGTTTGTTGTCAGCTGTCGATTCCCTGTTCTTCCTTCATATGTCATATTTTTATAATAAGTAATAAGGTATTTTATACTCCAATCCGTTTCCAAAAGAACAGGAATAAAACTTTTTGTTGACCCCTCGTCGTTATAATTATATCAATAATATCCTAACAACCAAGAAAAGGAATGCGCTCGCAACCTTTCATCCATCAATGACTCAAAGAGATTCAAAATACAAGTGCGAATATATAAATATTAAATTATTATGAGTAACGCGGCATAGTGTAACATAAAATGTTTGGTTTATTTTAGTATAATTATTTTAGCATGGGAAAGATATGTATTGCCGGTTTTGCTTTTCTCTGTGTGTCGTTAACCTTATTTTATTTAAACATGAAAGAGTATTTAATTGTGTAATGATAAATGTTTCTTTAATTTAGGAATGTAATATTTAGAATAAAGATATGCCTTTCAGTTAAAAAAAAACAACAACTCTAGCATAGTATCTTACCTTATTGGAACTATCAAGGACATAATTTAAAACTCTCTATATTTTGATATACAACCTAATAAGAAAGAAACCTAACCACCTTTTTCTATGTATATCTTTTTGAAACAGTTGATGTCTGAAAAGCAATATTAAACACTGGAAGTATGTTCACCTGTGTTTTTATCTTCAACTAATGAATAAAGATACATTCCACTGTTATACAATTGTAACCATATTTAAAAGTAAGTTAGTTTGAAAGGTATTTGTCATCTACTAATTAGTTATATCTGAATTATAATATATTTCAAATATATTTAAAAATAAGTGGTACTAAACATACAACATGAAATCGATTTTTATTATCTTCTGGTACATGTGCAAATATAAGAATGATGATTAGAGTTGAATATAATTTCTCTAGATAGAATAGCCGATTATTTTTATAAAAAACCCCAAAAAAATGTTACACATATGATATTCTTTGTTTTAACTGATAATTTTTCTTAATTATTCGATCATTTTGTCACTTTTATGCATTTCTTTCCCAATTTTTCAATTTTTTTTTTACGCAAGTTGCTCTTTTTTCTAATTTGCTTTATAAAATGTTTTTATCTAATATTAATATATTTTATCCAATAAAATGAAAAAAAAAGAACAAACATTTTGGAAGGCCGTCAACACTATTCGATTGGATTCCAATTGTAATCGTCTGATCTTTCTCTCAATCAACCGTAAGAAGGGGTTCCTATCATTTCTGCACTCAGTAATTCGATAAGTGTTTTGTTCTTTCTTCCTTTGATGCAGTTAAAAAATTATCTTTGGGGCCAAATTACCTATTATTAAAATCTATTTTTGTTAAAATTTCCCTCTTTTGGTATCATTAAAGTGGCCTAAAGAAATCTATAATAACTTTAAAATCCAGACGAGCTTCTGTACGGCTTCAAAAGGTCCAAGGAGGGACTACCTTTGGCGTTGAAAGTGATAGGCAAGCTTCAGACTCTTATCTCAGTAGCACGTTTCAAAGGTGTCTGCCCTTCACCTCGTTTGGTGTCAGTGGCTCTGGAAGAGTTCAAATTAACGCGAATAAAGCCGGACCTTTAATTACTATAATGCGACGAGAATGTTGCGGCCAGGATTTGTTGATATTTTTTGCTATTCAATGTTTATCTATTCTTTTTTTTTTTAAGCATCATAGTTCGTAGTTTTTTTTGTTTTTAATAATAAATATGAGGAACATTAGTTTTGTTTTTTGTATCACATTTATTCTCTTCGAGCGTCTCCAGATTGTACATATTTTAAAAATGTTCAATCTCAGCAGAAGAAATGTCTTTGGAATATACTATAAGTTTTTCATTTGCGTTAAACCTATAATAAACTTGCCTTCTGGACATTTGATCACTTTCCGTTTTTTTAAGTCGCTCAAAAATTACATTTTCTTTTGATAGACTCATTGCCGCTCCTTATTATACATCCTTGGTGTACCTTTTTACCCTGTATTTTGCTTCCTTAGAGCACTATCCCTTTTGGTAATACACAGGCAAGTCTCTCGAAGAAAAGATTTGCTTCTCTTGTGGGAACATTATAGAAACGTCCAAGCATTTTTGTCTGAGTGTAAAACCATGGGATCATTTAATCCGGGAAATTTGTCCAAAATTTAATTTGATTTTCAGAGCGAAAGATTTATGTTTTTGTTATGGATCGGAAAAAATAAATTATATTGTCACTAAAATACATATTTTATGTAAATTAAGAAGTACGAGAACCCCTGTTTGTTAACAGTTGTATTTATTATGATTGGAGTTGTATTGAATAGATGTTGTGATTGGGTGGAAATATACTAGTACGTTGTACAAAAAAAAGAATAATAATAAGAGCGAAAAACAACAAAATAACAATGTATGTATATTAGAAGTAGTTCTTGACATATTTAAAGTTGAATGTCTCATTTGCAATGAATACTTATAGAAACAGGTGGTTACAACTTTTTCTTATTAGGTTGTATATCAAATTATAGAGAGTTTCAACTTAGGATACACCACTAAGGGGAAGAAACAAGTTTTTAGCCATTAATCGTTGTTGTTTTTTTAATATGAATGGCAGATCTTAATTTCTAATATTATATTTCTAAATCAATAGCAGCATTTAACTTTACACAAAATATTTATCATGTTCTGGGTAAAAAAAACCAACACTTGCATGTTTAAATAAAGTAAGAGTTATTTCTGACAAATAGTCTTTAGTCAACATTCTATATTCTTATTGTATATTAATATTTCCTAAGGAATGAGGTGAAATAGTGAACAGACAAAAAATTAACAACAACGACAAAAATATAACGGGAAGAAATAAGTAAATCATCTACATATACGTCGAGCACTATTATAATGGTAGATGGAGAGTTGACAATTTTCAGGAATATACAATTTGAACAAAAAATAAGTTGTATTTTTGACATGGGAAATTATATTGGTAATTTTTTAAAGATATTATTAAAATTCTCCTTGTTACTCTCAATATTCTAAAATCGGTAAATGAGAGCATACAATTATTTAGTATCCCTGCCCGTCAGTTGGTTTTTTCTCTTTACCTTCATTGTATTGTGAGGGAAATATTTCAATGCTTTCCTCTGATGCTGATTCCGATTCTATAAAAAACACCCCATAGAATATGAACCTAAAAAACCAACTAATGTCTATGATTTTTTGGAGGAGACTATAAAATTTGTAAAAACCAAGAGATATATCAGTGTACTTAGTACAAAATGAAGCATAGAGTTCCTTCAAATGGCATAAAATTAACTTTTCTTCAACTTCTGCCAAAATAAAATTACAGCTATCACACCGTTTATATTAATAAAAGCAATATCGATCAAATGTAATAAACATGAAGAGTGGTATGAAGATGCAAAGACCATTCTAATGAGAAGGTGCTTCGACTAATTTTTTTTTTTTTTTTTTTGGAGGGGGTAACCTCAAAAATTATCAACAATGTAACGTAATTATATTTAAATATATAGGCTTATTTTTAAAATAAGCATATGATCTGGTAGCAAATAAAGGATACCAACATGGCCAAAATTTCCATTTACTATGTAATCTATGACTTCTGTGCAGAGGTCATTTTCGAAATGATTACCTTAGTAATTTATTAAGGAATGGAGGGATTATACCTTAAAGTACCCTTCTACTGGACTGGCAATTTTTTTTGAAGAAACTACGTAAATATTTTTAAAGAATATATATACAGGTTAAATTGGAACTACTTTAAACTTCATCCAGATCCATAATGTGGATATTGGGGGTTGAATCATACTAATATAAAAGGTTGTGTGAACAATACACTATAACTTCCACCACATTTGTATTGACAACAAACAATAGTCATCATGGAACAAACACGGAGAGACACCATCCTCGAATTGGCTCGCGCGGGACACAAGCCCTCTGCTATCTACAAGCTTCTTATTTTAACGCTCCCTGTAAGGATTGAGGTAAAATATTTAATTCAACAAATTATAAACTAAAATGTTTATTTATATATATTATGAATCAAATCTGTCTTGAATGAATAAAGTTAAAAAATAATTGTCAACGACTACTTCAAACATACGTACATTTATATTTTGTTGTTTTTGAATTTTCTTTTTGAAACAATTGATTTCTGAAAAGAAATATTAAACACTTGTAGTCTGTTCACCTGTGTTTTTTTTCTCGCTAGAATAGCCGATTATTTCCATAAAAAAATATATTGAAAATATTGAATATCACTTAACTAGTCAAAAAAAAAAAAAAAATGTGCCTCATATTTATACAATCATTTGTAAATCTTGTTGTTTTTATTTATTTATTTCTCCATGTCCGATCCGTTTATTTACACTAATTCTTTGTTATTTGAAGGAATTCTATGCTTAGTTATGCACTAAGCACCCTGATATCGCTGGGTTTTAAAAAATTTTCTAGTCTCCACCCGAAGTAGTAGATTAGTTTTTTGTTTTTTTTGGTTACATTCTGTTTATGTGTACGTACAATCATTTATTAAAAATTGCTAAATATTTGAATAAGGGGGTGGGTAGGGTAAAGTAATGTGATAAAATGTACATTGGAAAGAAAAAAAAATATTTTTTTAAGCTTGGGGTGAATAATATACCAGTTAACTAACGAAGGGAAAATAAGATATTACATTATTATCGACAAGATTATTGATAGATGTTCTTTTGTATGTAGTTTAAAAATATAGAATCCTATTTATTTAGAGAATTCAAACAATTGTTTCTCGCCCTTTTGAATATCGCTCTTTTGACTTAGGGAAACAGGATGGATGGAAATATCTTATTCTTGCCGATCGATACTCTGGATGACCACTGGTTAAACCTTTATGTCGTCTAGACACTAATACGGTTATCTCAGCGTTCAAAGATTGGTTTTTAGATTAAGGAAGTCTCTTGTGCTCCTCAATTCCGATGAGAAGTTTATAAATGGTGCAAGAACAATAATATTAATCATGAGCTCTCAACTCCAGCATCAAGTCTCCAATTGTCATTCTGAATACTCAGTACGTGGAATGAAGCATTTATTGGAGATATTAAATTTACATTCATTTATAAATGTTTTTATCACTTGGAAATTGGATTTCTCATTTTATTATTGTTTTATTAAACGTTAAGAAATTATGAATTATTTGTCTTCTAAAGAATCACGCCTACAGATTTGTTACATATAATAAAACTTCATATCGACTCCTCCTTTAAATCCATTTAATTAACCACGGAATAGTTTATATATGTAACCTTATTTATAAATTTTAATGAAATAGGTTGTTTTTTTTCAATCATTTTATTGTTTGTATGTATCTGATTTTTAAAAATTCTATATTTTTTTTACTTTAAATTTTGATACAAAGTTATTATTCATTATACCTAGCACTCTTCAGGCTCACAGAATCCACATGTTAGTCGACACGCCCTTTTCATGAAATACATAGTAAGATTTTTGTGCAATATCCCTTGTTTTCAAATTTATAACATAAGCTTTCATGAACGCTGGCATCATTGCAACTATCATCTATTTTATTAGAATAAAAAAATATCAAAAGGAAAAATATATGTAAATTTTTTAACTCACCACAAAGTCCGCATGTTTTTCTACACGCATATTGAACACTAGTATCTTCACCACACCGATGTTTGTACCCACTGCATAAGTCTGAATTAATCAAATCCTCACAATCTAAAAAAACACAATTTACTTATATATATTAATCATGTATTAATATCTTAATTCAAACCATCACAAGAAGCACAACTTTTTGGACATTGCTTTTCTATACTTTTTTGTAGACAAGACTCCGAAAGTTCAAAGCACGAACCACCTGTGTCTCTGCAACTTGCTAAAAATAATTTAATGAATTGATCATTTTGCTTGATTATTATAATAATATTTTGATTTTTGCCGAACCTTGACAAACGCCACATTGTTCTGGGCACATCCATTGATATGTAGGCGATAGACATGCATCTGACGTCGTTGAAACTAGTAAAGGACAATCATAGTGACTGTCCCTACACTCGAATTCTAAAAAAAAAAAAGTTATTTAAACACTCAAAAGAAAGGAAACACAAAGTTTATACCATACCCGAGATGCGTCCCATGGCATTGAAAGCCCAACAAAGAAGAAAGAGAAGAGTAAGATAAAGAGTAGACATGCTTGAAGACGAAAACAATCTAATGAAAATTCTAATTTTTAAAATTTCATAAGAAGCATGACTTATTCTTGTCTTCCGCACAAGTGTCAGTACCGAGAAGTCTGCAAAGACAGTTGGGATCTCCAGCCGGATTGTTTTCATCATCAAAATTCAATTACAGGCCCATACAGCCAAGAAAAAGAGAGAAAAATAAGTATAGAACTCAAACACAAAGAGCTCATATGTTTTTTAACAATATTAACATATATTTTTCAATATACCAAAAAGGAGTAAAATTTGCCAGCATCTTATTTTTTCCAATATTTCCATCTTTGGTTTGTCATACAATACTTAGTCTAATCCACATACTAAAGCATTTGATCCTCTATCTCACAAGTATATTAGTCGAAGGTTGTCCAGAAATGGTTTAGGAGATTACATTATTCTTATGGTTGGCATTAACTTATTGATAGATTGTACATTGAATCTTTGAGGAAATAAAAAAGGTGTTTTTTAAACAAAAGAGGTATTCGCCAAGATGAACCTTCGTCGGTCATACTCTTCATTCTATGTATTGACTGTTTCATAAATGGTATTAAAAAAACGAGCCCATTATTGGTTTTAAAACTATCTACTTCTTATTTAAAATGTTTATGTTATGTGGATGGCTTGACATTAATTGTTACTGGTAATTACTAACAATAAAGCCGATTAATTGCATTATAAATAAATAAATGAAAAACAGAGGTTTTATGTCCTTATTAGCCCTTCTTGGAGAAATAATGGCCTATTTTTAAGACACATTATAGTTACTAAGATTATAGATTGGGGAGAACAGTATTAATAAAAAATACATTTGATATAAACTTAGGACCACCATTTTTTAAAAATTGTTTGCTCTAATTATATGGAATAAATTGATAGCATGGGATACCTTTATTATTCCAAAGATCAATTAAGTTTAACTCCTTTGAGCTGTGTTTTGGAAATTAAAAATTCTTTTTTTGAACTAAAAAGAAGAAAAACTTATTGCTAAAAAAGACATTATAATTCCAGTTAATACGGTGGTCCTTCAATACTTGAAATCTTAATTGGATCGGTCAACTTTGGTGCAGAGGTCATTTTGGAAGTGATTACCTAAGTAATTTTTTTAGGAATGGAGTGATTATACCTTAAAGTACCCTTCTACTGGACTGGCAATTTTTTTGAAGAAACTACGTAAATATTTTTAAAGAATATATATACAGGGTGTCCATGTTAAATTGGAACTACTTTAAACTTCATCCAGATCCATAAAGTGGATATTGGGGGTTAAATCATACTAATATAAAAGGTTGTGTGAACAATACACTATAACTTCCACCACATTTGTTTTGACAACAAACAATAGTCATCATGGAACAAGCAAGGAGAGACACCATCCTCGAATTGGCTCGCGCGGGACACAAGCCCTCTGCTATCTACAAGCTTCTTATTGTAATGCTCCCTGTAAGGATTGAGGTAAAATATTTAATTCGAAAAATTCCCACTTTTGCCAGTTGCCCGGCTCTCAAAATTTAAGAGAGTTTATCACACTGAATGTTCCAAAAATTACTGAGAAATTTGTCACCCTATATTTTTATTTGGTTTCCCCTCCAAAAGTTGTAATGCAAGAAATGGAATATTTGAACCTCCTATTTAAAACTGCAAAATCTAGATTGCAGAAAATTTAACTATTGCAGAGCCCATAAGCGTAAAAAGCTTAGAACAATAATGATTGCAGCCGCAGCAAGATATTCATCCTTTCTAATCAAGATTCCTATTATTGGTTTAACTTATTGGAACAATGCTGGAGATTTAAGAATACTTTTTAAGATAGAAGTTTACAGTCCCTGCTACGAATTGCTCTGCAAATAATTTCATAATTAATTTCCTATTCAATTTAAAATCCATGCATTTGAATTCATCTTTTTTCTAGAAATCTATTTATTTAGAGATTGAAAGGAAATGTTTCCCCATCAACTACATAAATTTGTTAAAATTAAAATGAAAATATTGATGTGATTAGTCCGTATAGGAAATTGATTTAATCTCATCAATTTCCTTCCGAAAATAATCTTTTTTTTTCTTCATAATATAAAAAATTTCAGATAAGCACAAATTTTTTATGAAGTTGTTGCAATTTTTTTTTTTAAATAAACGGTATCAAAAAGCAGAAATATCCTATTTCCAGGGGGAAAAGGATTTTAAATCGACGACTGCAATGCCCCATTGCACAGCTCCTAATTGACACATTTTCTGTTTGAGGAATGCCCATCACGCACTAAGGCAAAAGTATCAAATCCCAGCTTCGTTATCATTTGGATCGTTTCATATTTTTGATTGTACATCCGAACTAGTGAGCATATAGGTGCATGATACCTTTTTTATTCCCCTTCTAAGATAGACACGAGAGTTGACATGTTACTATTCAATCCTAAACCAGCTTTAGCTGGTACATTTTCGAAATATTCTAAATTCGAAAATTTGGAATCTTCATAAAAAAAAAAAAAATTACTAATTATGTGCCATGCGAGCTAATTATAAGTTGTTTGATTGAAGACAATATTTAAAATGTATCAAAATTATATTACGATTATTTGATTATTTTGGACTTGCAAATGCAATGTTGTTATTGAGATTATTTTCAGGCCTGTAGAGACTCTAAAATCATTCCTATTAATTGTTAAATAGCTTAGTTGTCAAGATATTTCAGAATTAATCAGATCGGCTGTTGTCTTCTAGTATGTGTAACTAATAAAATAAATCTAAATTGAAAGGAACTTTTTGGACTTTAAAATCGCTCAACCTCTCTCTACAAATAATTAATACATTTCTACTTTTTTTTTTATTTATAAATATGGAAGATGATTAGCACATCGACCCAAAAATGAATAAGAAATGGGAAACCATCACCTACAACGAGTGTAAGAGGAGGGTTGGATCCCAAAATAATGTCCGTAAAAAGGAACAAAGAGGGGTCTCGAAAGAGGCAAAAAACAAGAAAAATTTATTTACAAGCCTCTAGTGTTATGATACGAGGGAGAGAGGGCCCAACTAATGGAACCCCTCACTCAGAAAGTACTCATATTCCTCAAATGCCTGCTGAGGACAACAAAGAATATAAAAAAAGAAGTTTCTTTACGCCGACATTGCTAAGGAGGCAAACAAAATTGTAATAATAAGAAAGAACGATGACCATATTTCCATCATCCAATGAAACAAAGTTATTAAAATACTTGACAAAGACTACGTACGTCGTCTGTCTACACATATCGGCGACCTAATTTCTAACTAAAAAGGGTGTCGCTATACGAATAAAAGAACGGTCATTTACTTAAATGATGATGCTTCTGGAAAATATGGCCGAAAAAGCATGCTAGCAAATAAACCTCTCCTTCTGACCTCATGGCATGAAGTGCAGCAAATGAGGGAGCTCAGAAAAGAGAAAAAATACTGTACAGGTTTCGTTCGTGGTGTAACTGGTAACATTGGAGACGAGGTTCTTGCTTGCATTATAACACACCTATGTAAAAGTCTCGCTCTTAGAGGATTTACATTCATAGGACAAAAAAGGGACTAAATTCAGACAAGGTTATCTGGTTGTATAAGGTTATAATTAGACATATCATCTGATATGAGTCTCTAGTATAGGGACATGCAATCACTACATAGAAAAGTGCAAGGAAAATATTAAACACCATGCAAAGGAAAGCACTCTTGGGAATGACTCATAGATTTCGATTGAAACTAACCGTAGGAATGGAGGGAGTTTTGGGTATTGCTCCTCTGGACATGTACATTAAGGAATAG